>NC_135815.1:72870297-73198203 GCF_964213995.1 Mustelus asterias | reverse complement strand
CATCATTTGATTCCCTTCCCTAATTGCTGTTCACCTGAGTAATTTGCTGGTACATTTTAGAGGGAGGTTTAGAGTTAACCACATTACTGTGGACCTAGAGGCACCCGTAGGCCAGATTTCCTGCCCAAATGGACATCTGTGAACCAGGTGAATTTTTGACAACAATCGATGATCATGGTCACCATTACTGAGGCTAGCTTCATGATTCCAGATTTATGAATTGAATTTTAAATTCCACCAGTTGCCGTGGTGGGATGTGCATCGCAGAGAATTAGCCTGGGCCTTTGGATTACTAGACATTACAACTATACCGCCATTTCCTGTATGTAGAACCATATTTTAACTTACAGCCGGATTCTCCGCTGCTGCCGACAGTGAGGTTGGAGAATTTGGCCTCAGCCAAATCTCCGTTCACTGCAGCAGGATGGGAGAATCCCAGCTGCAAGCAACGTTGGAGAATCTGGCCCTACATGTCTGTACGGGATTATAGACTGGTAGCTGTAAAACTCACTTTTAACTCAATTTTATCTGTTATCACATATTTTTTACAGAATAGAATTCCTACGGTGCAGAAAGAGGTCATCCGGCCCATCGAGTCTGCACCAACCTTCAAAGAGCATCCCACCCAGGCCCTTCCCTCCACTCTATCTCCATAACCCTCTGCATTTACCATGGTTAAACCACGTAATCTACACATTTTTGGACTGTGGGAAGAAACCGGAGCACCCAGAGGAAACCCACCCAGACACAAGGAAAATGTGCAAACTCCACACAGACAGTCACCCAAGGCTGGAATTGAACCCGAGTCCCTGGCGCTGTGAGGCAGCAGTGCTAACCACTGTGTCACCCCCAAATCTTTTAATATCTCATACCCCTTTATTTCAATTTCAGCCGTTTGTATATGATGTGCCGATCAGTAACATATTTATTTAAGTGCCATGAACAACCCTGAAGGATTATTTGTTTATGGAAGAAATATGTTGACAAAATTAATCAATTATCCAACTTTTCTGCCAGCTACATTAAAAAATACATGGACATATTTGAATTCTTTGTGATACATTGTGACAGGAGCCTAGAGAATTGACAATCTCCAAAACCTGGGGTACCTAAGGTCTTGTCAAGTTCTAGATTCCTCTGCGAGACTTGCAGCAGGATTGAACCAAAATGCCCAAGTAATTTTAAGCTTCTATAGTCTACTTCTGCATCCACAGCTTAGATGTACTCTGCAAAATCAAGCAATGGACCACTAGTCACATCATGTATGAGGAATATATTAAGAGCTAGCAATTCAGGTGTAGCACTTTAAGCATGCTGATAAACCATGTAGCAATATGAAATCAGAATATTTTCCTTCATCCTGAGGTTTGAACCCCACAGGCAAGGCCAGATTTATATCCCACCCTTCAGAAGGTAGTTCCTTGAACTGCTCCAGAGCAGTTAGATCAGCCATTTCAGAGGGTAGTTAAAGACAATCACATTGATGTGGAACTGAAGCCATATATAGATCAGAATGGTTAAGACAGAAATTTCCTTCCTTCCCGAAAGGGCATAAGCAAACCAGTTGAGGATTGACAGTATTTTTTTATTCCTTCAAGGGATGTGGGTGTCACTAGCTAAGCAAGCTTTGCTGCCCATTCCTGATTGCCCTTGAGAAAGTGGTGGCGAGCCACCAATTTTGCTTCCAATTTAAATTCTCAACTGCCATGGTGGGAATTGAACTCATATTTTCTGGATTATTAGTCTGAAGGGGGCGACCTTTATACTTAAGACGACTTTTATGCTTAATATCATGGACATTTTTACACGTGTATATCAAATTTATTTTTAAATATTGTCAGCAGCTCACAGCAATGCGATGACTCATGGGCACCCCTTAATCACTTCAGACAGCCTAATCACTTTAGACTCCAAGCAGGGAAAGCATAGACAATAGCTCAACTGATTAGACTATGCAAGAAGCTCAAAACACAAAGGGAACCCTCCAGAAAGAGATCAGCCCAGGGAAATGGGTTCACATCATCATCAGCCACAGATCAATTCCACCTATCTATAATGGCTTTTTAACATCTTGCTATTGTGCCACTGCTTTGTGTTATTAGCAGGGACTGATCATGTAGTAAATGATGAGCCTATTACCATATGTTTGGCGCGAAGTTCAAAACCCTATCAATTGTAAAGCGCACAATGGCCAGGGAGAGCAGTTGCCTAGCAGCTGTCTCTCCCCAGGCCTGCGGTTTTTGTTATTTTAAACAGAGAATAAAGTTTGTGTTGCCTTTTTGTACTGTACTCATGTCTGCTTGTCTTTTGTGCTGGTAGGAAGTGAGAAACTTCCCCTTACAAGTCTAAGCCGCTGCATTACTAGTCTGATAGCATAACCACTACACTAGCATTAACAAGTCTCATTATTCGATCATTTAGTGAACATAAGGACCATTTACCAGTGACAGTCTAGTTCTAACACAGGTAAAAGCAAGAATCTTACTTAAGACGTTGGCACACAGCCAACCTCCTCTGCCGAATAAGCCTTGCAGAGTGCGGAAGATCACAAACCAGATGTAGCTTGGGGAGAATGCCAGTAGAAGACCCGACACAGAGGTCACAAAGATCGCAAACAAGAAGCAACGTTTCCTGCCAAATCTGCAACAAAAGGTTTTAAGGGGGAAATGTGAAGAAAATTCCATCAGTATCCTAGTTTTCAAATCAGGAGAAGGCACTGGAAGTGAGGATGATACATACATGTCTGCTGTGTAGCCCAAGATTATGGTTCCAACCATAAAGCCCAGGTTTAGACAAGCTTGAGTCAGGTCCAGTTTCCAGGCATTAGCACATACCAATTTAAACTGTAGAATCAGACAAACAAAATTATTATAGCACCAACTTTTATTCTACACACAGTACCATAGGGAGTTAAATCTGGAAAAGACCCCTCCAAAATTCCTCACCAGGTTAGGCAGCTTCTGTGAGAGAACAGAGGGCCCAAATCTAACAACATGGGGAAAGGTCTCCAACTTAACTTGCTTTGCTGAGGTTGCTCGGGAGGAAGACCCAGCGGACAGACACACAGTATTTACGCGGGAAGGAGTCTGAAGTTCCGATTGCTGGTTTCCCCTTCCCTGACTGACGGCTCCACCAGGGGATCAGATGTTCGGGACGGGTGAAATGTTTGCGCTGCACACTGACCCTCGTGTTTAGAAGGATTTACTTGGGGTAAATGTAAAACCAATAAGCGACATTCAACCCCCACTCCCACCATCCTGGCAAAATTACCCCCAACTTCCTAATCCGTGGCTCCAGTCTGTCCAATGTGAAAAGAGTCAGCATAGTTGAGGGTTCAAGCATTTTTGTGTTTTTTGGGATGAGAGAGGAGGGTGAACATTGTTGTGGGGCGAGAGAGAGTGGTGAACACTTTCAGGGATTAACACTGTCAAGGGTGAAGGGGACACTGTCAGTGCAAGGAGTTGTGCTTAATCTAAAAAGAAGTGCAAGTCGATGAACTGAAGACAGACCCTAAGGGGTCATTAACTCTGTTTTTATCTCCATAGATGCTGTCTGGCTTGCTGAGTATTTCCAAGCACGTTCTGTTTTTATCTCCGATGTCCAACATTCCCCTCACCTCCCATTTCTAACACCTTTAATACAATACAGTCATTCAAGTTGCTTCATAGAGGCATCAAAAATCAAACGTAATATCAAACCACAGAACACTTGTGGTCAACGGATCGGTCAAAGAGGTTTTTAAAAAGTGTCTGAAAGGAGCACACCAAAGTAGAGAGGCTGAAAGGTGTAGGGTGGAATTTTCCAAGCCATTCCTGCCGACGGGATGTGACAGTCCCATCGACAGCGATCCCACGTCACGGGGTCCCCGGCAGCAAAGGGTGCAAACAACTGAAAACCCCCCATTGACAGCAGCAGGACCATAAGATCCCACCACCAGCCAATGGCGGCGGACTGTCTCCGTTGTCTCAAAATACACTGGGGGAGGGAGGCGGGGGGAATCCCATCCATAGGGATGGAATTCCAGAGCTTAGAAAAAATAAAATCAGGACATCCTTTCGACTTAAGTCTGGTTTAGTTTGTGGAAGTGCTAGCTGATCACAGGCGACGAAATCTGCAGGAAGTGGGGGTAAGAGGAGGTGGGGGTTGTGGGTGAAGAAGGGGAGAGGAGAATAGGGAGGAAGAGGATGGGAGGAAGAGTGTGTGAAGAAGAAGGGGGAAAGCAGGGGAGGGAAGAAGAGAGAGGAGTGGAAGAGCTGGAGGGTATGGTGAAGAGAGGGGAGGAAGAAGATGGGAGGATGAGAGGAATGTGTCCTAATATGGTATCTTGGGATACTTATGCTAATAGCACTTGGCAGAGAAATTTGAGATGGCACAGAACAAGAATGGGCCATTCAGATCCGTCCTGCTGGTATTTCTACAGATCATCTATATATCTATCCAATCATAGACTCAATCTAACCTGCTTCATTGATTTTCCAATGGAAAATATTTGCCCATCCTGAAACCAGTTCAGTAAAATTGAATAGGTCTCTCTTGGCTCAGTGGTAGTCCTATTGGGCTCATCTTTGCATTAGGATTGTTGATTAAAGTCTCACACCAGAGACTTGAGCACAGAACCTGGGCATTGAGAGAGAGCTGCACTGTAAGCTGCCTACCCTCTCAAGTGGATATAAAAGATCTATAGAACTTTTTCAAAGGACGGCAGGTCTGTTTTCCCAGTGTTCTAGGCAATATTTATCCCTCTGTCAATGACACTAACAAAAACAGATTTTCTGTTTATTATCATGCTGCTGTTTGTAGGTAAATTCTGTGCACAAATTGGCAGCAATGTTTCTAAGATTACAACGGTGACTACCCTTTAAAATATCTTTAACTGGCTGTAAAGCACTTTGTGTTTGTGAAAGTGTTGTATAACAACAAGTCTTTCTTTCACCGTTGTGTCTTGCAATTCTGCTCTAAGACAAGTCTGATCTCTGACCAAAATTAAAACGTACCTCAGTCGCAATACTGGAGGATGAGCCATTTTCAAACACCCACCCATCCTGGCATGTTGTACGTGGTAAATCCCAGGAACCATTCTGGACAAATAGCAGTGGGTTTTCGCAGCTACCTGAAGAGGAATTCCAGTCTACGTCGTATCTCTCACACTGACTGTATGAGGAGCTACCAGACCGTCCTCGAGGCAGTGTATAATTCTTCTCCTGTTCCAGAGACCAGCGGCACTTATCCCTCAGCTCAGTCACCCCAGGACTCCGGCACCAATGGTCAGGAGTGACCGCTAAAAAAACAAATCCAACGTACAGGTGGGAGAACACCACTGATGTCAGATATATTAGAGAGAAAATCTTCTTTTGATATTGTCCAAAGCCTCCTATGCTCACTAAGACATCATCAAAGGTTGCCATTGTAAAACCGAGTCTCTACCCACAGCTTAATAGAATTAACTTCTGATGGGGTGATATATGCACAGATTTGTTTCCCTGCAGACTATCAGAAGCCTTGTATTCTAGCAAGAGCCTGGGGAGCAAAGGTCTACAAATTAATTGTATAAATCAGTGGTTTATCCTGTTAATAAGTGAATGGACAAGCTACTGTTACATTTAGGATGGAGACACTTCAGGTCAGACTTGCAAACAAACAAACAAGAGTCAAATACTTCAATATCTCTACACTAGGATCTTCACAGTAACTTAATTACAGTGTTAATGTAAGCCTACTTGTGATACTGATAAAGTAAACTAAATATAGTTTTTAAAAATCCAATATGCTTTAGCCTATGAATTGCTTGATTTTGGCTCTAATGCCCTAATTTCTCAGTCTTTAGTATAATGCTGAATGAGTATTACACCATTGAGTCCAAACTTCCATCTGCCCTCTCAAGTGGACCCAAAAGATTCTACAGACCACTCAAAGAAATGCAGAGCGGTTCTCCCCTGTGTCCTGGATGTTATTAATCCTTCAACCAAAGACCAAAACAAATTATTTAAACATTACCTCATTGCTGTTTGTGGGATCTTGCAAGTTGGCTGTCGCTTCTTCCTACAACACAGCACTTGCCAGATAGATCTTATTTCATTAGATGAATTACTTCATTAGTAAAGCAAGAATCCAAATTGAGGCTATGGCTCAACCTGTAGGGTAGCAAACCTGTCACCTGCCGGTCATTTAAGAATTGTTTTAAAAGTGACAACTCTAGTTTTCTGATGATTTGACATGGCATTGCCAGTCTTTTCAGACTAACTCAGCAACACAAAATAAACGATAAGCTTATACCATGCTGAAAATTCTTTTGGAATTATAACTAAATTGTGTACTGGAGATCAGTGAGATACAGGAAATAATCCCATTATGTTGTGGCCAGTTAGTTATTCAATGCCTTTTTTTTGGTTGATCCTGCATATGTCTGTCTCTGCTTTTCAACATGACCTCTAAAAGGCTGTGGAGACAGTCAAGATTCAGTTCACTGATCCTGGACAGGTGCATTGCAACATTGAGATTAGATGGGATGATTAAATGATAAAATGAAAGGTCAGTTTTCCAGCTGAACTTTAGTTAAGAATTTCCATACAAAGACTTTATACTGAAGTCACAGTCCTTTATGCTTCTTACTTCAACGTCAATGAATGAGTTCCAAACAAAAGCAGGAAACTGCAAATACTGCAAAACTGAAATAAAAGCAGAAGGGCAGCACAGTGGCACAATGGTTAGCACTGCTGTCTCACAACGCAAGGGATCTGGGTTCAATTCCAGCCTTGGGTGACTGTGTGGACTTTGCACATTCTCCCCGTGTCTGAATGGGTTTCCTCTGGGTGCTCCAGTTTCCTCCCACAGTCCAAAGATGTGCAAGTTAAATTGCTCCTTAGTGTGGGGCTACAGGGATAGGGCAGAGGAAAGGGCGTGGGTAAGATACTCCGTCAGAAAGTTGGTGCAGACTCAATGGGCCGAATGGCCATTCTGCACTGCAGGGCTTCTGTGATTCTATGAAAATGCTGGAAGTATGCAACAAGTCTGGCAACGTTTTGGAGAGAGTAACAAAGTTAATGTTTGAGGTGACCATTAAACCATTATCAATTGTAAAAACGATCAGATCATTAAAGTCCTTTAGGAAAGGAAATCTGCCGCCCTTAGCTGGTCTGACCTACATGTGACTCCAGACCTACAGCAATATGGTTGACTCTGAAATGCCTCTGAAATGGCCTAGCGAGCCACTCAGTTGTATCAACCGCCACAAAGTCTGGAAAAAAGAATGAAACCAGATGGAATTCCCAGCATTGAACCAGGCACTGGAAATTACAATGGCAAACCCAGCCCTACCAACCCTGCAAAGTTCTCCTTACTAACACATGGGGTCTTGTGACAAAATTGAGAAAGTTGTCCCACAGACTATGTCAAGGAACAGCCTGACATAATCATACTCACTGAATCGTGGCTTACAGAAAATGGCTCAGACACCACTATCACCATTCCTGGGTATGTCCTGTCCCACAGACAACATAGACTCATCAGATTTGTATATAGAACATAGAAAAAATACAGCACAAACAGGCCCTTCGGCCCACAAGTTGCGCCGGTCATGTCCCTACCTACCTAGACTTATATATAGGCTTACCTATAATCTTCAATCCTATTAAGTTCCATGTACTCATCCAGAAGTCTCTTAAAAGACCCTATCAAGTTTGCCTCCACCACCACTGACGGCAGCCGATTCCACTCTACCCACCATCCTCTGAGTGGAAAACTTACCCCTGATATCTCCTCTGTACCTATTCCCCAGCACCTTAAACCTGTGTCCTCTCGTAGCAGCCATTTCAGCCCTGGGAAAAAGCCTCCGAGAATCCACCCGATCTATACCTCTCAACATCTTGTACACCTCTATCAGGTCACCTCTTATCCTTCGTCTCTCCAAGGAGAAAAGACCGAGCTCCCTCAACCTATCCTCATAAGGTATATAGTGGGAAGGAATTGCCCTGGGAGTCATCAACATTGCTATTGGACCCCATGAAGTTGTGGTGAACCACTGTAGTATTGTCTGTTTGTGTGATATGCCTGGACACGCCCCTCAATCCGGGACTCCGCCCTTCTCTGGGTATTAAGGTGACTGCTCTCCGCCCCTTTTGCCTCAGTTCGGATTAGCTATTGGTTCGGGTGTGCTCCAATTCTTTCGTAAATAAAAGCCTGTTATTTTGCAACAACGAGTCTTTGCATAATCGATGGTGCATCAATTTTATTTACGAAAGTTTTTGGGATGGAGCAACTCTTAAAACCTGATAAACTTGACTCGGACCCTCAGGCTGTTGGGGCCTCAAACTGTTTTGATCACTGGCTGCGCTGCTTTGAGACCTTCATCACCTCCTCCGCTGTCGTCGTCGTAGCCGACATCGACAAACTACACGTGCTCCACGCCCGCGTCAGCGCTCACGTCTTCGCGATAATCCGAGACGCAGAAACTTACCAGGAGGCAATCGATCTCCTAAAAGGCCAGTACAACTGGCAGCCGAATGAGGTCTACACCAGACATCTGCTGGCCACTCACAGACAGCAGCCCGGGAATCGACTGAGCAATTCCTGCACGAGCTGCGTGCACTCGGCAGATCCTGCAGCTGCAAGGCCGTTTCAGCCGCCCAAAACGCCGACGACCTGATCAGAGATGCCTTTGTCGCGGGCATCAGGTCGACCTATATCCGGCAGCGCCTGCTGGAACAAGGTGGGCTGGACCTGCAGGAGACTGTGGCGCTTGCCAGCTCACTGGAGGTGGCTTTTCGGAATCTCGAGGCCTACACCCCCGACCACGAGGGCACACCCTCCAAGGCCCTGAAATTCGACACTCCTCTGTCGAAAAAGAGGCACAAGCCATCGTGGAGGCTGTATGGCACTGGCACCACTACTTAGCTGGCAAACGGTTCACCCTGCTCACGGACCAATGGTCCGTTGCCTTTATGTCCAGTAACGCGCAGCGGGGAAAAATCAAGAATGATAAGATTTTGAGGTGGAGGATCGAGCTCTCCACCTACAATTACGACATCTTATACCGGCCTGGGAAGCTCAATGAGCTCCCAGACGCCCTGTCCCGGGGAACCTGTGCCAGCGCGAACCTAGACTGATTACAGACTCTCCATGACGACCTCTGCCACCCGGGGGTGACCAGGTTCTTCCATTTCATCAAGGCCCGGAACCTGCCGTATTCCATCGAGGAAGTCAGGTCTATAACCAGGCACTGCCAAGTCTGCGCAGAGTGCAAGCCGCACTTCTATCGGCCAGACAGAGCACACCTCATCAAAGCCACCCGCCCTTTCGAACGCCTAAGCGTTGACTTCAAAGGCCCCCTCCCCTCTTCTGACCGCAATATATACTTCCTCAATATCATCGATGAGTATTCACGGTTCCCCTGCGCTATTCCCTGCCTGGATATGACCTCGGCCACGGTCGTCAGGGCCCTGCACAGCCTCTTCACCCTGTTCGGTTTCCCTAGCTATGTTCATAGTGACCGGGGTTCCTCTTTTATGAGTGATGAGCTGCGCCAGTACCTGCTCTCCAAAGGTATAGCCTCGAGTAGGACCACTAGCTACAACCCCAGGGAGAACGGACAGGTGGAGGGGGAGAATGCGACAGTCTGGAAGGCCGTTTTATTAGCTCTCCGGTCTAAGGGTCTTCCAGCCTCCCGCTGGCAAGAGGTCCTCCCTGATGCGCTACACTCAATTAGGTCACTACTGTGCACAGCTATCAACCCCTCATGAACGAATGTTTGTTTTCCCCAGGAAGTCCTCCTCGGGGACCTCACTACCGTCGTGGCTGATGTCCCCACGCCCTGTCTTGCTCCGGAAGCACGTGCGGACCCATAAATCGGACCCCCTGGTTGAAATGGTCCAATTCCTCCACGCCAACCCCCAATACGCCTATGTGGTGTACCCCGACGGGCGGGAGGACACGGTCTCCATTCACGACCTGGCACCCGCGGGTACTACGTGCCACGGCCCCTCACCCCCAGCTCCCAACGTTGCCCATGATGCACCAGGGTCGCAGCACGCTCATCTAGCCCCCGTGTACGGCACTCCTGAGCCCCAGGAGCAGCCTCCACACGCCCGGCAGTCTGAAGGGGCTACGGACGGCTTCACCGATTACGGACTGGCGTCTGACTCACCACCACGGCCTCCTGAACCGGCACCACGGCCGACACTGCGGCGGTCGCAGCGGCAGATCAAGCCCCCGGACAGACTGAACTTGTAACTCTGTGACTGTCGTTCCACCACCTCGCCCCCGCCGAACCTTTTTTTTGAACAGGGGGTGAATGTGGTGAACCACTGTAGTATTGTCTGTTTGTGTGATATGCCTGGACACGCCCCTGCTGCCTCAATCCGGGACTCCGCCCTTCTCTGGGTATAAAGGCGAATGCTCTCCGCCCCTTTTGCCTCAGTTCGGATTAGCTATCGGTTCGGGTGTGCTCCAATTCTTTCGTAAATAAAAGCCTGTTATTTTGCAACAATCTACTACCAATGAACATATACCACCACTCCCCCACTCTCCCACAGCTGCCAACAATTGATTAATCATTTTCACTCCATGTCAAACACCAACTATAAGAAGCACTGAAAGTGATGAGGATACAGAATGTACTCTGGGGGACTTCAATGTCCATCACCAAGAGTGGCTTGGGAGCACCACTACTGATCAAATGCTCAAGGACATAGCTAGTCTGCAGAATGTGGTGAGTGAATTAAAAACTGGGAGAATCCCACCTGACCTCATTCTCACCAATGTACTGCCATTGTGCATTTCTCCATGACAGTATGTGTAGGAGTGACTTTTCTTGTGGTGACAAAGTCACATTTTCACATTGAAAGTACCCTCATTGTGTTGTGTGGCACTACCACCGTGCTAAATGGGCTAGATTTTGAATCAATCTAGCAACTCAAAACATGGCCATTGATGCACTATGAGCTTTCAGCAGTAGCAGAACTGGATTCAACCACAATTTGTAACTTCATGGCCTGGCATATCTTCCACTCTATCATTACCAACATGCCAGGGGATCAGGCCTGGTTCAATGAAGAGCACAGGAGGGCATGCCAGGAGCAGCACCAAGCATACCTAAAAATGAGGTGTCAACCTGGTGAAGCTACAACACAGGACTAATTGCATGCCAAACAACAGAAGCAGCATGCAATAGTCAGAGCTAAGTAATCCCACAGCCAACAGATTAGATCTAAACTCTGCAGTCCTGCTGCGTTGTCGTGAATGATGGTGGACAATTAAACAACCCACTGGAGGTGGGGGCTTCAAAAATAGTTCCATCTACAATGATGGGGAAGTCGAGCACATCAGTGCAAAAGACAAGGTCGAAGCATTTGCAACCACCTTCAGCCAGAAGTGCCTGGAGTGGCTGGTCCATCTCAGCCCTCTCCTGATATAGTTCCAAATCATGAGGTTCCCTGCATCACAGATGACAATCTTCATCCAATTTGATTCACACCACATGATATCAAGACATGACTGAAGGCACTGGATCCCATAAAGGCTACGGGTCCTAGCAATATTCTGGTGATAGTACAAAAGGCTCATGCTCCAGAACTAGCCAGATCCTTAGCCAAGTTGTTCAAGCACAGCTACAGCACTGACATCTACCCAGCAATATGGGAAATTGATCAGGCAGGTCCTGTACACAAAAAACAGGACATATCAAACCCTGCCAAATACTGCTCCATCAGTCTACTCTCGATCATTAGTAAAATGCTGGAAATGGTCATCAACAGTGCTATCAAGAGGCACTTACTCAGCAATAACCTGCTCTATTTGGGTTCTGTCAGGACCACTCAGTTCCTGACCTCATTACAGCCTTGATTCAAACATGGACAACAGAACACCTAGAATGACAAAGGCAGCAGATGCATGGACCACATACCATCCTGACTTAGAATTATATCACTGTTCCTTCACTGTCACTGTGTCAGGATCCTGGAACTCCTTACTTAATAGTACTGTGAGTGGACCTATACCACATGGATTACAACAGTTCAAGAAGATGGCTCACTCCCACCTTCTCCAAAGCAATTAGGGATGGGCAGACCATAGGGATATGGTCACCAAAAAAGTGTTCCCAACCAAGCACCAGCTCACACCTCCTTCACTCTACAAGTTTTAAATGTTCCTTTGCAATTGTTTATCAATAGAGATAAAATTTAGGGCACAAAAGAACTGGGAGATAGCACACACATCAGCCACCCAGCTCTTTCAATTGATGTCATCATGCCTCAGAAAAAAAGAAAATTAGAACTAAACTATTAAACACATTTGATTTCCATGACCAAAGCTCCCAATGGACAACGGAACAGCATAACGTTGTTTAACACAGGGAAGACTGATCTGGGAGTCATGGTGCAATACTGAGGGCTTCCTCTTCTCAAGGGTTCTGTTTGGACTTTAGCAAAAGGTCCCTTTCATCACTGGCTTGAGGGAACATCCCATCAGACTGTGATAACATAGGACATAGGAACAAACTTAGGCTATTAATCTCTCAAGCCAGTTGGTAGAATCATAGAATCCCTACAGTACAGAAGGAGGTCATTCGGCCAATCGACTCTGTACCGACCACAATCCCACACAGGCCCTATTCCCGTAACCCCACACATTTACCCTGTTAATCCACCTGACACTAAGGGGCAATTTAGCATGGCCAATCAACCTAACCCGCACATCTTTGGACTGTGGGGGAAACCGGAGCACCCGGAGAAAACCCACGCAGACACGGGGAGAACTTGCAAACTCCACACAGACAGTCACCTGAGGCCGGAATTGAACCTGGGTCCCTGGCGCTGTGAGGCAGCAGTGCTAACCACTGTGCCACCGTGCCACCCATTGAAACCATAGGCTAGTTAGCTTGACATCTGTCGTGGGGAAGGTGTTATTTTCGTTATTTATTTATTACTTCTACCATTCAATTAGATTGTGGCATACGTATATCTTTGTCAATCTCGTTCAGTACTCCTTAAAACCCTTAACAAAATTCTATCAGCTTTAATTTTAAAATTTCCAATTAACCCAGCCACAAAAGCCTTTTAAGGGTAAAAGATCGCGATTTCCTTCCACATTTTAGAAATTAAACATTACACAATCAGATGTCTTGGCTCACAGGTCACAAGGCATTTGAATACGTCTTGAAGTTAATTATTTTACCTCAGTGACACGTTAAAATTACATTTCTCAATCACAGTACGAAATTCCTTAACAATGCATAATAATATAGATAGTGTTTGCTTACCCTTGTTTTTATCCATTCACGGGATCTGAATATTCCTAACAAAACCAAAATTTATTGTTCATCCCCAATTCCCTTGGGCTACCTTGAACCACTGAAGTCTGTCGAGCAAAGAAATTTCCACAGCACTGATAGAGGGAGTGCTCCACAATTTTGGCCCAGCAACAATGAAAGAATGTTGATATAGTTCCAAGTCTTGATAGCATGTGATTTGGAGGGGAACTTGCAGGTGGTAGTGTTCCCATGCATCTGCGGCCTGTTCCCATGCATCGTCCAGCTGTTACCGGTTTGGAAGGTGTTGTCAAAGGAACATCGGCAAGTTGCTGCAATGTTTCTTGTACAGTACATGATACACTCTGCTGTCATTATGCACTGGTGTTGGAGGGAATGTATGCTTAAAGTGGTGGATGAGATGCCAATCAAACTGGCTGTTTTGTCCTGGATGGTATTGAACTTGGGTGTTGTTGGGGCTGCACTCATCGAGGCAATTTTTTTTAGATGCACTCATGAGATAGGTCAACAATTATTGCCCAACCCTAATTGCCCTTGAGAAGATGTTGAGCTGCCTTCTTGAACCACTGTAGTCCATGTGGTGTAGGTGCACCCACTGTACTGTTAGGGAGAGAGTTCCATGATTTTGACCTAGTGACACTGAAGGAATGACCATATATTTCTATGCCAGGATGGTGAGTGGCTTAGAGGGTGGTAGAGGGATTGAATGTTTGTGGATGGAGTGCTAATAAATCAGATTGCTTTGTCAGCGGTGTCGGACTTTTTTTGTGTCAGAGCTACCCTCATCCAGGCAAGTGGAGTGTGTTCCATCATAACCCCTGACTTGCTCTTGTAGTCACAGTACCTGTATAGCTGATTCAGTCCAGTTTCTGGTCAGTAGTAACCCCTAGGATGATGGCAGTGATAGACTCAACAATGTAATACCACAATATCAAAGGCAATGGTTACAGTCTCAATTATTGGAGGGGGTCATTGCCTGTCACCTGTGTGGTGCAAATGTTACTTGCCACTTGTCAGCCCAAGCCTGGATATTTATGCATTTGGACATAGATTGCTTCAGTATCTGAGGAGTTATGAATGGTGCTGAACATTGTGCAATCATCTGCGAACATTCCCACTTTTGATCTCATGAAGGAAAGAAGGTCATTGATGAAGCAGCTGAAGATTATTGGGCCGAAGACACTACCCTGCAAAACTCCTGCAGTGATGTCCTGGAACTGAGATGATTGAGCTCCAACCACCATAACCATCTTCCTGTGTGCCAGCAATGACTCCAATCAGCAGGGAGTTTTCCCTCAGATTCCCATTGACTCTAGTTTTGTTTGGGCTCCTTGATGCCACACTCAGTCAAATGCTGCTTTGATGTCAAGGGATGTAACTGATGATGTCACTGACCCCATTTCTTGGGTTCAGCTCTTTTGTCCATGTTTTGAACTAATGCTGTAATGAAGTCAGGAACTGAGTGACCCTGGAGGAACCCAAACTGAGTAAGAAGGTTATTGCTAAGCAAATGCTGCTTGATAGCACTGTTGATGACTCATTTGATCACTTTACTGGTGATCAAGTGTAGAATAATGGGGCGGTAATTGACCAGGTTGAATTTGTTCTTTTTGTGTGCAGGATATAGCTGGGCAATGTTTCACATTGCCATGTAGATGCCAATGTTATAGCTGTACTGGAACAGTTTAGCTAGTGGTAAAAGTTCTGGAGCACAAATCTTCAGTACTATTACAGAATATTGTCGGTGACCATAGGCTTTGCAGTATTCAGTGCCTCGGCCATTTCTTCATATCATGTGGCATATTATTGAATTGATTGAAGACTGACATCTGTGATACTGGGGACTTCCAGAGTGGGTCGAGCTGGATCATCCACTCAGCACATCTGACTGATGATTGTTGCAAATGTTTCAGCCTTATGTTTTACATTGACATGTTAGGATACCCTATTATTGAGGATGTGAATATTTTTGGAATCTTCTCCTCCAGTTAGTTGTTTAATTGTCCATCACCCTTCACAACTGGATATGACAGGATTGCAGCGCTTAGATCTGATCTATTGGTTGCTGCTGGTGTTGTTTGGCCTGCAATTTGTTCTGTGTTGTAGCTTCACAACTCATCATTATGTATGCCCGATTCTGCTCCAACATGCCTTTCCGCACACTTCATTGAACCAGGGTTGATCCCCTGGCCTGATGGTGATGGTAGGATGGGGGATATGCTGGCCATGAGGTTACAGATTGTGGTTGAATACAATTCTGCTGTGGTTGATGGCCCGCAACACCTCTTGAATGCCCAGTCTTGAGTCGCTAGATGGGCGGCATTGTGGCACAGTGGTTAGCACAGCTGCCTCACAGCGCCAGGATCCCGGTTCGATTCCTGGCTTGGGTCACTGTCTGTGTGGAGTTTGCACATTCTCCCTGTGTCTGCGTGGGTTTCCTCCAGGTGCTCCGGTTTCCTCCCACAGTCCAAAGATGTGCAGTTAGGTGGATTGGCTATGCTAAATTGCCCCTTAGTGTCAGGGGAACTAGCTAGGGTAAATGCATGGGGTTATGGGGATAGGGCCTGGGTGGGATTGTGGTCGGTGTAGACTCGATGGGCTGAATGGCCTCCTTCTGTACTGTAGGGATTCTATGATTCTACGATTCTATCTGCTCGAAATCTATCCCATTTAATACACAACATGATGGAGGGTATCCTAGCTTTGAAGACGGGGCTTCATCTCCACAAGGACTGTGCAGTAGTAACGTCTCCCAATACTGTCATGGCCAGGTGCATCTGCACCAGGCAGAGTTGTGAGTAGCAGCTATGTGCTTTAAGACTTGCCCACCTTAGAAAGCTGGTTGTATCACAGCTTGATATAGCTCCTGCTCTATCCAAGACCGCAAGAAACTACAAAGGGTCGTGAAGGAAACCCAATCCATCACTCAAACCAGCCTCCCATCCATTGACACTGTCTACCCTTCCTATTGCCTCGGAGAAGCAGATAGCATAATTAAAGACTCCACACTGGACATACTCTCTTCCACTTTCTCTCGTCGGGAAAAAGATACAAAAGTCTGAGGACACGTACCAACCGACTCAAGAACAGCTTGTACCCTGCTGCCATCAGACTTTTGAATGGGCCTACCTCGTATTAAGTTGATCTTTCTCTACACCCTAGCTATGACTGTTGCACTACATTCTGCACACTCTCATTTCCTTCTCTATGAACGGTATGCTTTGTCTATAGCATGCACAAGAAACAATACTTTTCACTGTATACCAATACATGTGACAATAATAAATCAAATTTAAATTTTTTTTAAATCAGCTGAGTCTGTACTGCTGCTGGGCCACTCTTGGTGATGGACATCACACCTCTGTCCCGCCGGTGGGACGAGACATATCCAGGGGATAATGATTTTGTCAGGCTCTTATTTAACTAATGCCTGGGACACCTCTCAGAATTTTGGCACAAGCCCTCAGATGTCAATGAGGAGACTTTCAGACAGGCAGGTCCATCAGGTTTCTAATGACTGTGACACATTTGAGCAACTTGCTAGGCTATTTCAGAGAGCATTTATGAGTCTGCCACATTGCAATTGGAGTCACAGGTAGGCCAGACCGAGTAAGGATTCCCTTCCCTAAAGGGCAGCTGCTTCTTATGACAATGGTTTCATTAGACTTTTAATTCCAAATTTTATTGATTGAATTCAAATCAGCCATGGTGGGATTTGAACTCCGGTCCCCAGAGGATTACCCTGGGTCATTGGGTCACTAGTCCAGTGACAAAGCCACTAAGCCACCACCTCCCCCAGAAGAAAGTGGGAAATATTCCATCACACTCCCAACTTGTGCCTCGTAGGTGGTGGAAAGACCTATGGAGTGGAGTTATTCACCACAGAATTCCCAGCCTCTCATCTGTGTTTGTAGTTCTGGTATTTATATGGATGATCCAGTTAAGCTTTGGTCAATGGTAACCCTCATGATGTTGATGAATAATAAGATAAATTCAAAGGTTATGTAGCACATTATAGAATTTGGATGAGGGCATTGGGCTCACTACTGATGCCCCCACACAGCAAATAATCTGGAGATATTCATCCCCAGAATCCATCCTCCACACCCCCACCCTTCCAACGCCCTAACCACAAAATAGTCCATGGACAATGTCAGCAGCTTCGACATGGAAAAATGGTCCAAGATACTTTACAGTTCACCAGTGTGTCAGAAGGTGGCAGACGGCTATTAATGACAGTGCAAACATTCCCTTTGTAAATTGCTGCCTTCAGCTGGAGAATGATTTGGTTTCACTGGTGTCGTTTTCCACCTGGTGTGGTCCAGCTGTTTTCAGCAAGTACTTGACCGTGGAGTCACAGGATGGACGGGCTGCTGACTGGTTGAGCAACACCCCTAATGTCCAATATTGCTGTTTAGCTGCTGCTCCCCCACTCGAAAATCTTCAATACAGCAAGAACTCTGGGTTCGCAGGATTAGGATTACTTTTCTCATTTCTTATACATTAACACACTGTAATATTACATTTCCTGAATGAAATAATTACAAAACATACACTTCTTGGAAGTCTGCAAATATGTCACTACTCATTCAACTCGCCTCAATCATTGATTCTTCCTGTTTTCCATATCACCAAGCTTATGCCCTGAAGAATAGTGTGAAGTAGAGAAATGAAAAGATTTTTTGATTCATTTAATATCTTTCATACGATTTCTCAGTTTTATGGCAATTGTCGTCACTTTTATTAAAGTGCAATCATTGTTGTAATGTAGGAAACTTGGAAGGCAAAATTACAGATAGCAAGGTCCACACATCTGCAATAATGACCAGATTGTGTGTTTCAAGTGTTGGTTAAAGGATAAATTTTGAACAGGACACTTTAAAAAGTGCCATCAATTGTTTCACATCCTCAGTTTAGCGTCTCATCATGCACTTTGAGCCATATAACACATCCTTAGTACTGCACTAGAGTGTTGGCCTAAGTTTTTATGCTCAAGTGCTGGAGGGACACAGCAATAGGATTCATTACAATGCAAAGGGTGTTTAGTCCTACATGGTGGGGGGATTTTATGGAGCTCCCATAACCTAAACAATGGGGGATCTTATCCACATACTGACATGAGTCAGACAGAGCTGGAGCTCAGGTCTCCACTCACTGTGACTGTCTGGAATAGTGTTCAAAGCCTGTAACCTGGATTCAGGGGCAGGAACCTGACCACTGAGCCAAAAGCCTGTGCTCTCCCATCATTCATCTGTATTCCAGTTCAGCTATATCGTAGAAGGTAGCAACTTGCACAGGCTGCAATACCTTTGTGGAGTTTGCCACCTTCAAACAATGAATTTGAAAGGTTTCTGTGGCTTTTGTCCTCTACAGACCAGATAATGAAGTATCCGATATTCCATATTCTTGCTTAAATGAGATGATTGAGAGTTTAGGCTTCATTCCATGCAGCATCCATTTAACCACAGCGCAGTAGGGAGGAACTCCTGTCTTGGCTGAGAGTCAGACCCTGTCCATCGGGATCCAGTGGCACAATTTCAAAAATAGCAAAGAATTCTCCCAATTTCGTGACCATTGGCCAATACCACCAGATCAGGATTGTTTGAAATGAGAACAGAAACATAATTAAATGATAGCTCACTGAGAATGAAGTGCATGGGGATATCCTGACAGGGCTCAGAAGAGGGGGAATAGGAAGTGGCTAGTGCTCCAGCCATGATGATTGTGAGAGGGGTTTAAACCAGGTGGTCTTTTCCTGCAACTTACTTTCGCAAGTTTAAATGAAAAATGCTAAATAAATGGAAAGCTATTTTACTCCCACTGCATTGAGCAGATTTCATCTTCATGACTGGCCTCAGTAACACTGCACATAAAATATCATTGAAACTGACTCTCAGGCATGGATCTCTGTGAAGGGCCACATCAGTCATGATAGTGCTAATGAAAAGACTGTGATGGCTTATGAAGGCCCTTCCTCAGTAATAATTCCTTCCTGTAATAATTCAGGAACTCGGCCTAAATATGGAAGCAACTCTCGTAGCCATTACTGCCAGTAATTTGGAAAACTGAATGAGATTGTTATAGCCACGGTTTCAGCAACCATAAGCAAGGTCAGAAAAATGGGCCTATGATAATGGCATCACTGTCAGCCCCATAGAGCAACAATTGGGCAAATAGATGTTCTCACGGCAGTTCAATAGATGAATAACAATAGTTAAGCTGTGATGTGTGTACAATGATCCACTCCTCTCAGTTGCAAGGGGAGTGAAGAAGAGAGGCCTCCTCAAATCTTTTGGTGGGGGAGTGTTCTGATGTGATCATAGGAACCATCCCATTGTCCCTGTCCTTGTTAATAGTGGCCAACTACAGAATATGTTAACAGATATCAGAGTTTGGGAAAGACAGTCCAACCTGTACATGCAAAGGTTGATACCTACTGGGGTCTTCATTCTGTTGTCATATCACACCAGCAATCAGACTGTAACCTAACTACATGAAATAGGGGTCGAGGTGACTATTTAAGACACTTTATTAATCACCTTCTGCACAATCCTCTTGAACATTCTTCACGTTCTTCGTGTAATTAAACTCAAGTTTAATAATGGCACCCAACTCATCCAGTCACATCATTAGCGACAAGACTGTCCAAAAAACATTCAAATCTCTTCAGTTTAAAATTCAAACATTTATTTTCTCATGGTTTTTTTTAAATATCAAGCACTGTTTGAGGACTCATTAAATATTGAATAATTAGCATTCAACAGCAGAAAGAACAAAAGCAGAAAAATGCTCTTTTAATTGTTATATAATCGCTGACCTCTTGTCTGTTTCACTTTGAAAGGCAAATATGCATATTAAAGAAAATTGACACTAAACTAATCCTAAATATTGGTGAATCACTGGAATAAATGAACGTCATTGGACTAAATTTTGAGCAGGCGAAAGGAAACATGAAATGTCAACCTGAGCAACTGAAATCAATAGCTCTCTGATGCTGGAAACAAATTCATGTTTCAGCAACCATCTTCACTGATGTTGGATCCTTGATATCTGTTGAATGCAGAACAACCGGCTGGTAGTGTGTCTTCAAAATCTTTTTCTTTGGCCTGAAGAAACAATGCATTATTGATACAGCAATCCGCAACACTTTTGCTCAATGTAGGACACAGAAACACAGAATCCTCGCCACTCTCACACCTTAGAAAAACTCTTCCACAAGTCACTTGCAACCATTAACCGTCCAACTTTCCTTTCTGGCCCCTTCGCCGATATTCTTAATGGTTCCCCTCTCCCCATGTACTGACCCCTAACTGCCATCACCCAATCCCTCAAAAAAAATGAACCTTGACCTCTCTGATCTGGCAAATTACACAACCTATTTCCAACTTCCCTTCCTCTGTCCTTCAACGTGTTGTTACCCTCACAAACCCATGTTCCCACAACTCCGTATTTAAGAATCAGGTTGCTGTCCCTGCCACACCACCAAAAACAAAGGCATAGATGATATTCCTCGTGGCAATGGTGATCTCCCCTCTTTCTTATTGACCAGTCTTACAGCTTTCAACACCATCTTCCTCCATTGTCTTGTTCCTTGGGACTACATTCCCCGGTTCCATACTTAACTACCCAATTTTACCCAGAGAATCATTGGCTTCTCTTCCCGCTTCCACATTTACCTCTGCTGTCCCCCAGGGATCTATCCTTGGCCCCCTCAGCTTTCCTATCTTCACCCTGCCCAAGGACATCCAAGAACAAGTCAGGTTCTGCTTGTATCATGATGGCACACAATTCTACCTCACCACCATGACCCTCAATATTTCTTTTGCCTCTGTGCCATTGCTTGTCTTATATTCAGTAAAGGATAAGCGGAAAGTTCTTCCAAATAAGTAACGTGAAGACCAAAGCAATTGCCTTCAATCCATGCCAAAAAATGTTTCTAATCACTGACTCCATCCCTCACTCTGGCAACTGAGAGATTGAATCGGACTATTTGCAGCCTTTTTGTCCAATTTGACCGTGTTGAATTCTGACCTCATATCCTCTCCATCACTAAGAGCAGCTATTCCCACTTCTGTTACATTGCCCTTCTTTGTCCCTCCCTCAGCTCATCTGCTGTTGAAACCCTCATTCATGCCTTTGTTATATTCAAACTTGACTATTTCTGGCCAGCCTTTTACATTATCCCCTCTCCAAGCATCAGCTCATCCTGAAATCTGCAACCTGCCCCAAGTCATGTTCTTACTGACTGACATTGTCCCACACTCCATACAGTCAGAAATTTAAAATTCCCAACCTTGTTTCCAAATCTCTCAATGGCCTCACTCCTGCATCAAACTTCCAGCTCTATAACCTGCAGAATTCCAATTCTGGCCTCATGCGCAACACCAATTTTGGTAACCTCTCCCTCTACTTTAGCTGCCTTGGACACAATCTCTAGAATTCCCTCCCTGAACTTTCCTAACTCTACCTCTCTCTCTTGTCCTTTAAGATGTCCCTTAAAACCTACTTTTTTGACACAGTATTAACATTTATTTAAATGATTATAGGAACAGAATAGGCCATTCAGCCCCTTGAACCTATTCTGCCATTCAATGAGAACTTGACTGATTTGTAGCTAAACTCCAGACACCATTGTATGCCTGGTGTCAAATTTTGTTTAATCTCTTTTGTAAAACTTTGGGATGTTTTATTACATTGTTTTCTAAATATCAGTTGTTTTTCTGGGTTTTCACTAACGAGGTCCAATCCCTCCATCCCAATACTAGGATGGTCTGAGGGCTCTCCGCATTTTGCTTGAATGGAGGCCCAACCAGCCTCAATCTACCATCACTCTTCTCTACCTTGCTGAATCTGTTCTCACATGAACAACTGCACTCACTTCCGCCAACTATGGACACCCACCCGAGTCTCAGCTATGCCTGCCTTTTTGTGGCACATTACTTGTGTAACCGAGACCTTTCCCTCACCTCTCTTCCTGGTACATTGATGACTGTATTTGATGCCATTTCCTGCAGGAAGTGGCACTGTAATACAGTGATCAGTGTACGGAACTGAAAAATTTCATTGACTTTGCTTCCAATTTCCACCCTTCCGTTACCGTCACGTGATCATCCCTGACATTTACTTTTCATAATGCCTCTGACTCCAATTCTGCAAATAGGCTACCAACCAATATTACCAATATACTCACTGCTAACCTGACTTCACTTCCACAATTTTGCTTCCTGTAAGGACTCTATTCTATTCTCAGCTTCTCTGTTACATCAGCTTGGCTGATGTAATCCTCCTTACCAGCACTTCTGAAATGTCTTCCTTATTCCTCAACTGAGGACTCCCTTCACCATGATTGAGATAGGGCCTTGACCATGTCCATTCTATTTCATGCATGATAGGGTTACTTTTATCCTCACTTTCTATACCACCCGCCTCCCTATTCAACAGATCATCCTCCGCCATTTCTGTCAACTCCAGCATGATAGCATTACCAAACCCTTCATTCCTTCACTTCCATTTCCACATTCCAAAGGGACTGTTCTCTCTAGAACACCCTGGTTCACTCCTCAGTCACCCCAACATCCCCTCCTTTCCCTAAGGCATCTTTCCATGCAAGATCTGCTCTTTTCCTCTTATCATACCATCAAGTCCCGAAGCAGTCCTTTCCAGGTAAAACAACGATTTTTACCCGTAGTTCTTTCAAATCCTTTCCAAATTAACATACTGTATTCGCTGCTAATGATGTGGTCTCCTCTATACTTGGGGAGCCCAGATGCAGGTTGGGTCACCTCTTTAAAGAACGCCTACATTCAGTCTGCAAGCATGACCTCCAAGCTTGCAGCTGCCTTGTATTTTCATTCTCCAACTATTTCCCACTCTGACCTTGCTGTTTTCAGCCTCTCACAACGTTCCAGCCTCATTGGTCAATTTAGCTCTTTACAACCTCCTGGACTCAATGTAGAGTTCAACAATTTTACATCACAACCCCTGCCTGTTTTGTTTAGATTTTCTTTGCTGGTTTTATTTTTTCTCTCTCTGCTTTTGGATGGCAGTTGGGCATCATTTTACCATTTACATCTCCTGTAGACACATCTCTGTTTCTTTATTTGTCCCATTACCATTCCCTTTGGCCTTGCACCATGAAACCTTTTGTTCTTTAATCTCTCCACACGATTCTGGGGTGGGTGTGCTGGTAAAAGTCCAGCATATATTTACAACTTTTCCCAGTTCTGACAAAAGGTTAACCTCAAACGTTAACTTGGTTTCTCTATCCACAAATGCTGCCGGACCTGCTGAGTATTTCCAGGTTTTTATTTTAGATTTCCAGCATCCATGGTATTTTGTTTTTGCATTTCTGTTCTAGATGTTGTGACCGCAGCGCCAGGTGCATAAGGATTGCCTGATTTCTCATCTCATGACAATAAATGCCTTTAAACCGCTCAATAGGTTGGTTACTTCAATATGGATGGTTTATTGGGCTCCCACCAGCCATGCATTAGGGGGTGGGGGGTGGGTATGGGACAAGATAGTATCGACCCAAGATTCAGAACCCGAGCTCCGGTCTCTACTTGCTGGTACTGACTGGAGTGAGGTTCGAATACAGTTCCTTCAGCTCAGATGTAGGAATGCTACCAGTGAGCCAAAGCTGCAATTTTAACTACAAATCAGCAGGGGCCAGCATCAATGGACCCACACTTTAACAACACTGACAAAATCCTGGCACTGATTTCAGTTCCAGTTAGAAGTTGAGAATGAAATCCAACTTGCCTGTTCAGCGACAGGCACCACTCTTGTCTCAATATTTGATACTCAGTCAACCAATGCATCATGGTTAAATTTCTCAGCCTTCTGTTCAACTCTCTTTAGAGCTTCACCGCTCCTTATCTCTAACTGCATCCAGCCCTAGCACCCTTCGAGAACTCTGTGTTCCAACAATTCTGCTTCTTTGAGCATTCCCAACATCTTTCATCCCACAACTGGTGGCATGCCTTCTGCTAAATTCCCTTCCTCAAGCCCTCTGCCTCTTGTTTCCCTAAATTCCCTTCTTTGAGCCCTGTGTGTGGAGTCTGCACGTTCTCCCCGTATCTATGTAGGTTTCCTCCTACAGTTCTAAAGATGTGCTAGTTAGGTGCATTGGCCATGCTAAATTCTCCCTTAGTATACCTGAACAGGCGCTGGAGTGTGGCGACTAGGGGATTTTCACAGTAACTTCATTGTAGTGTTAATGTAAGCCTACTTGTGACTAATAAATAAATTAGGGCTGATCTATGGAGAACTTTCTTCACTTGTGAATTGTTCGAGTTCTCTACCTCACACAAGGTAGGAGGTAAGCCATGGTTCTGTTAAATGGTGGAGGAGGTTTGAAGGGTCAGATGGCCTACCCCAGTTGCTAATTATTATGTTCTTAAAAGCTTTCCTTAAAATCTACCTGTTGGACCAAACTTTTAGTCATCCATACTAATCTCTCCTTCTTTTAACAATTTTCAATTTTTGTTGGATTATGCTACTGTGAAGTGATTTGAGATGTATTATGTTAAAGAGGCTAAATAATTACAAACTGTTGTTGATTTTAGAGTACTTAAGGCTGTAAACATGGCAATGAATTGACTACAGATTGGTACTGTTAAAGTCTGTGATTCAGCAAAGTCCTGTGAAAGTTAAAATGTAGCAGATATGGTTGCAGAAGCTGTATTATATAGATATCTGGCATAGCAAGCGGTAAGGTGGGAGTGGGAAACAGTACTGCCCAGACTGTGATGTAAAGAGACATGATCTGAGGCTAGAGTCAGTTGTGGACTGGACAGAGACCTGTACAGAAGCAAGCATGGAGTTAGCTCATAGCATGGGCTATATTCTGTATATATGTACATTATCATTAAATGCTTGATGCTCAACCATACAAGACTCAGAACCTCTTCTTGAAACCACATTGAACATACAACAGAAGTTACCTCCACCAAACCCAATTCTTGAGGTACCACTCAACTCCTGAATCTAGACGTCCTGTATTCAATGCTCAGTACCTAAGCAGATACCTCAGTATCTCGGAAAGATAACTTTAGCAACTGTTGAGTGCAACGCACACTAGATGGGCCTGAGTGGATCCAGCTTCCCACTCGAGTTCAGGATTTTATCTGGCTCCTTAGGTAACATCACTGAGGAAATGCTGGTTGCTTTCCCACAGGAAAATAGTATTGCCACATGCCTAAATCATCTAGCGGATGGTAAGAGTTCCAGAAGAACACCTGTGGAACAGACTGGGAATCCATAGCATGGGTGGCTGGGGAGATGGATTTAAAGCTGCGAGGGAAAACCTTTAATAGTGGGCAGGGTGAATAATAAAATAGGTGGAAGGTTCGTGGCAAGAGCTCATCAGGGCCTGAGTGCTCCTGTTGCTGTCCATTTACTTACCGCATGATGTTCTCCACATCCTCAATGGTGTCTGGTAAAGTCAATCCCTTTGTTTCAGGCAAGAGCAACACTAAGCTGCCAGCAATCAAACCAATCACCCCTGGGAATGAATGGACAGAACAAGGAAAGATTGAGTGCAAACTGGAGACTAAATTAAATTTGAAGAACATTCTCTCAGAAATATTACTGAATTTCTCATGGTTGAATTGTACATTAAGAAAATACATTTTTAAATATATTTTGTTCTGTACCAAAGCTGAAAGATACAAGATCTGAGATCATGTACCAACCGACTCAAGAACAACTTCTTCCCTGCTGCCATCAGACTTTTGAATGGACCTCCCTTATATTAAGTTACCTTTCTCTGCACCTTAGCTATGACTGTCACACTACATTCTGCACCCTCTCCTTTCCTTCTCCCCTATGTACTCAATGAATGGTATGCTTTGTCTATATAGCGCATAAGAAACAACACTTTTCACTGTATACCAATACATGTGACAATAATAAATCAAATCAAATCAGAATGCTAAAACAAAATTGAGGTGTGTGTGTCTGCAGATAAAAATGGCTTATATCTAATACTTAATACTGTAGTTCTTGAGGAGTCATTCATCAGTTTATGATCTCCTCACAAGGATTAGACAAATGTAAGTTTGGTAGAATAAAGTGAAGGGTTTTTTTTACAGACTAAACATTCAACAGTACATAATGAGTGGCTGGATATAACGGACAACCATTAACAGACTAGCAACACAGAGGTCCTACATTCAATTCAAAACATGAAAGTGAAATTTAATTGAATAAATCTGATAACTTATTGAACCTGCACCAGAAAATTGTCCCAAGCTGGTGAAAATTCAGACAAGGGATAGTACTATAAATCCAGTCTCTTCATCATGTAGTTAACGCAATACCTTTAGGGCATCCGAGAATGAACAATAGAGACAGTTCTGCCAATTTACCCACTTTACAAGTTTAAAAAACTATTTGAACATGATAGAAGTGATCAGTTTAATCAGTGTTATGAAACTCAATACAGGTCTCATACTTTTTCTGACTTTATGCTTCTGTTAGATCTTTCCTGAACCTTTTCACCTCATATTATTTGTACAATCTTTGGTCTGTTTTTCATATCTATGCATCTTCTTGCTGATCATCCCTGGGATATTTTCTATTAAGCAGCTGGTAGGGCATCCTCTCCTTAACTTCTGCTTCCATGTTTCTCAACTTGGTTAAAATGCCTGTGCACCATCCACCCTTCCATTCTGATAGAGGATCATTACCTGATTTTTTTTTCTTTGCGGATTCTAACTGACTTGCTGTGGATTCCTAGAATTCCCTGTATTTTAGCCAGTGTCATTTTGATTTAACTGCTACTCAAGTATCAGCAGTTATGAGTACCTAACTGTTGTTCCAGTATCAATTAACATGATACAACACATGCAAAAAATAAGTTGTAACTGGTTTTGCGTTGATTTGTTACTTTAGGTAATATTTTTGATGCCAATATAACACAATTCACTCACATTCTGGACTTGTGACTTGTTGAACATGGCACAACCTACAGGATAGGTTGGTACGCTTAATTCTGTTGTGTTATCTCCAGGCATATATGTTCATTTAGTTTATCAGGGATATGCGGGATGCAGATTTGAGGTTACTTTCAGAGCAGCCATGATCTTATTAAATGGCAGAACAGGCAGTGAGGATGAATGACCTTCTCCTTTTCTATCTTTGTCAACTGCTCGTCACATGTTCAATGGTCATTGCCACAAACTCTTCACCAATCCATTTCACAGATCAACTTGTCAACATTTATACAACACTTTTAACATAGTAAAGCATCCCATAATGCTTCACCAAGGGATTATCAAAACAAAATTCAACACCAAGCTACATGAGGTTCATAAGGATACATTACAGCAAACAAAAACGCAGACTTTATAAGGAGTACCTTAAAGAGGAAGGGAGAGGTGAAGTTGTGGGGAAGTTAAGCAAGGGAATTAACATAGAAACTAGAAGCAGGAGTAGGAGTAGGCCGTTCGGCCCATCGAGCCTGCTCTGCCATTCATCTTGATCATGGGGATCAATATCCTGATCCCCCCTTCCTCCCATATCCCTTTAGCCCAAACAGTTATATCTAATTTCTTCTTGAAATCAGATAACGTTTTGGCCTCAGCTACATTCGGTGGCAGTGAATTCCACATATTCACCACTCTCTGAACAGAGAACAAAGAACAAAGAACAGTACAGCACAGGAAACAGGCCCTTCGGCCCTCCAAGCCTGTGCCGCTCCTTGGTCCAACTAGACCAATCGTTTGTATCCCTCCATTCCCAGGCTGCTCATGTGACTATCCAGGTAAGTCTTAAACGATGTCAGCGTGCCTGCCTCCACCAGAAATTTCTCTTCACCTCAGTTCTAAAAGGTTTACCCCTTATTCTCAAACAATGATCCCTAGTTCTGGACTCCCCCAAATTCCTGCGCTTATGGTCTTGGCAACTGAAATATCAGCCACCGATGGCCAAGTGATCAACATTGGGAGTGCACAAGAGGCCAGAATTGGAAGAGTGCAGAGATATTTTGGGTTGGATGTGGCCATACAGATTGGGAGGGACAAGGCATGGAGCATGTTCAAAAACAGGAAGGATCATTTTAAAAATTGAGGCATTGCTGGACCCAGAGATAAGGTAGTTCAGCTGATGGTGCAAGTTAGAATAGGCACCCTGAATTACCTCAAATTTATGGAGTGTAACGCTTGGACAGGCAGCAACGAGTGGGTTAGAATAGTCAAGTCTAGTGGTAAAAAAGGCTGAAGTTTTCAACAACAGATGAACTGATATGGGGTGGGGGGGGGGGGGGCAATGTTAGGAAGATGGAAGTATGTGGGAAACATGGCATCAGAAATTCAGTTCAGGGTCGAAAAGAACACCAAGGTTTTGATCAGTCTCTGCTTTTAGCCTCAGTTGCCAAGGAGAGGGATGGGGTTATGGAATTTGTGGTAAGGATTGAGACAAGTGGCTTTGCCTGCCCAAGTTTAATTGCAGGAAATTTCTGCTTGTTCAGGACTGCATGTCAGACAAGCAATATAACAAATCAGAGGCCATGCAAAGCTCGAGGGAGATAGCGGTAGGCATCATCAGTGTACATGTGGAAGCTGACATTACTTATTTGATGATGTCACTAAAAGGCAATATGCAGATGAGGTGCAGAGTATGATCCAGGACATAGCCTTGGGAGACACCAGAGATACCAGCATGGGAGTGGGAAGTCAGGAGTGTGCTGGAGTATTTCCCAGTTGCCTGCCCGAGTGCAGCGCAAACAACATTTAAGAAGCTCAACACCTTGCAGGACAAAGCAGCACGATTGATTGGCACACCATTAACTCCCTCCATCACTGATGTACAGTAACAGCAGCGTGTACCATCTACAAGGTGCACTGCAGGAACTTGCCAAGCCTCCTGAGACAACACCTTCCAAACCCACAACCTCTACCATCTAGAAGGACAAGGGCAGCAGACACATGGGAACACCATCGCCTGCAAGTTTCCCTCCAAGCCACTCAGCATCCGGACTTGTCAGGATTGGCCTGACTGTCACTGGGTCAACTCCCTCCCTAACAGTAATGTGGGTGTAACCTGCACCACATGGACTGCAGCGGTTCAAGAAGACAGCTCATCCCCATCTTCTCGAGGGCAATTAGGAATGGGCAATAAATGCTGGCCTAGTCAACAATGGCCACAGTCACAATTTGAACTGTTCCTCATTTTGCACTTGTGGCGCTAAGGGCCACATCTTCCCTGGCCTGTCCTTAAGCAGTTTGAGGGTTGTGCAGATTTTCTGTGGAAGGTTGGAATCTGGTGAGGTTTGCAGTCAACGAGGTGGTGTGAATGGTAATAACCTGGAACTCTTTGCCTACAATGGCCGTGGAAAGAAATACAGTGAATAATTTCAAGACTAAATGGATGGGCCTTCAAGGAAATAAACATTCAGGGTTATGGGGGTTGAGTGGGAGAATGAGACTGATTGGATTGCTCGATGGGTTAAAGGGCCTCCATCTGTGCCTACCATAAGCAAAAAAATACAAAGAACCTATTCACACTCGTGCTGTGACTCTGTTTCCTGCCAATTCCCGGTCTATATCATATTACATAGAATATACAGCAAAAAAAAACAGGCCATTCAGCCCAACTAGTAAATTCAGGCATTTAAGCTCCCTTATTTAACTTAATCAGCATAACCCTCTGTTTCCTGCCCTTCATACGTTTTCTTAACCTTCACCTCAATCTATCGATACTGCTGGCCTCAACCACTCCCTGTGGGAATGAGTTCCACATTCTCACCACTCTCTGGGTAATTTCTTCTGACTTTTCCATTTAATTTCATGATGATATTTGCATATTAATGGCCTCTAGTTTGTTCTTCAAGGGTTGTAGGCAGGGAAGTAGAGTTAAGACCACAATCAGATCAGCCATGATCTTATTGAATGACAAAGCAGGATCAATGGGCTGAATGGCCTACTCCTGCATCTATTTCTTATGACCTCTTTTCAAGAAGAGAGAGAGACCCAGCCTGTTTATCCTTTGCTGATGGATGTCTAACCTCACTTTTTTGGTCTTTTTCTATTATCTGGGACTCATCCTCAATTCAGGAATTTGTGAAGCCTAATTCTATTTATTCTGGCAGCAGAAAGTTATGAAACACGTAACTCAGCTTTTGTAAATTTCCAATTTTATTTATTTATACTGTGGCGTTCCATTATTTTTTTCAAACAAATTCTGGTAGTTGTGCAGCTTATTCATTCCAGCACTAATGCTATTGAAGTTCGGAAATCCAAAGAATGTCAAGACTCAGTCTATAGTGCAAACCCTCAGGATATAAACATTGGGAGCATGTCATTCAGCACCACAGCCAACCCAAGTCTGCTGTGCCTTTCTGGTAGATCCTGGCTGACTTATACCTCAACAACATCTCCCACCTTTGTTCCATGTCCTTTGAGATCCTTATCTTGGACATTTTGATTGATCCACCATCCACAATCTTTTTGGGGTAGCGAGTTCGAGATGTTCCTACTGATTTGATTTATTATGGTCACATGTATTAGTATACAGTGAAAAGTATTTTTTCTTGCATGCGGTACAAACAAAGCATACAGTTCATAGAGAAGGAAAGGAGAGAGTTCAGAATGTAGTGTTACAGTCATAGCTAGGGTGTAGAGAAAGATCAACTTAATGCAAGGTAGGTCCATTCAAATAAAAGCAAATTACTGCGGATGTTGGAATCTGAAACCAAAAGAGAAAATGCTGGAAAATCTCAGCAGGTCTGGCAGCGTCTGTGAGAGAAAAGAGCCCATTCAAAAGTCTGATGGCAGCAGGGAAGAAGCTGTTCTTGAGTCGGTTGGTACGTGACCTCAGACTTTTGGATCTTCTTCCCGACGGAAGAAGGTGGAAGAGAGAATGTCCGGGGTACGTGGGGTCCTTAATTATGCTGGCTGCTTTGCTGAATCAATGGGAAGTGTAGACAGAGTCAATGGATGGGAGACTGGTTTGCGTGATGGATTGGGCTACATTATTGACCTTTTGTAGTTTCTTGCGGTCTTGGGCAGAGCAGGAACCATACCAAGCTGTGATACAACCAGAAAGAATGCTTTCTATGATGTATCTGTAAAAGCTGGTGAGAATTGTAGCTGACATGCCAAATTTCCTTAGTCTTCTGAGAAAGTAGAGGCGTTGATGGCTTTCTTAACTATAGTGTCGGCATGGAGGGACCAGGACAGGTTGTTGGTGATCTGAACATCTAAAAACTTTAGGCTTTCAGCCATTTCTACTTCGTTCCCGTTGATGTCGACAGGGGCATGTTCTCCTCTATGCTTCCTGAAGTTGATGACAATCTCCTTCGTTTTGTTGACATTGAGGGAGATTATTGTCACCGCACCGGTTCACCAGATTCTCTATCTTATTCCTGTACCCTGTCTCGTCATTATTTGAGATCCGACACACTACGGTGGTGTTGTCAGCAAACTTGAAAATCGAATTGGAGGGGAATTTGGCCACACAGTCATAGGTGTACAAGGAGTATAGTAAGGGGCTGAGAACACAGCCTTGTGGGCACCGCTCGAGGATGATTGTGGAGGAGGTATTGTTGCCTATCCTTACTGATAGCGGTCTGTGGGTTAAGAGGTTCAGGATCCAGTCGCAGAGAGAGGAGCCAAGGCCCAGGCCATGGAGTTTGAAGATGAGTTTCAAAGGAATAATGGTGTTGAAGGCTGAGTTGTAGTCAATAAATAGGAGTCTGACATAGGTGTCTTTGTTATCTAGGTGTTCCAGGGTTGAGTACTGTTTTTGTGAAGAAGTCATTACTGATTTCTCTTCTGAATAGCCTAGTATTCTCATTTTAAGATTGTGCAGCCATGTTCTGTATTCCCCACCACAGGAAACAGGTTCTACCATAGCAACACCCTTTATCATTTTAAACAGTTCACGGAGATCACCCTTCTAAACTCAAGGAAAGGCAACCCAAGTTTATGCGCGCGGGCTTTCATGATTTAACCCTTTAGACAGGCATCATTCAGATGAATTTGCAATGAACTTCTTCTGATTCTCCCCGAGATGCAGTGCCCGGAACTGAATGCAATACTTCAGATCGGGTTTGACTGAGGCTCTGTGCAACTGAAGAATAACTGTCTCACTTTTGAATCCTAATTCCCTGAACTAGAAGTCAACGTTCCATAAGCATTTTGATTACTTTTTGCACCTCTGCCACTTAAAGAATGTGCATACCAAAATCCTTTAGTTCCTCCAAAGTTTCTAAATATTTCACCGTTAAAAAAATCCAGTTCACCTTTTATTGATGCAAAGTGAATGACCTCACACTTGCCCAACACTGAACTTTGTCTGTCACTGTTATGTCCACTTACTTGTTTGTGGCCTTTTCAAACTTTGTCTGCCCAATTGCAAAACTTGCTGTGCTTTCCACGTTTATCTGGAAACTTGGATTTACAACTCTCCATTCCTTCATCTAAATTATTCACTATATTACACCGGTGAGTCTAACCTCAGTGGTTGGTAAACTGATGGAGAAGATCCTGAGGGACAGGATATATGAGCATTTAGAGAGGTTTAGTATGCTCAAGAATACTCAGCATGGCTTTGTCAAGGGCAGATCGTGCCTTACGAGCCTGGTGGAGTTCTTCGAAAATGTGACTAAACACATTGGCGAAGGGAAGGCGGTAGATGTGGTTTATATGGATTTTAGCAAGGCGTTCGATAAGGTCCCCCATGCAAGGCTTCTAGAAAAAGTGAGAGGGCATGGGATCCAAGCTGCTGCTGCCCGGTGGATCCAGAACTGGCTTGCCCAAAGGAGGCAGAGAGTGGGTATAGATGGGTCTTTTTCTAAATGGAGGTCGGTCACCAGTGGTGTGCCCCAGGGATCTGTTCTGGGATCCTTGCTGTTTGTCATTTTCATAAATGACCTGGATGAGGAAGCGGAGGGATGGGTTGGTAAGTTTGCCGACGACACAAAGGTTGGCGGGGTTGTGGATAGTCTGGAGGGATGTCAGAAGTTACAGAGGGACATAGATAGGATGCAAGACTGGGCGGAGAAGTGGCAGATGGATTTCAACCCAGATAAATGCATCGTGGTCCATTTTGGTAGGTCAAATGGGATGAAGGAGTACAATATAAAGGGAAAGACTCTTAGTACTGTTGAGGATCAGAAGGACCTTGGGGTCCGGGTCCATAGGACTCTGAAATCGGCCCCGCAGGTGGAGGAGGTGGTTAAGAAGGCGTATGGTGTGCTGGCCTTTATCAATCGAGGGATTGAGTTTAGGAGTCCGGGGATAATGATGCAGCTATATAAGACCCTCGTCAGACCCCACTTGGAGTACTGTGCTCAGTTCTGGTCGCCTCACTATAGGAAGGATGTGGAAGAGATTGAAAGGGTGCAGAGGAGATTTACCAGGATGTTGCCTGGATTGAGTGGCATGCCTTATGAGGATAGGCTGAGGGAGCTCGGTCTTTTCTCCTTGGAGTGACGAAGGATGAGAGGAGACCTAATAGAGGTGTATAAGACGTTGAGAGGCATAGATCGGGTGGACTCTCAGAGGCTTTTTCCCAGGGTGGAAATGTCTGCTATGAGAGGACACAGGTTTAAGGTGCTGGGGGGTAGGTACAGGGGAGATGTTAGGGCTAAGTTTTTCACAGAGGGTGGTAGGCGAGTGAAATCGGCTGCCGTCAGTGGTGGTGGTGGTGAACTCAATAGGGTCTTTTAAGAGACTCCTGGATGAGTACATGGAGCGTAATAGGATGGAGGGTTATAGGTAGGCCTAAAAGTAGGGATGTGTTCGGCACAACTTGTGGGCCGAAGGGCCTGTTTGTGCTGTAGTTTTTCTATGTTTCTATATATATAGCAAAAAGTCTAGGTCCCTGTACACATCCCTGGGGAACATTACTTATTAAGAAGTCTCACAACACCAGGTTAAAGTCCAATAGGTTTATTTGGTAGCACAAACCACTAGCTTTCGGAGCGCTGCCCCTTCGTCAGGTGAGTGGGAGATCTGTTCACAAACAGGACATATAAAGACACAAACTCAATTTACAAAATTGATTTACAAAATTACCAAATAAATCTGTTGGACTTTAACCTGGTGTTGTGAGACTTCTTACTGTGTTTACCCCAATCCAACGCCGGCATCTCCACATCAACATTACTTACTTCAGGCTGCCAATATACAATCCGTATACACAGGATCTGCTCAGATGAGGAGGATCGCAACAGACACCTACAAATGCTGAAAGACGCCCTCGTAAGAACAGGATATGGTGCTCAACTCATCGATCGACAGTTCTGATGTGCCACAGTGAAAAACCACACAGACCTCCTCAGAAGACAGACATGGGACACAACGAACAGAGTACCCTTCATTGTCCAGTACTTACCCGGAGTGGAGAAGCTACGACATCTTCTCCGGAGTCTTCAACATGTCATCGATGAAGTCGAACATCTCGCCAAGGCCAGGCCCACACCTCCACTACTTGCCTTCAAACAATCGTGCAACCTCAAACAGAATATTGTACGCAGCAAACTACCCAGCCTTCAGGAGAACAGTGACCAAGACACCACACAATCCTGCCACAGCAACCTCTGCAAGATGTGCCAGATCATCGACACGAATGCCATAATCTCACGTGATAACACCATCCACCAGTAACACGGTACACACTCTTGTGATTCAGCCAACATTGTCTACCTGATACGCTGCAGGAAAGGATGTCCCAAGGCATGGTACATTGGGGAGACCATGCAGACACTACGACAGCAAATGAATGGACACCGCACGACAATCATCAGGCAGGAGTGTTCCCTTCCTGTTGGGGAACACTTCAGCAGTCAAGGGCATTCAGCCTCTGACCTTCGGGTAAGCATTCTCCAAGGTGGCCTTCAGGACACACGACAACACAGAATCGCTGAACAGAAACTGATAGCCAAATTCCACACACGAGGACGACCTCAGCCGGGATCTTGGGTTCATGTCACACTATCTGTAACCCCCACGACTTGTCTGAGCTTGCAAAATCTCACTAACTGTCCTGGCTGGAGACAATTCACACCTCTTTAAACTGTGCTTATCCCTGTCTCCACTCACATTGTCTGCACCTGTAAAGACTTGATTACCTGTTAAGACTCGCATTCCAACCATTATCTTGTAATTGAGTTTGTGCTTATATATGCCCTGTTTGTGAACCGAACTGATGAAGGGGCAATGCTCCGAAAGCTTGTGCTACCAAATAAACCTGTTGAACTTTAACCTGATGTTGTGAGACTACTTACTGTGCCTACCCCAGTCCAACGCCGGCAACTCCACATCATGCCAATCCCAGTAAGTTTTCCTGTCTCCCTACACTGTCCCAACCACTTATCAACATGTAATAATGTTCCCTCTAATTCTGTGTGCACTTATATTTGTTAATATTCTCATCAGCTTTATGAAATGTCTTCTCAAAGGCCACATGGACAACATTCAGAGACGCTCATCTGTCCACCATGCTAGTTATCATCTCAAAAGATTCAGCAGAAATCATTGGGATTCTTGATAAGGAGGCATGTATTTTGCAGCTAAACTTCTCAGGTATTGAAAGATGACAGGGGTGTGTTTGTGGATAAGTTTGGCCATTTTCCCTCCAGAATTAGTATGCATGTGTTTGTGAGACAGAAGTTATCCTCTGTCTGGAGGAGGAGGAATCCAGTAAGAGTTTTAACAACACCAGGTTAAAGTCCAACACCAAGGAATCACCATGGTTACTGGAAGGACTTGGAGGGGAAATTGGGGAATGTGATTGACTCTTCTCTTGAGAATGGGAATGCTTACAGAAAAAGTTTACAGGAGTGTTTGCTTTTTAGTGAATTGATTCTGAGCTCGCTTTGTCCATTTTAGGCGTATTGGAATTTTTGAGAATTACTGTTATAACAGAGGTATAGTGTGACTTGTTGTGAAAGCAAATGATTAAAGCACAGTGTTAAAATAGTTACAGGAGGGATTACAGGAGGGATGTGGAAATTATTGAAAGGGTGCAGAGAAGATTTACAAGGATGTTGCCTGGATTGGTTGGTATGTTTTATGAGGATCGGTTGAGAAGGCTCGGTCTTTCCTCCTTGGAGAGGCGAAGGATGAGAGGTGACCTGATAGAGGTGTACAGGATGTTGAGAGGTATAGATCGGGTGGATTCTCGGAGGCTTTTTCCCAGGGCTGAAATGGCTGCTACGAGAGGACACAGGTTTAAGGTGCTGGGGAGTAGGTACAGAGGAGATGTCATATGGCAAATGGAGTATAACGTTGAGAAATGTGAGGTTATACACTTTGGAGGAAATAATAACAAATGGGATTACTATCTCAATGGAAACAAATTAAAACATGCTACCGTGCAAAGGGACCTGGGGGTCCTTGTGCATGAGACGCAAAAGCCCAGTCTGCAGGTACAACAGGTGATCAAGAAGGCAAATGGGATGTTGGCCTATATTGCGAGGGGGATAGAATATAAAAGCAGGGATGTCTTGATGCACCTGTACAGGGCATTGGTGAGGCCGCAGCTGGAATACTGTGTGCAGTATTGGTCCCCTTATATGAGGAAGGATATATTGGCATTGGAGGGAGTGCAGAGAAGGTTCACCAGGTTGATACCGGAGATGAGGGGTTTGGATTATGAGGAGAGGCTGAGGAGATTGGGTTTGTACTCGTTGGAGTTTAGAAGGATGAGGGGGGATCTTATGGAGACTTATAAGATAATGCGGGGGCTGGATAGGGTGGAGGCGGAGAGATTCTTTCCACTTAGTAAGGAAGTTAAAACTAGAGGACACAGCCTCAAAATAAAGGGGGGTCGGTTTAAGACAGAGTTGAGGAGGAACTTCTTCTCCCAGAGGGTGGTGAATCTCTGGAATTCTCTGCCCACTGAGGTGGTGGAGGCTACCTCGCTGAATATGTTTAAAGCGCGGATGGATGGATTCCTGATCGGTAAGGGAATTAAGGGTTATGGGGATCAGGCGGGTAAGTGGTACTGATCCACGTCAGATCAGCCATGATCTTATTGAATGGCGGGGCAGGCTCGAGGGGCTAGATGGCCTACTCCTGCTCCTATTTCTTATGTTCTTATGTTCTTATGTAAGTTTTTCACTCAGAGGGTGGTGGGTGAGTGGAATCGGCTGCCGTCAGTGGTAGTGGAGGCAAACTCGATAGGGTCTTTTGAGAGACTTCTGGATGAGGGCATTTGACAAAGTCCCACATGGCAGGTTGGTTAAGAAGGTTAAAGCTCATGGGATACAAGGAGAAGTGGCTAGATGGGTGGAGAACTGGCTTGGCCATAGGAGACAGAAGGTAGCGATCGAAGGGTCTTTTTCCGGCTGGAGGTCTGTGACCAGTGGTGTTCCGCAGGGCTCTGTACTGGGGCCAAGTTGTAACTGGTGTTATCAGCAAGTTTGCGGATGACAAGATGATGGCTGGACTTACGGATAGCGATGAGCATTGTCGGGCAATACAGCAGGATATAGATAGGCTGGAAAATTGGGTGGAGAGGTGGCAGATGGAATTTAATCCGGATAAATGCGAAGTGATGCATTTTGGAAGAAATAATGTAGGGAGGAGTTATACAATAAATGGCAGAGTCATCAAGAGTATAGAAACACAGAGGTGTGCAAGTCCACAAATCCTTGAAGGTGGCAACACAGGTGGAGAAGGTGGTGAAGAAGGCATATGGTATGTTTGCCTTTATAGGATGGGGTATAGAGTATAAAAGCTGGAGTCTGATGATGCAGCTGTATAGAACGCTGGTTAGGCCACATTTGGAGTACTGCGTCCAGTTCTGGTCGCCGCACTACCAGAAGGATGTGGAGGCGTTAGAGAGAGTGCAGAGAAGGTTTACCAGGATGTTGCCTGGTATGGAGGGTCTTAGCTATGAGGAGAGATTGGGTAGACTGGGGTTGTTCTCCTTGGAAAGACGAAGAATGAGGGGAGATCTAATAGAGGTGTACAAGATTATGAAGGGGATAGATAGGGTGAACGGTGGGAAGCTTTTTCCCAGATCAGAAGTGACGATCACGAGGGGTCACGGGCTCAAGGAGAATGGGGCGAAGTATAACTCATATCAGAGGGATGTTTTTTTACACAGAGGGTGGTGGGGACCTGGAATGCGCTGCCAAGTAGGGTGGTGGAGGCAGACACGCTGACATCATTTAAGACTTACCTGGATAGTCACATGAGCAGCCTGGGAATGGAGGGATACAAACGAATGGTCTAGTTGGACCAAGGAGCGGCACAGGCTTGGAGGGCCGAAGGGCCTGTTCTTTGTTCTTTGACATGACCGGCGCAACTTGTGGGACCTGTTTGTGCTGTATTTTTTCTATGTTCTAAATTCATAGCACTAAATAAAAGATCCTCACCAAAAACCACAAGAGGCAGCCCCAGCCATGTCTCTGCCAGTCTGTACACGATGAATGGGGCTGCAACCCCTCCAATATCACACAGTGATGAGCACACTGAAACACCAAGGTTCCTGTTAAAATAAAATACACCTTTACTGCCACACAAAGTATTTCACAGGCATTAGATACTTCAACAAATCAGGTTTCATCACTATGAGAGATAGTTCAAGAGAATGGGTCCATTCTGCAGATGAACCGTATAATCAATAATTGATATAGAACTATAATTTTATTCAGCTCATTTAAAGAATTTCCATTAGTGTACAGAATATCTATTTAGTACGCACCTCATAAATGTCGGGTACAGTTCAGTATTTACAAACACCACCATTTCGATGCTCATTGTGATCCCTAGTTTACCCACAAAGGTTACTGCTGTTGACAACCAGCTGATATCTGAAATGGATATATAAATAGGAGTGCGATTAGATGACTACATTTGCAGGAACAAACCTGAAATATTCACTATTTCAATTACAAAATTTATCATGTAATTATCTAAATTTATCTATTTAGGTTTGTTCAGAGATTTTAAATGAATTAATTATTCTTTTACAACTTGCAATTACTGTTTGGATCATCAGAACACACAGATACTGGTCCCAGACCGGGTAACATGCACTGTGTGATGTGCAGTGAGGACAAGTTGCTGCACTAATCAGAATGACAGAAGCAGCATCCTCAAGTCAGCTTGCACAGACTTTTCCCATAATCAATTTTTTGTGTTGCTTGGTAGGACAGCTTTTGTTGCTGAGCATCTGCACAAAATGAGTGCTGGGAGGAAGGTTCACCCCAGTACTGAAAAGCTTGGCTGCCCTGTTACTGAACCTTCCATTCTGACCATTAGTTTTAACTCAACTGATACGGCCATTTAAAATAAGTTTCAGCTAGGTAGCTGCAAGAGTCAATATTTCATTGCAGTCGGCATTTCTAGTTTTCATTCTGCGCCATGTGGCTGATATCGTTTAAATGAAAAGTTTGAACTTAATTGCAAAACTGTTGCTGAGAGGACAAGTGATGCAGCAGAGGAGAAACAGAGGTCACTCAACAGGCCACAGCTTTTAACAAGGAGTGGATGTAATGTTAATTCTCTTCTAACATTGAAAGGATTGGTTACTAAGTTCAAAAAGAGTTTGAGTTCTCCAAACTGGAGAGTATCTGGACAATTTTAAAAAGTCCATTACTGCAGCTGCACCAGAAGTGGTCACTGAGAATGTACAGCTTGTGACTTTTCATTGCACAGTGCAGTGTAGCCTCTTATCACATGACTAGAACCAAGTATATGTCAGTCCAGACCCCACCCCCACAGCGGAGGGGCTCCCCTTGACTGCTGCCAGGATATTCCGGTCTCACTGAAGTTGATGGCGATTTATATTCCTCGCCTTGTGCAGTTGCCGGGGAACCTACAGTGGGGTCAACTTCAGCGGGACAGCTGGTGGGAAGGACTGGAGAATTCCACTCATCATGTTCACATCAATACCTCACAAAGATGGTACCAGGGATGAGTTATGTGGGAAGTAAAGAAAGTTTATTTAGTGTCACAAGTGGGCTTACATTAACACTGCAATGAAGTTACTGTGAAAATCCCCTAGTCGCCACACTCTGGTGCCTCTTTAGGTACACTGAGGGAGAATTCGGCATGGCCAATGCACCTAACCAGCATGTCTTTCAGACTGTGGGAGGAAACCGGAGCACCCAGAAGAAACCCACACAGACGTGAGGAGAATGTGCAGATTCCGCACAGACAGTGATCCAAGCCGGGAATTGAACCTGGGTCTCTGGCGCTGTGACGCAGCAGTGCTAACCACAAGGGAGGATTATTCTCCTCTGAGTAAGGACAATTAAAGGGAGATTTGAAAGGATTGTTCATAATTATGAGGACTTTGAATGTAGTAAATACTGTTTCCACTGTGTGGTGAACCATCGTTGGTTCCCACTGGATAGTGCTGAGCCAGGGGCTGGCCAGGACTACAAGGATGTACCTATGTTACTGTTGGATTGTGCTATTGTTGCTGTTGGGTTAGGGTGGGGTTGTTACACCTTTGTACTGTAGTGTTGTGGCACATCCCAGTCGGGCTCCGCCTCCTGGGAGAGGTATAAGAGTCCCTGCTCTGGCCGGGACCCCTTCAGTCTGGGATAGTGTACATAAGTTCTGATAGCTTCATTAATAGTAAATAAAAGCCTTCATTTACTGAAGCCTCGAGCCTCGTGTCTAAATTGATGTTCATCAATTTTATTTACTATTATTAAACTCTCGACGGAAGAAAAAAAGAAAGGAGAGTATGGAGCAAATTCTCAAGCCAGAACGTCTGACGCTAGATCCACGTGCGGTGGGCGCTTCTAACCCCTTCGACCACTGGCTGAAGTGTTTCGAAGATTACCTAGCAGCCTCCGCAGCGGTCACTACAGATGACGACAGACTCCGGGTCCTCCATGCGAGGGTAAGCGACACAGTCTACCTCGCGATCCGTGCGGCCACTAATTACCCTAAGGCCCTCGAGCTTCTAAAGAAGCGCTATACAAAACCACCGAATGAGATACACGCTCGTTACCTCCTAGCCACACGACGACGGCAGTCGGGCGAAACGATGGAGGACTATGCCAATGAGCTCTTACAGCTAGCCAGGGGCTGTGACTGCAAAGCTGTGTCGGCTGAGCAGAGCATGTACGACCTCGCCCGAGATGCGTTTGTGGCCGGGGTCGGATCTTCATACATCCGTCTCAAACTGCTGGAAAAGGGTAACCTTAACCTTACCCAGGCCATCGAATTAGCAGAAATGCTCGAGTCGGCTTCAGAGAGCTTAGTCTTATATCCAGAGGACTACGTGGAGACAATGTGGCAGGAGCAGTCGCAAATCCTTCTTCGCCCCTCGGGCTCGAAGTGCTGTGTTATGGCGTGCTCCCATTCGGGCCAGACGACGGCTGCAGCCCCATGCGGCCCGCGGTGCTATTTCTGTGGAGGAGCAAAACATACCCGACAAAAGTGTCCCGCTAAAGCGGTAATCTGCACCGCATGCGGTAAAAAAGGGCATTATGCAAAGGTGTGCCGATCGAAACCCAGGAACGGCAGTGCGGCCTGCGATTCTTCGGAGCTTGGATCATCATCATCGAAGTCGTCGCGGGGTTCGTCCACGTGCGAGTCCAGGACGACGCCATTACGGTCGACGGAGTCGGAGGAGTATGACCACCAGGGGTCGCTGAGTTTGGCGCCCTCACCCACATGCGATTCATGGGGACAGCCATGTTGGTCGACACTGACCACGAACGACCAGCAGGGGTCCTCCGCATCTATTTTAGCTGCCTGCAGTGGCGTTCACGAACCAACGGTGGCGTCAATCATCCTGGACCAGGCCAAGCCTCATAGGCTCGATCGTTCAATGATGGATATCCAGGTAAACAATCATGTGCTTTATTGTCTGTTTGACAGCGGGAGCACTGAGAGCTTTATCCACCCAGACACTGTGAAGAGGTGTGGACTCCAGATTCAACCTGCCAAACAGACAATCTCTATGGCATCAAAGTCCCGGTCTGTTGCCGTGCTAGGGAGTTGCGTGGTTACCTTGAAAGTACAAGGCACAGTTTACGAGCGCTTCAAGCTCCTTGTGTTGCCGTATCTTTGCGCGCCAATACTTCTCGGACTAAACTTCATGGTCCACTTGAGGAGTGTAATCCTACAGTACGGTGGGCCACTCCCTTCGCTGGCAGTGGGAGAACAGCAGCAGTCTCCAAATTGCCCAACGCGCCCCGCCTGCAACCTCTCGACGTTAAAGATCACCACACCCTCCTTATTTCAGAATCTGGTACCAGGCTGCAAGCCCATCGCTACTAAAAGTAGGCGTTACAGCACTGAGGATCGGATCTTCATTAGATCGGAGGTTCAGCGGCTCCTCAAAGAAGGGATTATACAACCCAGTGTTAGTCCGTGGAGAGCACAGGTTGTGGTAGTCAAGAGCGGGAACAAACCCCGGATGGTCATTGACTACAGTCAGACCATTAACCAATATATGCAGCTGGATGCGTATCCCCTCCCGCGCATATCTGATATGGTCAATCAGATTGCGCAGTACTGGGTGTTCTCCACCATAGACCTCAAGTCCGCCTACCACCAACTCCCCATTCGCCCAGAGGACCGACAATACACGGCTTTTGAGGCGGATGGTCGCTTGTACCATTTTCTTAGGGTTCCCTTTGGTGTCACCAATGGGGTCTCGGTCTTCCAGCGTGCTATGGACCGAATGGTGGACCAGAACAGGCTGCGGGCTACCTTCCCGTACCTGGATGATGTCACCATCTGCGGCCATGATCAGCAGGACCATGACACAAACCTCCAGAACTTCTTACGCACTGCATCTCGCCTGAACTTGACCTACAACAGGGAGAAGTGTGTGTTCCGTACACGCCGTTTAGCCATCCTGGGATACGTGGTGGAAAACGGGGTCATTGGCCCTGATCCAGACCGTATGCGCCCCCTTGCTGAACTTCCCTTGCCTGCTAGTGCAAAAGCACTGAGAAGATGCCTAGGCTTCTTCTCATATTACGCACAGTGGGTTCCTAACTACGCGGTCAAAGCCCGTCCGCTTATTAAGTCCACGACTTTTCCACTAACGCCAGAGGCCCAATTGGCCTTCAAGAAATTGAAAGACGACATCGCGAAAGCTACGATACACGCGGTAGACGAGTCCCCTTTCAGGTGGAAAGCGATGCATCCGATTTCGCCCTGGCCGCCACACTTAACCAGGCGGGCAGGCCCGTTGCATTTTTTTCCCGCACCCTCCAAGGCCACGAAATTCGGCATTCAGCGGTGGAAAAGGAGGCCCAGGCCATTGTGGAGGCCGTCAGACACTGGCGCCATTACTTGGCGGGAAAACAGTTCACCCTGATCACGGACCAGCGGTCCGTGGCGTTCATGTTTAACAACACGCAGAGGGGCAAGATCAAGAATGACAAGATCTTGCGGTGGAGAATTGAACTCTCCACCTATAACTACGATATCATGTATCGTCCAGGGAAACTCAATGAGCCCTCGGATGCCCTCTCGCGTGGAACATGCGCTAGTATTCAGGAGGATCGTTTGAACGCCCTCCATAATGATCTGTGCCATCCTGGGGTCACTCGGCTCTACCACTTTGTAAAAGCCCACAACCTGCCTTACTCGGTGGAGGACGTCAGGTCGGTAACAAGGAGCTGTCAGATTTGCGCGGAATGCAAACCGCACTTTTACCGACCTGACCGGGCACATTTGGTCAAGGCCACTCGTCCCTTCGAGAGACTGAGTGTTGATTTTAAGGGCCCCCTTCCCTCAACAGATCGGAACGTGTACTTTCTAAACATCATCGAGGAGTACTCCCGGTTCCCGTTTGTTGTTCCCTGCTCGGATACATCTACTGCCACGGTGATCAAGGCATTCCGTGATCTTTTTACCCTGTTCGGGTACCCCAGCTATATCCATAGCGACAGGGGCTCGTCGTTCATGAGCGATGACTTGAGGCAATTCCTGCTCTCATACGGGATTGCCTCTAGTAGGACCACGAGTTATAACCCTAGGGGTAATAGACAGGTGGAACGAGAGAATGCTACCGTCTGGAAGGCTGTCTTATTGGCGTTGAAATCCAAAGGTCTTCCAGTCTCCCGTTGGCAGGAGGTCCTCCCTGATGCGCTTCACTCTATTCGCTCCCTCCTGTGTACGGCAACCAATGCTACTCCCCACGAGAGGATGTTCTCATTCCCTCGGAAGTCTTCCTCGGGGATATCTTTACCGTCTTGGTTGACGTACCCAGGACCCGTCCTCCTGCGGCGACATGTAAGGGCCCGCAAGTCCGACCCCTTGGTCGAACAGGTCCATCTCCTCCACGCCAACCCTCAGTATGCCTATGTGGCATACCCTGACGGGTGAGAGGACACGGTCTCGATCCGAGATCTGGCGCCAGCAGGGGACGTAGCAACCCCTGTCGCTCCCATACCCCCAGTAACAAACCCATTACCTCTCATTTCTTCCCCGGACACGGCGTGGGCAGCATCGGGACCATTGCTTAACAATTTTACTCCCATGTACAGCTTGCCTGAGCCCAGAAGATGGTCGCCACCGCAGGGCGTGTCAGGATCCCCTGCACCACCGTCACCCCAGGGTCAACCGGCCTGTGAGTCCGTGGAAGAACAGCTGGACGCCGTTTTGGGGAGAACGCCACCGCAAGTGCCTACTCCGGTGTCACCGCCGGTATTGAGGAGGTCACAATGACGGTGCGGTCCCCCTGACCGTCTGAACTTATAGACTGATGACACTTTATTCTGGTTTTTGTACCCCGCCGGCCTTTGTTTTCAAAGGAGGGGTGAATGTGGTGAACCATCGTTGGTTCCCACTGGATAGTGCTGAGCCAGGGGCTGGCCAGGACTACAAGGATGTACATATGTTACTGTTGGGTTGTGCTATTGTTGCTGTTGGGTTAGGGTGGGGTTGTTACACCTGTGTATGTTACTGTTGTGGCACATCCCAGTCGGGCTCCGCCTCCTGGGAGAGGTATAAGAGTCCCTGCTCTGGCCGGGACCCCTTCAGTCTGGGATAGTGTACATAAGTTCTGATAGCTTCATTAATAGTAAATAAAAGCCTTCATTTACTGAAGCCTCGAGCCTCGTGTCTAAATTGATGTTCATCACACTGACAGGAGACACAGTAGCCAGAAGATTTAAAATAATTAGCCAAAGGACAGGGAAGAGATGGAGTTTTGTTATATAACAAATTCTTAACGAGCAGTATTGAATATGTTTTTAATGAATACAAATAATGTGGAGATGCCTTGAACATGATTGGAATGTGCTGCCTGAAAGCAGATTTGACAGTAAATTACAGAAGGGAATTGGATAAATACTGAAAAGTAAACATTTGGAGGGCTATGAAGGGCAGAGAAATTGGATAGATAGCCGAGAGATAATCGGCTCAATTACTTATGCCCAGTGCTGAATGATTCTCTTCTATTCACTTGGCAGACACCTCATTAGGTTCATTAGTCTGGGACTGGAATCAAAGAACAGAACAAAGAACAGCACAGGAAACAGGCCCTTCGGCCCTCCAAAAATCCCAGTGTGAACCAGGGTACTTACTCTCAGGAATGAATGCTGCTATCAAGCAGGAGCCCCCTGACAACAGAGAGCCTGCTGCAAAGGGGAGACGCCGTCCAATCCGCTCAATGGTTAAAAGGATGATGATTGCTGCCGGGATTTCTACAGCTCCCGAGATAAAGAAGTCAAGGTAAATATTTCCTCCCAGGGTTCCCAAACGCATGACAAGACCTTGGTACACCAAAGTTATAGCAAACCTGCAATGGAATTGTATGCAAGTAAGTCCAGTGAGATTAACATGCAGAATCAAGTTTATTCTAAGAGACTGTGCGCAATTGTTAAAATTACTATAGTCCTTATGCCATTGCTAAGTTCACCATGGCCTGAATCTTACACTCGGGGCACCTGAAGTCAGCACGGACGGGAATGGATGTGAAAGCCTGTTAAAGGTTTGGTCTCCGTGCAGACAGGGATTCCGGGTCCAATGAGGACCCAGTAGAGGGTTTTAAAACAAGAGGGGGCATCTCCCCGAAAGCTGACGGAATATTTGAGGAGGTTGTAAGCGCTGTGTGGCTGAAGACCAGGAACTTTACTGCTCTCCAGGAATGTCAACAGTGTCAGGAAGGTGGGAAAGCAAGTCAGGTTGGCAACTCTAAAAAAAAAAGGGGTACAAAAACAATGCAAGACCTCAAAGGAGGAAATTAAGACCTCCAGAAAGAGGCAACGCTGGAGCTCAGAGGAGGTAATAAGCCATCAAACAAGAGGCAACACCAGTCTCAGTAGGCAGTAAAAGATCCAAGGAGGAGGGCACCAAAAGACTCCAAATTACTAAGTGAAGAGTTGAAAGCAAAACAGAGTTGCGTCCCAACCTTTTGTATTATAATGAGAAGCTCCTCGAAGTTGTAGCAATAAACTACAAGCAAACAATAAAGCTGCGACTCAGAAGGTGAATCTGAAGTATACAAATTGAATAATGTCAAGATAAGTAAATTGGCTCCAATTATAATAGTAAATTTATGGTAAATGGGCAGCCGTTAAGTATGGAGGTAGATACCGGTGGTTCTATTATAGTCGGAGGAGAGCCAACGTACAAATACCTTCAAGGTGGAGTTTAACCTCTAATATTAAAAAATACAACAGTTAAATTAGTCACAAATACCAGGGAAACACTGAAAATACTGGGAACCAACATCTGCACCAGTGACGTACCAACACCAGTCAGCTCAACTACCAATCATCATCGTGTAAGGTCAGGGACGGAGTCTCATGGGATGAAATTAATTACGTCAAAATAAACTGAATTGGCTGGAGATTTTCCGTATAACTGATGGCAGTTTCCAAGAAGTTTTGATAAGATATCAAGAGGTCTTCCAAGATGAATTAGGCAAGATATGGAGTATCAAAGCTAAAACCGATGTAAATTTAGATTCAACACCCAAATTTTACAGGGTTCTCCCAGTGCCTTGCATGAAAGAGTTGGGGCACAACTTAAACATTTGGAAGAACTCGGAATAAAAAGGCCGGTACAGTTCTCAGAATGGGCTGCCCCCATTACACCTGTAGTGAAACCAGACAGAACAGTCCGAGACTAAAAAATTGATTATCACAGTGCTCACCCAGCTCAGACCAAAATGAAGATACTCACTAGAAGTTACATTTGGTGGCCAGGCATTGATAAGGATATTGAAAATCTGGTCAGGTGTTGCGATCAATGTAAGTCGCAACTCATTTCATCTCCTTCAGCTTCATTACACCTTTCGGAGCGGCCTAGTCATGTGGCTACATGTGAATTTTGTGGGTCCTTTTATGGGCGCTATGTTCTTAATTATTGTTGATGCACGCTCCAAATGGATCAATAACGACGGAATGAAATCAGCAATAGTTGAGAAGCTTTGACAAATCTTCTCTACACATGGCCTGAGTCTCTGATAACGGGACTGCTTTTATGGAGGAGGAAGTTCAGTATTTTGTGTGTACTAATTGAATACAACGTGTGCACACTGCACCCTCCCACCCAGCCTCGAATGGCTTACCAGAGAGAGTGGTTATAGAATCATAGAATTCTTTGGTGCAGAAGGAGGCCATTCAGCCCATTGAGTCTGCACAGACCACTATCCCACCCAGGCCCTATCCCCATAACCCCATGCATTTATTCTAGCTAGTCCCCCTGATACTAAGGGGCAATTTAGCATGGACAATCTATCTAACCCGCACATCTTCAGACTGTGGGAGGAAACCAGAGCACCCAGAGGAAACTCACGCAGACACGGGGAGAATGTGCAAACTCCTCACAGACAGTGACCGAAGCCAGGAATCGAACCCGGGTCCCCGGAGCTGTGAGGCAGCAGTGCTAATCACTGTGCTACCGTGCCGTTTCCCCCTGTCCAGACCTTCAAGTCAGCAATGAAAAAATGTCCACACCTTTAAAGAAAGCTAGATTCCCCCTCACATATAGAAGGACACCACACGCAACTACAGGTGTAACCCCTGCAGGACGACTGATGGGAAGGTGCCTCCAGATGAGGTGCAGCAGGAATAACCTGCTCTACTTTTACTGTTGCTAGTTTCTCTGCCTTATGTGGTCTACATGTTTCTTGATTTTTCTCTTTTGAAGATCAACCAGGTAACACAGGCCCTGTTTTCGCCCTGATCCTCCCAGGGACCCAATCTGGATTGACATTAAAGGTCCGGACGTATACGTTGACTTAGTATTTCCCAATTTAGCAGGGAGAGTGGAGGCAAAACAGGGTGCACAGAAGTAGTACCCCAATTCTGTTAAAGGTCATAGGTCCTTCGAGGTGAATGATTTAGTATACGTCCGGACCGTTAATGTCAATCCAGATTGGGTCCCTGGGAGGATCCGAGCGAAAACAGGGCCTGTGTTACCTGGTCGATCTTCAAGGGAGAAAAGTCAAGAAACACGTAGACCACATAAGGCAGAGAGAAACTAGCAACAGTAAAAGTAGAGCAGGTTATTCCTGCAGCACCTACCAGCATTCCTCCAATAGTGCCAAGTTCAATGGGGAGGGGTGGGTTACTCCAGAGGAAGGACCCTGTAATGTTCCAGTGGGAAGTGGAGAGGATATCTGCACTAGTGCACCTTCTGACACAGAAAGCCACCTAACTGCTGCTCAAAACATCATCTACCTCAACTGAGGAAGAACCTGCCAGAGAGCTGAGGCATTCTCAGATAATTTGGAAGTCTCCTGATAGACAGATTTTATGAGAGACTGCACTGGTTTACCTCCTTTTACATTGTCTATTGGTGTAAAGTACCTTGGGGGGTTGGAATGTGATAGAATAACTTCTTAAAGGGGTGAGCGATTGCGGGTCACGTAGCCTGGTGGGCCTCTCACAGCAGTGTGTGAGAAGCTGGACCAATCGTAGCAGAGAGCGCGGGTCTGGGAACGGGCTGTCCCTCAATTGGAGCCTGGGAGTTGGAGAGTAAAGTCACATTCATCATTCTGCTCTGTGTATAGTTTGTTTCACAATAAATAACTGTTTAGATTTCACCTGCTGAGTTGTTGTGCCTTGCGGCTATCACAGACACAAAGGGAACAGGCTTAATGACAAATGTTTATCCCTCATTCAGTGCTCTAATGTTCATAATATTGGTCTTTTATTTTCTAATTAATGTACATCTGATTCTTTTATAGAGTCGATTATTTTTCCTAGTGAGTCTCCGGAGTTTAACTATTTACAGAAATTAAATCTTACCAGTTAAACATCAAGATAAGGGTATGTTTCCTGATCTGAGGTGTCCGTATTAGGTCTACAAAGGAAGGATGCCTCAAGTCCTCACTGCACTCTTCAACTATCTAAAAGGAATAAGAAAAAAATCATCTCAATTTACAAATGTTCTATTATATGAAACACCAACCCAGCTAAAACAAGGAGCCTATTAAAATAAATGCTCCTTTAAAGAAACAGAAGTAACGGAGGTATCGTGGTGCAGAGGAAAGCATCCTGCTTCCTGAGCCAGAAGCTCCAGGTTCGAGTCCCATCCCAGGACCTGATGGCTAAGGAAGGTGCAGTGAAACAGGTTAAATGAACCAACCTGCAAATCCTTCCAAATACGCTAACAGCCGGTGGTAAAAGTGGGAGTGCCTCCTGGTCAGCTATGCTTGATGCAGAGTGGTGCCCCTCAAGCAATAAGTCCCTGGCGACAGACTAGCAACCTGTTCTGGGAATTACCAGCCAAGGAAACATAGAAAAGCCTGACTTAGTGCACCACTAGGTGCGGGAGGAGAATAGGAATTGGAATGTAATAAATTGGACAGTAATATTCTGCACAAAATTTAAAGCTTTCAAGATAATGGGCAGTATTTTCCAAAAAAAAGTGTCATGACAGCAAGAGTATCGGGGAGGGATGGGGGGGGGGGGGGGGGGGGGGGGGCGCTAAATATGCCGACTAAACTGGTAAACTGACTGCAGTGCACTCGGGTGCCATTATGCAAGGGTGCCCCAATCGCACATTGCACTAGGAGACACCCTCCCTCCCCCTATGGACATCAACATTTTCCCCCACCCCCTCCCCAACATTGAGGCCCTCTTGATGGGTCCCCTGCCCCCCGACATGCCCCCCCCCCCATTATAGCCAGCACTCAGGACCCACCCCCTTGGCACTGCCTCGGCACTGGCAGTGTCCAACTGGCCACGCCCCTGACCACCCTGGGATTTAATGGCCTTCAAGCCAGCCCGCATGGCCATCGCTAGTGGAGACCAGTAGTGATTCTCGCCGTGTTTGTGTGACACCCGAAGTTTGGAAGATCCTGAGGGCTGGGAGAATCCCATATGCTCTGCGTAGTTAAATGCTACTTTAAATACGAGAATTGACCTTTCACCCTTTCTGGGTGCAATCCGGTTCATGCTATTGGAAAAGGACTGGGATAATTGCAACCATTTGGAACCGGGCGCGGAAGTGAGTTTTAGGCCCTCGTTATTTTCCTGGATCAGCGGAATCTGTGCAGGTGCAGTGAGATCGGAGAATCCTCCCCCAACACTTCCTCTACACTATGAAACAGCTGATCAAATGAAACAAAAAAAATCAGAGAAGAGCTGATTTACCAGCAGATGGAGATATGGCCATTCATAACATTTAAGTCAAGGAGGAATTCTTAACTCAGATATTGTGGGTGTCAATGCTGTGGTGACAAGTGCACAGTTTATCAGGACGCGGTTGACTAAATAAACTGATTTGGCAGGGGGAGGGGACCCAGACTGTTAGTAGAATAAGGGCGCAGAATCATATAGCAAAACAAACAAGTCTGAGGGAATGCAACTCTATTAAGTTTCAAGAGAGTAAGGCCAGGCTGGATGACCTCTACTTTAACGCCACGAGTATGGCAGGTAAAACGGATGAGTTGAGGGCAATGATTGACACATGGAAGTGTGATATAGTAGCCATCAAAGAGACATGATTGAAGGAAGGACACGATTGGCAACTCAACATTCCGGGATATAGAATCTTCAGGCAAGACAGGGAAGGAGGTAAAAGAGGCGGCATTGCATTATTAGTGAAGGAGTCAGTTATTGCAATAAGGAGAGATATCATCTTGGAGGGGTTATCAAATGGAGCTTTGTGGGTAGAGCTTAGGAATAAAAAAGGGTTGGCCACATTGTTAGGTGTTTATTATAGACCCCCAGATAGTCAGAGGGATGTTGAGGAGCAAATATGTGCTCAATTTGGGAGGTGTATAAAAACAATGATAGGGTTATTATATTAAGTGATTTCAACTTTCCCAACATTAACTGAGATATACATAGTGTTAAGGGCTTGGATGGAGTCGATATATTGAACTTATGTGGAGGGTCCAACAGGGGAAGGAATTGTGCTGGACCTGATTCTGGGGAATGAAGCCGGACGGGTGGTTGAAGGGGAACATTTTAGTGATAGCGATCACAACATGGTACAATGGACAAGGAAATAGACAATCTGCAAAAAAAAGTTTTGGATTGGGGGAGAGCGGATTTTAGTAAAATAAGACAGGATCTGGACAAGGTAGACTGGGAACAGCTACTAACAGGAAAATCAATGGAAGGGCAGTGGGGGGGCATTCAAAAAGGAAATGGGGAGGGTGCAAGCCCAGCATGTTCCCTCTATGGTGATAAATAGGTGTAACAAGCCCAGAGAACCATGGATGACCAGAGACATTCAGGATACAATGAGAAGGAAAAGAAAGGCTTTTAAAAAGTACAAGGGGAGCAAATCAGTGGAGGCGTTAGTGAGGTATAGAAAGTGCAGGGTGGAGCTTAAAAAAGCAATTAGGAAAGCAAAGAGGAGATAAGAGAAAGCTCTGGCTGGAAGAAGTAGGGAAAATCCCAAGATATTCTATATCAATTGGAAGAGGATAACCAGGGTAAGAGAAGGGCCCATTAAGGACCAAGGGGCAATCTGTGGGTGGAGCCAGAGGACATCGGTAGAGTGTTGAATGGAGACTTCACATCCCTCTCCACCCAAGAACATGAGGATGATGGTATGGAATTCAAGCAGAGAGACTGAGAGGCTCTTGAGAAAATTGACATAGGGAAGGGCAAGGTATTGGAGATGTTGGCAGCCTTAAAAGTGGATAAATCTCTAAGTGCAGATGAATTGTGCCCTAGGCTGCTGTGGAAGTCAAGGGAGGAGATTGCAGGAGCTTTGACCCAAATTTTCAATTCCTCTCTGGCCACGGTGGAGGTTCCAGACGACTGGAGAACAGCTAATGTGGTTCCGCTATTTAAGAAGTGTTGTGGAGATAAACCAGAGAACTACAAACCAGTGAGTTTCACGTTAGTGGTAGGGAAAGTATCAGAGAAACTTCTGAAGGAGAATATCTATCTGCACTTGGAGAGGCAAAGCTTGACCAGGGATAGTCAGCATGGCTTCGTCAGAAGCAGGTCATGCCCAACAAATTTGATTGAATTTTTTGAGGTGACCAGGTGTGTAGACAAAGGTAGTGCAGTCGATGTAGTATATATGGATTTCAGCAAAGCCTTTGACAAGGTTCCACATGGGAGACTTGTAAAGAAAGTAAATTCACATGGGATACAGGGCAATTTGAGAAAGTGAATTCAGAATTGACTCAGTTGTAGAAGACAGAGGATGATGACAGAAGGCTGCCTCAGTGATTGGAAGCCAGTGTTCAGTGGCATACCACAGGGATCTGTGTTGGGCCCCCTATTATTCATCATTTATATTAAATGACATTGGTGACTATGTCGGGAGTAGGATTAGTAAGTTTGCAGATGACACAAAGATTGGACGGATGGTTAACAGTGAGGCAGAGTGTCTTGGGCTACAAGAAGATAGGGACGGAATGGTCAAATGGGCAGATAAGTGGCAGATGGAATTTAACCCTCAAAGTGTGAGGTGATACATTTTGAAAGAGTAATTTGACAAGAAAGTACTCAATGAATGGTAAGACACTAGGAAGTTCTGTGGAACAAAGGGACCTTGGCGTGTTTGTCCACAGATCTCTGAAAGCAGAAGGGGGCATGTTAGTAGGGTGGTGAAAAAGGCATATGAGACACTTGCCTTCATCAATCGAGGCATAGATTACAAAAGCAGGGAAGTCATGTTGGAGTTGTACAGAACTTTCATAAGGTCACAGCTGGAGTAGTGTGTGCAGTTCTTGTCACCACATTATAGGAAGGATGTGATTGCACTGGAGGGGGTGCAGAGGAGAAGCACCAGGATGTTGTCTGGGATGGAACATTTAAGTTATGAAGAGAGGTTGAGTATGCTTGGGTTGTTTTCACTGGAGCAGGGAAGACCGAGGGACGACCTGATCGAGGTGTACAAGATTATGAGGGACATGGACAGAGTGGATGCGGAGCAGCTGTTCCCTTTAGTTGAAGGGTCAGTCACGAGGTTCAAGGTGAGGGGCAGGAGGTTTAAGGGGGATGTGAGGAAAAACATTTTTACCCAGAGGATGGTGGTGGTCTGGAATGCGCTCCCTGGTAGGGTGGTAGAGGCGGGTTGCCTCACATCCCTTAAAAAGGTACCTGGATGAGCACTTGGCACATCATTACATTCAGGGCCAAGTGCTGGCAGATAGGATTAGGTGGGAGTTCAGGTGTTTCTAATGTGTTGGTGCAGACTTAATAGGCCGAAGGGCCTCTTCTGCGCTGAATGATCCTATGATTCAAAGTACAAAACCTGGCGACTGGGATATTTCCTATTTGGATCCAAGCCAAAGCTCCAACAGGAAGGATGGCGCTGGTTCCACATAGCATGGAAAGTCTACCAGTTCTTTAGTAAGCTGCAGCGTTTTAGCTGGTTAAACTCCAGCAATATCTCAATGCACTATTGAGGGTCCCTCAGCTTGGCTCTTGCCAACCCATGTCTAAGCTGTCTGAACAGATATAAGTGGGGTGTCACCACTGAAAGAAATGTGTGGAATCCATATCGGACACTCTCTGTTCTATTTGCTTGGTGGAAATAGGTTATCACTCATGTCAAACATACAGCTAATCAAAACAAAGGCTTTGAAAATATATTTTTGACTAATTGTGGTAAGATATTCATGCTAATCACCTCAAAATCTTTGGGAAAATTATTCCCATTTGTCTTTGCAATTTTCTGTATAACATTCATGGCTTCTGTGTTCTTCTTCTGGGACAGCATCCACCTGGGAGACTCTGGGATCAGCCTGTAAATGGAACACATTCAGGTTATCACTAAGCCTGAAGTACTTTGGCTACTGACTCAAATAATGATACTCTTTCAGGACATTACCAATAGTAGGTCAGGAAGAAAAAGCTTGGAATGGTAGTCACCAGTTGCAGATTTCTCCAGTCTGGTACAAAATAAGCAACAGTTGAAAGTAGCATCATCCCCGTACTGAAGCACACTTGGTATAAAATTCCCACCGTTTTTCTGTACTCTAGTCCAACAAGTTCTGTGACTGAAACAAAATGTACCTTAATAAATCAGTGATTAATCAGCACTTTGCAGCAAAAGAGAATGCACTATCAATGGTGCAATATTCTATTAACTGCACTGGTGAACCAACCTAAACATTGTACTGTAAAAGGAAAGCTTCGCTGGATCAGGAACCTAGTTCAAACCTGCTTTGTGTTTGAACTATTCTACAACTATTGGTGTAATTTTTGGAGCTTTGTTCTTAGTGACGAGTTGCAAACAAAGGAGCATCAACTGGAAACAGTCTCATAATATCCCAAAGATCATGGCAAAATACCGCAGATGCTGGAACCTGAAACAAAAGCTCTGATGAAGGGTCATCCTGACTCAAAACGTTGGCTCTTTTCTCTCTCCACAGATGCTGTCAGACCTGCTGAGATTTTCCAGCATTTTCTCTTTTTGTCCCAAAGATCACGACTGGAACATCTGAAGATTTCTGTCACACGATTTAATGTGGCCTAACAAACAAGTTTGTCCCAATCTGCAGATCTCTCTAAGGCACACTTGTCTTCTGATTTGGCTAGGTGTCATTTATCTCAGGACTCAGCAGGAAAATCTTTCATGTCACCAATTACATTTCCATTGCCATTACATTTCCAGAATGCTAGGTCAATTTGAATGTGATTTTATTTATTTTTTAAAGCCCAGTGTGACGTAACTACAGTTAAACAAATCCTAATAGTGTTACAATTTATTAAATAATAACGCAAATGTGACAACTCACCAAAGAGGACTTTGAATCATTAATTAACATTGAAATATGTGGAAGCATTTGATATCAACAAGAATCACAACACAAGAAATATTTGCTTATTAAATGGGCAGGTTATACTAGAACAAAGTATAGCGCTATGGTAGCTATTATTGAAATAAATGTTAAGTGTTGCTGCGGAGCACCTAAAACATGTTATAAGATGGAGGTAAGAGTATAATTCTTACTGAAGACATATGCGCACAACCAACTTCCTTTGCTGAATAAACCTTGTAAAGTTCGGAAAGTCAGAAACCAAGTGTAGTTTGGTAGAAACGACACAACAAGTCCCAACACTGAATTCACAAATGTGGCAAACAAGAAGCTCGATTTTCTACCAAACCTAGAAAGAAAATAATTTTGGATGAAATTAGCAAGAAAAAATATTCATAGGATCAGAGAATCCCTACGGTGCAGAAGGAGCCATTTCGGCCCATCAAGCCTGCACCGACAACAATCCCACCCTGGCTCCACCCCCGCAACCCCACACATTATTACCACTACATTCCAAATCTTTGATTGATGGATGATATACATACGTATCTGCTGCGTAACCCATGATTATTGTCCCAAGTGTAAACCCCAGGTTTAGACAAGCTTGACTCAGGTCCAGTTTCCAGGCCTCAGAACACACCAGTTCAAACTGTGCAAATTGTGGAGTTAGATAAAAAAAGAAATTCGTGAGTCATTTCATGTTTGAGAGATATTGAAAGAAAGACTACTCATTGCATCTTATAGTCATCAACTCATCAAATCATAGCACTATATGGGATAGAAAGTGACAAAGGGTTGTCAGGGAAAAAATTGGACCTCTCAGGGACAAAAGTGGGGAATTATGCTTGGAGCCCAAAGAAGTAGGGGAGATCCTAAATGAATACTTTGCGTCGGTATTCACAAAGGAGAGGGATGTGTTGACTGGGAGTGTCTCGGAGGGGAGTGTTGAACCGTTGGAGAAAATCTCCATTACAAAGGAGGAAGTGTTAGGTTTGTTAGAGAATTTAAAGACTGACAAATCCCCAAGGCCTGATGGAATCTATCCAAGGCTGCTCAGGGAGACGAGAGATGAAATCGCTGGGCCTCTGACGCAAATCTTTGTCTCGTCACTGGACGCAGGTGAGGTCCCAGAGGATTGGAGGATAGCTAATGTGGTCCCGTTATTTAAGAAGGGTAGGAAGGATTACCCGGGTAATTATAGGCCGGTGAGCTTGACGTCCGTGGTGGGGAAGTTGTTGGAGAAGATTCTTAGAGATAGGGTGTATGCGCATTTAGAAAGGAATAAACTCATTAACGATAGTCAGCATGGTTTGGTGAGAGGGAGGTCATGCCTCACTAACCTGGTGGAGTTTTTTGAAGAAGTGACCAAAATGGTTGACGAGGGACGGGCCGTGGATGTCGTCTATATGGACTTTAGTAAAGCATTTGACAAAGTCCCTCATGGTAGGCTGGTGAAAAAGGTTGGATCTCATGGGATAAAGGGGGAGGTGGCTAGATGGGTGGAGAACTGGCTTGGTCACAGAAGACAGAGGGTGGTAGTGGAAGGGTCTTTTTCCGGCTGGAGGCCTGTGACTAGTGGTGTTCCGCAGGGCTCTGTATTGGGACCTCTGCTGTTTGTGATTTATATAAATGATCTGGAAGAAGGTGTAACTGGAGTGATCAGTAAGTTTGCAGACGACACAAAATTGGCAGGACTTGCAGATAGTGAGGAGCATTGTCAGAAGCTACAGAAGGATATAGATAGGCTGGAAATGTGGGCAAAGAAATGGCAGATGGAGTTCAATCCTGATAAATGCGAAGTGATGCATTTTGGTAGAAATAATGTAGGGAGGAGCTATACGATAAATGGCAGAACCATAAAGGGTGTAGATACGCAGAGGGACCTGGGTGTGCAAGTCCACAGATCCTTGAAAGTGACGTCACAGGTGGAGAAGGCGGTGCAGAAGGCATATGGCATGCTTGCCTTTATAGGACGGGGCATAGAGTATAAAAGTTGGGGTCTGATGTTGCAGATGTATAGAACGTTGGTTCGGCCGCATCTGAAATACTGCGTCCAGTTCTGGTCGCCACACTACCAGAAGGACGTGGAGGCTTTGGAGAGAGTACAGAGGAGGTTTACCAGGATGTTACCTGGTATGGAGGGGCTTAGTTATGAGGAGAGATTGGGTAAACTGGGGTTGTTCTCCCTGGAAAGACGGAGGATGAGGGGAGACTTAATAGAGGTGTATAAAATTATGAAAGGCATAGATAGGGTGAACGGTGGGAAGCTTTTCCCCAGGTCGGTGGTGACGTTCACGAGGGGTCATAGGTTCAAGGTGAAAGTGGGGGAGGTTTAACACAGATATCAGACGGACATATTTTACACAGAGGGTGGTGGGGGCCTGGAATGCACTGCCAGGCAAGGTGGTGGAGGCGGACACACTGGGAACGTTTAAGACTTATCTAGACAGCCATATGAATGGAGTGGGAATGGAGGGATACAAAAGAATGATCTAGTTTGGACAAGGGAGCGGCGCGGGCTTGGAGGGCCGAAGGGCCTGTTCCTGTGCTGTATTGTTCTTTGTTAATTCAGTTATTATAGAATCCCTACAGTGCAGAAGGAGGCCATTTGGCCCATCAAGTCTGTTTCGACCACAATTCCACACAGGCTCTACCTCCTTAAACCCACCTATTTACACTGCTAGTTCCCCTGACACTGAGGGGCAATTTAGCATAGCCAATCAACCTAACCCGCACATCTTTGGCGTGTGGGAGGAAAGCAGAGCACCCAGAGGAAACCCATGCAGACAGCAAGGGGGGGGGGGGGGGGGGGGGGGGGGGCGGGGAGAACGTACAAATTCCACAGTGACCCGAGGCCAGAATCGAACCCAGGTCCCTGGTGCCGTGAGGCAGCGATGCTAACCATCCTGCCAGTTCTTTAGTAGAATCATCTGTTTTTTCCCCCATGACCATTCAAACTTTTCTCTTCAAATATCTACCCAACTTGCTTCTAAAATTTACCAATGTGCAGCCATCACCTTTGTAGGCAGTGCATTCCAAATAACAGCAACTCGCAACGTTAAAAACAAATCCACTTCTGGTTCTTCTACCAATCTGCTGAAATACAAGTCCTCTCGGTACTGATCCTGTGCCACTGGAAACAGTTTCTCTCCAATTACTCCGTCAAAACCATCCATGATTTTGAACATTTCTATCAAATTTATTCTGCTCTAAAGAGAAGAACTCCAGATTCCCCAGACTCTCCATATAAGTGAATTCCATCACTCTAGCATCATTCTCTTCTGTACCTACTCCAATGTTTTAGTAACTTACCTAAAAGGTTGCTGCCCAGAATGGGGACCAGAGTTTCTGTAGGGAGGAGTCCAAAGTGTAGGGGTTTTTCCAGCCCTTCCCGCTGGCAGGATCTGCCAGTCCTGCCAAAGGTGACCAGCCGCCCCCGCCCCCCGACCCCATGATGGGACAGGTGATCCACACAAAACACCATAGACAACAACGGGAGCAGCAGATCCCACCAGCAGCCAATGGTGAGCCTTCTGCACAGCCAGAAAACATCCCATGGTGGGGCGTGGGGTGGAGGGGCTGGAAACTCTCACCCAATGTTTTCCCCTGTAGCTGTACAATGTTATTTTGCACAGCTTTTTGTGACATGGTCACAACCCAGAAGTCAATTTGATTGACAGCCTTTGCTTCCAGTCAGGTGGGAAATCCAGGAGAGAATTCCATTTTAATCTTTATAATTTTTAGTCATCAAAGGAGTTCCAGGTTTTGATGGCCTTCCTTTGTCTCTTGTAAGAATATGTTCATTCTCTACCCAAACCATCTCTTCTTCAAAGCCCCCCCCCCCCAAACCCCCTCACATTGTTTAATTATTGTTTGGTGGTTCACGTTTTGATTCCAATCTATCTGGACCAGGTACCTCTCCAACACGTAGATATACTTAACTGGAAATTTCAATGTTTTTTTGTCCTTTTCAGTAATAATTCTAACTATGATTATGATCACTGTTGCCCAAATGCTTCCTGTCTGAAACATGCTCCACTTTCCTAATTTCATTCCCCAAAACCTTCCTCCTTGGTCTGGAAACATGTTGATCAAGAAAGTTCTCTTGCATACATTTCAGGATTTCCTTTCCCTTTTTCACTTATCCTAGTCCTATATTGGGATAATTGAACTCCATTCATTATCACTTTTCTATTATTTTTGCATCTCAGAGGCACGGTGGCACAGTGGTTAGTACTGCTGCCTCACAGTGCCTAGGACCGAGGTTTGATTCCAGAATTGGGGGGGGGGGATGACTAACTGTTTGGAGTTTGCACATTCTCCCTGGGTCTGCATGGGTTTCATCTGAGTGCTCCAGTTTCCTCCCACAGTCCAAATGTGTGTGGATCAGGTGTAATGGTTAAGCTAAATCACCCACTAAGTGTCCAAAGATGAGTAGGTTAGGGGGGATTAGTGGAGTAAATCCAGGGATAGAGCTTGGGTAAGATGCTCTGGGCCAAATTGCCTCCTTCTGCACTGTAGCGATTCTATGGATCTTTCTGTAATTTGCTGCACATTTGATCCCTTATCTCCTTCCAATTATTTGGTGGCCTATAGTAAATACCCAGCAGCATAATCAACCTATTATTTTTCAATTCTAACCAAATGGTTTCCTTCTTTGTCCCCTCAATTACATCATCCCACACTAAAGCTATAAGGGGGTCTCCGAAAACTTCTGACACTTTGCTCACCCTCTTCTGTTTCTTCTCCATTGTTCAAGAATATACTGTAGTCAGGAATGTGAAGTTCTCAAATCTCTATTATCGTCACTGTACCAGATTGACCCAAGTCTCAAGTTTGAGATTCTTGCCTCAAATACTCTTTTCCTCATTTGGCTGACACATTGATGAACTTTGTCATTTATATCTGCCTTCATCAAGAGGAATCTCTCAAGATACAGATTTTCCAGGATCTTGTTGTTGACCATTATCCATGGAGTAAGGTGTTGTGCTGTGGGAGCTGGTTGTAAGAGGACATTGTTTCAGTGAAAGGCCCATTTCCTCACATGCTTTTCAGAAGGAGTCAATATGATATGGAAGTGAGTGCACACAAGTGTCATCTGAACACTGCAGCTCAATGACTGAGGTTGGAGTGAATTTGGTTTTGGATTGAAGGTGACGGAGGTTGAACATTTTCCTATCGGTTCTGTACATTATCGCCATGCCTGTGGGAAACTTTCTGGAGGTGAGGTGTAGCACCACAGTGAGGGAAACAGAAAAGAGGGTTGGTGCAATGACAGAATCTTTCTTGACCCCATTCTTCACTGAGATAGTGTTTGTCGTGGTTCTATTGGCGAGGATCATGGCTTGCATGTCATTGAGGACCTGAGACTAAGGTCATGTTTCAATGGGCAGTGGTGATCCCCTTGCTCCTCGATGCTTCAGGTGCAGCAGGCACCTCAGAAATGGTGCCTTTGCAAATCCAATGGCAAAAAGGCAGTCCAACAGCAGCAGTCCCAAGCCAACTTACTCAGCATTGGGAAGTAAGCTTGCCTTTGGAAGCAACTGTTCTACTTGGAATGAAAGCAAAAATACTGCCATGCTGGAGATCTGAAATAAAAGCAGAAAGTGTTGGAAAAAACTCAGCAGGTCTGGCAGCATCCGAGGAGAGAGAAACAGAGTAAAAGTTTTAGGCCCAATATGACTCTTCAAACTGAAGACAATGAGTCACATTGGATTCAAAATGTTAACTCGGTTTCTCTCTCCAGAGATGCTGCCAGTCCTGCTGAGCTTTTCCAGCATTTTGTTCTACTTGAAACTTGGTCATGGCAGGAGACTCCCAGGAAAACAGCAAAAACACTTCAAGGATGCTCTCAAAGTACTCCTGAAGAGATCAAACATTCCCTCTGACTCGTGTCCCTGGCTTGTAACTGACAAAATGGAAAAGTTTCATTTGGGAAGGTACCTGTGATGATAATAGGCAGTTGCTATAAATGTATGTATTATATATAAACCTATGCTATATCATTTCAGCTAGGAATTTGTTACTTTGATCGTGCTAATGGAGTTTTGTTTACATAAGAGATTCCTTGGGAAGTTGATTGACAGGGTCATGTGATAATTTGGTTAATGTGCAGCCTGGGTTTGTAGCAGAGAGAAATAAACTTTAGCAGTTACTGTTGGAGGTCTGCTAAAGTCAGAGGCATGTGCAGACTGTCGTTTCCCACAAAATCTCTCTGAAAGCTTCAAGACTGTTAACACAACTTATATGCCTAGGTGTGCTAACTGTATTTATTTAAAAAGTGGTGTTAATCTATGCATGAATGGGGCTTATTTGGAACTAGAACAGTCAGTAGCTAGAAAAGTAAAATTGTTTCCTTTCATTTTAAAATATTGTTCAACTGTCAATCGTTAAGCTGCTTCATTTGTTAGAGTTATAGTTAGACTGTGTTATTAAATAAAGTTTATTTCAATATAAAAGATCCCTACTTTGTCAATGGAATCAAACTTGGAACAAAGTGCCCTTTCCTCACATTTTTGTCAAAAAGGAAAATTTGTTGGGGTCTAGTCTGGCTTCCTCATGTAACTTGGGGTTCTGGTCCAGTATCCTAACCAACCAAACACAAAGACTTCATTGGAAGCACATACAAGCAAAATTGAGGTTTTAGATCATTTACACTTGCATTGATGTATCCAAAACATCACCTCCTACCTTGCACTTTCCCCCATCTGATCCCCATTTGAGCAATTCTTTAGTGTTAGTTGTCTCTCTCAGACCACAGTACACCTTGTTTCTTCTATCTAATTTGTCATCTTGGTGTTCAAACCCCTCCTAAATTCATTTAAGATCACCCCACTCATTGACCTCCCCACATGTGGAACAGATTGCTTTGCCCCCAAAATTAGTTCCAAATTGGTTAGGAACCTGGCACCTTTTGCATCCTATTGGAAATAAAGCACAAGGATAAGCACAATAAAAGGTCTTTCTGCGCCCTTGGAGAGTTTAACCATGAAACATAGTTGGGCACAAAGTGAAATCATAGCATATTCATCAATATACATTAGATAGAAAGCAAGTGAATACAAGACAATATAAACTCCCATAAAATTAAAACATTTACTGGAAACATTGACATCCCTAGCCCTTACCTATACAAGAATTAAATTCATAACAAGGATATAAGTAAAACTGTGGGAAGTCATATTCAGGACTCAATGTAAGGAAGTACTTCTTCACACAAAATGATTAAGGTCTGGAGTAACCTCCAGGAAGGGCCGTGCGGGTACAAATTCTACAATCACAAAGATGTGAGATAAAGGAGATTGCAGGTTTCTCCAAGGATGAATAAAATTATTGACATTAAACAACATGCATCACACCATTTATGTACATGCAGTCAAACAAGCCTATACTGCCTTGCACTTTCCCCTTATCTCATCCCAATACATGAGCTATTCTTTAGTGGTAATCGTCTCTCCCAGTCCTCTGGTTCTCCTGTCTCGTGTTTCATTCTAACTTCCCACAACCCTTGTTAAGTGAATTTAAGAGCACCCCACAGCACTCACTAACCCATCACCCTCCCCGTGCCTTGAACAATTTATATACTGCTATTACAGACAGCCACATAAGATGATGATATCAGGACGTAAAAGATGTTGATTTTGAGCCATCAAAAAGGATGAGAGAGAAGAGGTAAAGTAGTTTGGGAATAGATTTCCAAGTCAAAAGTATGACTGCAACCTAGAGATGCAGAAATAGGCCATTTAGCCCATTAAGTCAGCTCCCGCATTCAATGAGATCCTGACTGATCTGATATTAAATTCCTCAACTCCACTCTCCCACCTTATCTCCAAAACGCTTGATTCCCTTACTGACTAAAAATCTGTCTATCGTAACCTTGAACATAATTAACAACTCAAACTGCACAACCCTCTGCAGTGAAAAATTCCACAGATTCACTTCCCTCAGAAGAAATGCCTCCTTATCTCAGTCTTAACAGGGCAACCCTGAGATTATGCCCTTTGGCCACCAACTGTGACAGCTCTCTCCCACAATTAAGATTCGAGATGCTTCTGTTGTCTACGGCGACAATCAACATCTGATCTCCGACCAAAATTAAAACGTACCTCAGTCACAATGCTGGAGGATGAGCCATTTTCAAACACCCACCCATCCTGGCATGTTGTACGCGGTAAATCCCAGGAACCATTCTGGACAAATAGCAGTGGGTTTTCGCAGCTACCTGAAGAGGAATTCCAGTCTACGTCGTATCTCTCACACTGACTGTATGAGGAGCTGCCGGCCCATCCTCGAGGCAGTGTATAATTCTTCTCCTGTTCCAGAGACCAGCGGCACTTATCCCTCAGCTCAGTCACCCCAGGACTCCTGCACCAATGGTCAGGAGTGACCGCTAAAAAAACAAATCCAACGTACAGATAGGAAAAAACTGCCGAGGACAGACACACAAGACACAAAATTAACTTCTGATATAGCCCAAATTTTCCGACTTTCTCCAAAACATCATCAAAGGCCGGCATTGCAACGTATCTGTTCAACTGCTAAATTGAAGGAGCAAGTTGGTACCGATAGGTTGTCCTGCTTGTTTATCTGCAGTGCCAGAGTATATCCCAGCAATTCAGTGTGGAAGATAGGTCTGCCAATCATCTGTGCAAACTAAGGAGTTAGTAAATGAGTGAACAAATGAAATGTGATACTGAATTATTCAGTGTGATTACAAACTAACACCAGTAACCATTTATCAAAATTTCAACTTGAATACACAACTCAGAAACCACTACGCTTTTCTGATTTGTTCAATTTCTGAGTTTTTCACACATCCTCAGTTAATGTGATGCAGAGCAACTTGAACAGATATTGTAACTAGTTTCAAGATGTATTATAATTAGTGAAAAATACACAACTCCTTTTCACACCAGAAAGTTACTTTCCTCCCTTAAGGAGGATCCTGTTGAAGTAAAATGCGTCTTATTCTATTTGGTTCTCCATATCCACTCAAGTGTACAGTTAGAGTCTCCCCCATAGCTGCAATGAATGGTGGAAAAGATCCTCAGCAGTTCTCTGGATAATCTGAACCAGTAGAAACAGTCGAGGAAAGTGGTCTAATTTTAATCATAGAACCAAGCAGCACAGATAGATGCCATTCATGCATTATGCTTATGTCAGCTTTTTACACAACAGATGCTTTCATGAACACTAAATGGCAACAAGAGAAAATGTAGTAGCATGTATAGAAAGCTGACTGGTAGATAGAAAACAAAGGGTTAATGATGTGATTGTGACCAACATAAACTATTATCCTTCTCTACCTGTCTGCAGCCTTTGTTGTGGTTGACCACAGCATGCTGCTCCAACACCTGACCTCCATCTTCCAAATGGACTGGGTGCATTTGCTTGGTGCAATTCTTATTTATCCAGCCACGACCAGAGGTTCATCTGCAAAGACGTCTCTTCACACCCCTGCAGTTATTGCTGAAATCTCCCCAAGGATCTATCCTTGATCCTATCCCATTTCTCATCTACACATAGTGTGCCATGAACCCAAGATCCCGGTTGAGGCCGGAACTTGGCTATCAGTTCCTGCTCAGCGATTCTGTGTTGGTGTGTGTCTTGAAGGCCACCTTGGAGAACGCTTGCCCGAAGATTGGAGGCTGAATGCCCTTGACCGCTGAAGTGTTCCTCGACAGCAAGGGAACACTCGTGCCTGGTGATTGTCGGGCAGTGTCCGTTCATCCGTTGTCGTCAACGTACCATGCCTTGGGACATTCTTTCCTGCAGCTGAAATCTCCCCAAGGATCTATCCTTGACCCCATCCCATTTCTCATCTACATGCTGCCCCTTGGCAACAGTTGAAAGGATACCAAATAAACCTGTTGGACTTTAACCTGGTGTTGTGAGACTTCTTACTGTGTTTTAAGGAGACTTGAGTTTTAATTTCACTCTACAATATGCCTGCACTTTAATAAGGTTTTACAACTTTAAGGTAGGAAACACTGTGTGGTTGCCGAGCAACCAGAGATCCACAGACAGCAAAAGCAGTTTTCCAGTTCAGCTGGAAGGCGGCATCCCAGAAACAAGCAACCTTTCGCAGAATCTGCTGGTTAGGGGACTACAAAGAGCAGGTCTCAAACTAAAGAACAGAAATTTCCCAAAATCAGGGAAAGAGACAGAAGGAAGTCCCAAGAAGACCTGCTAGTCCATATAATCCCTAAAGTGCAGAAGGAGGCCAATCAGCCCATCAAGTCTGCACCAAGTCTCTGACAGAGTACCTTACCCAGACCCTCTCCCCCACCCTGTAATCCCACACATTTATCGTGGCTAATCCATCTTGGACACTAAGGGACAACTTAGCATGGCTAATCCAGCTAACTTGCACAACTTTGGACCGTCAAAGGGAAAGAACACAAATCTGGGAAACGGTCCTGTTAAGTGAAGTTAATAGTGAGGAGCACAGATTTCAACTCAAACAACAGGGCTGCAGGGTGTGGGCCTAGAATAACATGAGGTTCTGAAAAGCCAGAAGATCCAAGAAGATTGCCAGATATTGATGACTCTCGACTACAGCCTTGTAAAGCAGTGGTACTTTGTTGGCATGGCTGGGTATCTGAGAGATCATGTGGAATGTGAAGCTCGAATACATGTGGTCCTCTAGGGAAAAGGAACATCAGAAGGAGAGATTGAAACCTTGGAGACAGATCCTTGGTGAATACATTTGAGAGAAAGTGTTGTTTGGGAGAAGATTCTAAGGTGTGTTCTTTAGAGAGTGAAGATTGGAAACTCTCATAAGACAGGAACATAGAAAATAGGAAGAATAGGCCATTTGACCCATCGAGCCTACTCTGCCATTCAATGTGATCATGACTGATCCTCTATCTCAGTGTCATACTCCAGTTCTCCACATCCCCTTTTGCCTTTTATATCCATAAATCCATTCATTTCTTTCTTAAATACATTCAGCGATTTGGCCTCTAAGTGATTGAGAATTCCACAGGTTCACCATCCTTTAATTGAAGAATTTTTCTCCTCATCCCAGTCCGAAACCCCATATCTTGAGAACGTGGCTCCTTATTCTCGACCACTCCCCAGCCAGGGAAAACACCTTTTCTGTATTCAGTCTGTTCAGCCCTCTCAGAATGTTACATATTTCAGTAACATTTCCTCTCATTCTTCTGAACTCCAGTGAATCCAGGCCTTGTGGACACAATCTCCTCTCATACATCAATTCTACCATTTCAGGAAATAGTCTGGTGAATCTTAACTGCATTCCTGGAGTTCCAGTGAAACCAGTTGTCTCACAATGAGACAAACACCTGAGAAAGTTGTTGAGAAAACCATAGAATAAGTTGTTTGGGGGGCATTTGTCACTTGGTTTCAGAGTATGGGGTGTCTGACAACAGTTCATCTATTGGTTTACATGGACTGTGAACTTTAAATATTAGATTTTGTAACTTACAAATCTGTACATAGAGTAATGTACATAGAATACATGGAGTAATATAGTTATTTTCTTGCTTAATAAATGTTTTATTTTTTTGTGAAAAGTTCATTGGCTGACTCCTGTAGCCACCCTCTACATTTCCAAATGGAAAAAGTTAGGATCTATCAGACTGGGTTCTTCCTTGGGATCCGACTTGTCCAGTAGTATCAGCTGGAATCGTCACACTCACCAATCTACCTGTTGTTGATCATCTGTCCATTGTAGCATTCGAAGGAGTAACGCTGTACAGTCCTTGTGGAGAAAGGGCCCAGTATTGAACCAAGAATACCATCCATCCTGTTGTGCGACACTACCTTTGTGCTAGATGGAAATTGATTCAGGACAAATCTAACACTCAGAACAAGGCATCCACCAAGTTCATCAAAAACAGTAACTCAGCAGAAGGAATAAACTATGAAAAACAGGAGCACTAGTAATACAGGTCTTCACTACAGGTCACCCTGTTGCAGACTAAAAAGTCCACCCAAGGCTACATATGCTCCAAACCCTCAACTGACACCAGTAAAACAATTACATAGGAGGAAAGGCTCATAAGAACACTATGTACTCAAAATGATACTCTTGTGACACTCCTCCGCTTAAATTTCAATCCCCCATCAGGACAGAAATACAACAAAAGTAATGTCTTAACTATATGAAAGTCTGTCAGTAATACCACTCGTGAATCTTGTAATAGTTGTTCAACCAAAAACAGGCAAAGTCCACGTGCAGTCTGAACCATAGCCTATTAGGCTACTCCCAAGGGTGACGTGATGCTGGTGGTGCCATCTTCTGGCTTATCTGACTTGCCAAACAGGATTTCACCTTGTCCTCCAAGTCCAGCTCCATATTATGCCACCAAACATACAACCTGGCTAGACATTTCATTCTAGGAGCATCTGGATGAGCCTCATGAATTTCACCCATGACTTGCAAACTACCGGGGGGGGGGGGGTGGAGGGGAGCACAGAACAACCACTCTTGACCCCCACAGTATAAAACATTCTGCATACTTAACCCATTCCTACACTTCACACAAGGTTTTAACTCATTATCTATGATAGTCGGCCATTCTTGCATCGGAAATCTTTTAACCTGCAACAGAATAGGATCTCTGTCTGTCCACTGAATCTGCTTTGCACTTACTGGAGAATATGCAAATCTCTCGATTAACAAAATTGTCTTGCGACAACACAATAGCTTGGATGGCAAATCTGGTAAAGGAGATGACTCAATGCATCCGCATTTGCATTGTCTTCCCCTGCTCTGTACATGATATTGTACTGATAAATTGACAATCTAAGTGGTCAGCACTGTATTCTTGCTAAGACCATGAGAGGAATACATTACAACTCACTGAAAAGACTCATCAGCAGCTTGTGGTCAGTACACAGTGACCATGGAGGTACTGATGGAATCTTTTCACTGCAAAAACAATAGCTAGATCTTCTCTATCCAACTGTGAATATCCCTTTTCAGCCTTTGTCAGCATCCTAGATGCAAAACCGATGGGTTTTTCAGAGCCGTCCTCCATTAAATGGGAAAGTACTGCCCCACACCGTAGGGAGAGGTATCACAAGACAGGATAGGTTCCCTGTCTGGATCAAAATGGACTCGCAGATTACCCATTTGCAGCAGCACTTTCACATCTTTGAAAACCTTCTGTGCGAACTCTCACTTCCATTGGTTTCTTTATATTTGGAATACTGCGTCCAGTTCTGGTCGCCACACTACCAGAAGGACGTGGAGGCTTTGGAGAGAGTACAGAGGAGGTTTACCAGGATGTTGCCTGGTATGGAGGGGCTTGGTTATGAGGAGAGATTGGGGAAACTGGGGTTGTTCTCCTTGGAAAGACGGAGGATGAGGGGAGACTTAATAGAGGTGTATAAAACTATGAAAGGCATAGATAGGGTGAACGGTGGGAAGCTTTTCCCCGGGTCGGTGGTGACGTTCACGAGGGGTCATAGGTTCAAGGTGAAGGGGGGGAGGTTTAACACAGATATCAGAAGGACATATTTTACACAGAGGGTCGTGGGGGCCTGGAATGTGTTGCCGGGCAAGGTGGTGGAGGCGGACACACTGGGAACGTTTAAGACTTATCTAGACAGCTATATGAACGGAGTGGGAATGGAGGGATACAAAAGAGTGGTCTAGTTTGGACCAGGGAGCGGCGCGGGCTAATTGTTCCTTGTTTCTCGTTTCAAGGCTTCATTCTATGATCATCTTGCTGGTGCCAGTACAGAGCGAGACTGCGGATAGTTGGGAACCTGTCTCGGGGGCAGGGAATTCATATGGTGTTCGTGGAAGTGGAAATGACTAGGGTTGGGAAGCATTTTCCGATCAGGGCCATTGTGATCTCCTGGACTCGTTTCGATCGCCTCAGGGGGTCGGAGAGGAATTTCCCAGATTTTTTTTTCCCCATATTGGCCCTGGGGTTTTCACTCTGGGTTTTCGCCTCTCCCTGGAGATCACATGGTCTGGAATGGGGGTGTGGGGGTGAGTTAATGGGTTGTGATGAGCGAGGCATCGTGGCTGTGAGGGACAGCTCGGTGGATGGGATGTTGGTATGTGGATAGGCTGGAGAGTTGGGCGGGGATCCTGGATTCAGGGTTCGGTCCTGGACCGGGGAGCGGCGCGGGCTTGGAGGGCCGAAGGGCCTGTTCCTGTGCCGTATTGTTCTTTGTTCTTTTTGTTCTTGTTCTTTATATAGAAGTAGGTACCGTGGAGACAACACTGTAGACTTTTCATAACAGTTTACCAAGCCCTATAATGACCTGAGCTCAGCTATATTCCGGGGCTCTGGAGCTTCCTTAATGGCTCAAATGTTCTCCTCCATGGGAGATAAGCCTTGTGCAGTGATTCTGTGCTCTAGATATGCCATGCTTTGTGCCTGGAAAATGCACTTGCTAAGCTTTAGCCACAGACCCACCTCTCAAAACCTTTTTAGAACTTGATCCAGATTGCTGAGGAGCTCCTCCTCCGTCTTCCCCGTAATTAAAATATTATCCAAGTAGATTGCAACACGAGGAATGCATTGCAGCTGGTTGTCCTTTGAAAGATCACTTCACTGGAGGAAACTCCAAAATCCAAACGATTGTACTTGAACAACCCTTTGTGCATGTAAATAGTCACATTGCTTTGCATCTTCCTCTAGCAAGAGTTGTTGATATGCCTGGCTCATGTTCAGTTTTGAAAATGTCTTGCTTCCCACAAGAGTTGGAAACAAATCTTCCACCCAAGGTAATGGACAGGCATCTAACTTGGAAACCTGTTTAATGGTGAACATGTAGTCACTACATGTGTGCACCATAACATCATTTTTAGGGGCAGAAATGATTGGAGCCGCCCAATGAAAGACTCCATGATTCCAAGATTTTGCAGCCATTTCAACAAATCCTCCATTTTCCTTCTCATTGTATGGGACATTGTCCTGGGCTTGAAAAAGCAAGAAGTAGAGTGGATACCTATGTACAACTTCACAATAGTACCACGCAATATACCCAGTTTATCCTTGAACACGTCCAGATGCATCTTAACATCCTTGGTCACCCACATGTGCTTGATTTCACCCCAGTTCAATGGAATTTTGCTGAGCCAGTCATGCCCTTGCAAGCTCACTCGCCACCCCCACCCTCTTTTGACCACAAAGCGATATGTCCTTGCTTTGTGACTATTATACACAATACTGGCTTCCAACACCCGGAACAAAGGTATGGAGTCTCCGGTCTATGTCTAAAGATTAATCACCACCGGAATAAGGGCTGGTGCTTGGTTACAGTCCCACATTGACTTGTAGCTCTCTACACTAATTCCGGATACAATGGTTCCTGTGTCCATCTCCATCTTGATTTGCTTTCCATTGACCACCACTGTCGTAAAAATATGCTCTGCTCGTGATTCATTCACACTAAACATACTGTAAATTTGCTCCCCAGTCTGCTCTGAGCGGTCGAGATAATGCATAGCTGATGGCGGATTCTTTGAATTTAATTTTCTTGCTCAGCCTTCACCTTGCCCCCTGCATTTCTTCACTAAATGTGTCTTCGTTTTGCACCGGAGACAAACAGTGTCCAGAAACTTGCAATGATTCACATAGTGAGGCCCACCACACCTAAAACACTCCATTGTTTCCACCTTTTTGCTTGCAACTTCTTTCTTCATTTAAAGCAATGCCCCTGCCTGGGCACTACATTTGCCTGGTGAATATCTCTAGTATTACTGGCATCCATTTCCATGTCTTGTGAAATTTCTAGAGCCTTCTTAAAAAAGTCAGTGTGGCTTCATCCAACAACTGATGCTGAATGTTGTTGTTGTAAATGCCGCAGACCAGTCTATCTGTGCATATCTTCTAAAACGGATCCAAAAATCACAGTTCTGAAAGCTGATGTAATTCTGCCACAATGTGAGCGACCAATTAACTACTTTTCAAAAATAGTTAAGAAATTTGAATATTTGAACGATCACTGAGGGCTTCAGGCTATGGTGATTCTGGCCAGGGCAACCTAATCTGCCAATGAAATTTCCCTTGGTTTCCGTGGCATGGCCAGATTCCTCATCAACTTAAGCCTTCACCCCACAAACATACAAGAGAATCAAGCACTGCTTCACCTCATCTAATCCTTTTGCTAAAAAAATGCTGCACCCTCTCCACTTGAAATTCCATCGAATAAATTCATGATGAAAACTAGCTACTCCTTGTATGGACCTCATGTTGCCATGTTGAATATTGAAAAACGTTGTTTTCTTTTGCCATTTTCTCCTCAATTGCTATAAAGACAGTGATTTGAGACCACAAATAAGGAAGTTGGACGCATTGTTTAAAAGGAGATTCTTTATATAAAGAAATAATGAAGTTTAATAATAGTAACTCATCAGAATAATAACTATGAAAACAGGAGCACTACTAAAACAGGTCTTAGAAATCTTAGAAACCCTACAGCACAGAAAGAGGCCATTCGGCCCATCGAGTCTGCACCGACCACAATCCCACCCAGACCCTACCCCCATATCCCTACATATTTTACCCACTAATCCCTCTAACCTACGCATCCCAGGACACTAAAGGGCAATTTTAGCATGGCCAATCAACCTAACCCGCACATCTTTGGACTGTGGGAGGAAACTGGAGCCCCCGGAGGAAACCCACGCAGACACGAGGAGAATGTGCAAACTCCACACAGACAGTGACCAAGCCGGGAATCGAACCCAGGTCCCTGGAGCTGTGAAGCAGCAGTCCTACCCACTGTGTTACCGTGCCGCCCCTACATGTAAGCAAGGTCTTGCTTACACGTCACCCTCTTGCAGAGCGAAAGGCCCTCTAAATCCCACACATGCTCAGAACCCTCAACAAAAGTCAGGACATGTTTGTTCAGCACTGGAAGCAGCATGCAATTTAGGGCAGTGATCCCATGATCAACAAATCAGATCAAACCCCTGCAGTCCTGTCACACCAGTTGTGAATAGTGGTGGAGAATTAAATTCCTCACCAGAGGAAGAGGTTTCACAAACATCCCCAGTCTTAATGGTACAGGAGCCCAACAGGACAAAAGGTAAGGCTGAAGCATTTGCAAACATCTTCAGCCAGATGTATTGAGCTGTTCCAGTACAGTTTATCACTGGCATCTACCAAACATGTCCTGTTCACAAAAAAGCAGGACAATCCAAACCAGTTAAGTACTGTCTACCGTCAATCATCAGCAAAGTAATGGAAGGTGATGGTGAACCAAACATCACTTACCCAGCAATAACCTGCTCACTGATGCTCAGTTTGTTTCTGCCAGGGGGTCTCCGCTCTAGACCTTATTGCAGCTTTAATCTAAACATGGAGAAAAATGTTGAACTCAAGAGATATGGAAAAAGTGACTGCCCAACATCAATCAACATTTTACTATATGTGGCATTAAGGAAGCCTAGCAAAATTGAAGTTAGTGGGAATCTGCAGGAAAACACCTCATTGTTTGGAGTTATAATAGCATAAAGGAAAATGGTTGTGATTTGGGAGGTCAATCATCTCAGTCTCAGGCCACTGATAAAAGACTTCCTCAGGGTGGTGTCCTAGGGCCAACCATCTTCAGCTGCTTCATCAATAACCTTCCTTCCATTACAAAATCATTGACAATTGTGTGGTATTCAGTACTATTTCCTCACACTGAAACAGTCTTTGTTATCTAGGTCTTGCTGCATGCAAGCAATCAGGCTCGAGTGGCACGTGGCAAGTAACATTCATGCCATACACGTACCAGACAATGACCATCTCCAACAGAGTAAGAAGTTTAACAACACCAGGTTAAAGTCCAACAGGTTTATTTGGTAGCAAAAGCCACACAAGCTTTCGAAGCTCTAAGCCCCTTCTTCAGGTGAGTGGGAATTCCCACTCACCTGAAGAAGGGGCTTAGAGCTTCGAAAGCTTGTGTGGCTTTTGCTACCAAATAAACCTGTTGGACTTTAACCTGGTGTTGTTAAACTTCTTACTGTGTTTACCCCAGTCCAACGCCGGCATCTCCACATCATCTCCAACAGGACAGAGTTTAATCATCACCCCTTGATATTTAATGATAACACCACTGAATACCCCATTATAAACATCCTGGGAGTCACCATTAACCAACAATGTAACTAGACCAGTTACATAAATACTAAAGCTAAAGGAAGTCAACAGTTCTGTGACAAGCATCTCACCTCCTAACTGGTCCGTCATTGACAAGGCACAAGTCAGGAGTATGATGGAGTACTCTCCACTTGCCTGGATTAGTGCAACTTCAACAGCTCAAGCAGCTCAATTCTATCCAGCCTACTTAATCAGCACTCTCTCCACTTATGCACAATGGCAGCCATCTATGCAGCAACTCACTAAGGCTCCTTCCATGGAACCTTCCAAACCTACAAGGACTGCAAATACATGGGAACACAACCACATGCAAGTTCCCCAAGCTACACAACATCCTGACATGGAACTATATCACCATTCCTTCATTGTTACTGGGTCAAAATCCTGGAACTCCCTCCCAAACAACACCGTAGGTTCCTTACACCACATGGACTACAGCAGTTTGAGAAGGCAATTCACCAAAACCTTGAGGGAAATTAGGGATGGGCAATAAATGCTGGCCTTGCCAGTGATGCTCACATGCAATGAATGAACTGCTGGAACTTTGGCAGAAAATGGCTAAGGGAAGAGAAGGGAACTGGAACCAGAGTAGCAAGTCAAAAAGGGCTTCCAGATCCTACGATGCAATGATGGACATCCAGAGGGGAGTGTGGTGATGATTCCACCATGACCAGGAGGCCCCCAAGGCAGAACTGAAAGGAATGAGGATGAGTGGCCATGGAAGTAAATACTTAGCAAGGCAGCAGCACCAGGAAAGTTTCAATGACTTTCAGCAAATCTCAGATTTGAGCATGAGATTAAGCAAGCTGTTTCACAAACACTATGTAGTGGCAAGTGGTATTTTCCACCAACAGGATGCTGCTGAGGCCAGTAATACATTCTTGCCTACCATACTATTTAGCAACATCATGTATGTATCTTAGTGTGTGTGTCGGCCATATACCCAGCATTTGACCGATCGAATCAATCTGCATGTTCCTTCATTTGTACAGACCGATTCAACCAGGTCATGCCTAACATTGTTAGACAGCACTTACTGAACAATCTTGAGTGTGCTGATAGCTACACTAATCAATTTAAGATAATCAGTCAAGATTGTAATGTGGCTCATTTACACTTGCTGGAAGCGACATATATTTTTATGTAGGGACCCATTCTTTGCAAGCAAAAAGAAATTATTTTAGCCTCGCTCCATTTTTGAAATACACGGTAGCTTGGGGTTGCTTTCTGCATGGGAACACCTTCACCAAAGTCAATTTAGCAAACAATCTGCACCCTTTGCTCCTGCAGTATAAATTGTTATCGCTTGAAACTTGGCATTCTTGCTTTTGCCCTGATGGGTGCAAGATAAAAAGCTTCAGCAACATCACTCTCTTTTCAGTAATGAACAACAATATTCTTTCCAAGTCAGGATGATACATAGCTTGGACAGCCTGTTGCAGGTGGTGGCGTTCGCAAAGATTTCCCATCACCACAGAAAGTCTACTCGGCAGAGAGGAAATAACATCTGTAACAACACCACCTGCAAGTTCCCCTCCAAGTTGCTCACCATCCTGACTTGGAAATATATTGCCGTTCCTTCACTATCACTGGGTCAATATTGGAACTCCCTCCCTAACACCACATGGACTGCAGTGGTTCAAAAAGGCATCTCACCACCACCTTCAAGGGAACTTGGGGAAGGGCAATAAATGCTGGTCTAGCCAGTGACACCCACATCCAATAAATGAATAAAACTACAGCCTAGGCTAAATTGTCAAGGGCAAGCATCAGAGGCAACCTAGCTTTAATACCCAAACAGAGGGAGTAGGGGTAGAAGCAGCAAGTGGAGAATTTTAAGAAGATTTTGGCAAAGCAGTGTTATATGGCTGGGAAGGAAAAAGATACCCATTTCAGAGATTGATACCTCAAATAAATAACGTGCTAGATCAATGAATAGCTACATTACAGCTCTTCATGGAAAAAGCATCCTAGGTAGAAGTCGCAATAATTCTCTGATTTAAAAAGTAGCATATTGACACAGATCGAGAATGCAATGACTATTACTATATCTGATAAACACCAATATACAAAGAGGGCCTACAATTAAGGATATAAAGTCTTGGAAAGTCAGCATAGTTATCTAATTAAAGGGCAGCACAGTGATTGGCACTGCTGCATCTCAGTGCCAGAGACCCAGATTTGATTCCAGCTTCGGGTGACTGCGTGGAGTTTGTACATTCTCCGTGTGTCTGCGTGCGTTTCCTCCGAGTGCGCTGGTTTCCTCCCAAGCTCATGAAATACAAATTACAAGGAATCCACATGCATTACAACATCCAATCTAAAATATAAAGCAACACGTTTTATATTTCACACCACAAATCTCTACATTTCAACTGTCAGGGACTTTCACTAGTTCAATAACCCTCAAATCATCAGGACCAGCTCACAAGGAAGATTAATCTGATAAAAATAGCCTCCAGTTTTCTTCAGCTTTGACCCAGTGCTTGTGATATAAATCTTATTGATCAGGAAAAGAGGGGATTGCCTTTGACAATTTACACAATTTGCCAATGACCAGAATGAGATACAACTATAGCTGAAGCTAACCATCTTTATTACCATAGATGCCTTGTGCCCAAGGGTTAAGGGTCTGTTGATTGATGCGTACTTGCTAAACTACAATTCTCTGTCACTGTTAATTTGTGTTGAGCCGTTTTTAGGTGTTTAGACAAATTGCATCGTTGTGCAATTTCTGTTGCTGCAACATTAGCCTCTTGACCAGGTCATTATTGTAAATAAAAATTAGTTCTCAATTGACTTGCCTGGCTAAATAAATAAACAATTAAATACTAGATGGTTTCATTTGGTAATCAAATTGTTCTGCCTTTGTCCAAAACTTTTTCAAACAAGCAAATTACTACTAAATAGGGGATTCAGTCATTGGATGAACTATGGTTAAGGCCCCTCAATGAAGATTGAAGAAAGTGACCCTTTCTACCAGTTTAGACTTTGTAGAGATCCTATGAGATGTCAAAAACCTAAGTACCAACTTGTGTAATTGAATTTCAATTGAAGCAAAGGAGAGAATCTAAGAAATCACTAATGCAATCTATAGCAATAATTTGAGATAGCTTTGGCACTTAGTCAAAAAATTCTACTTGCGAGCCAGAAAATGTTCATAATGTTTAACTTTAGTGCAGCATAATGCAGAATCAAAGGTTATAAAAGGCTATGAGAACAATGCAAACACACTCTGAAGCAACCAACCATTTGGAATACCAAATTTTCAATCTTAGGAATTTCAGATTGCAATTCTCTTATTTCCACTGAGTTTTAAAACACGTGCTTTGACCTGTTAACCAAGAACTATGGTGCTAGGATTGTTACGCTGAAAAACAGTTGAGGTAAAAGCTTTGTCCATGCTGTACTAAGCCCTGTTGGCGACAGCGCCTTTTGATAACTCTTTTCTGCCAACTACCTGAGATTAATATTTCAAGCCCTTCCTCCTGTCACACTGCGCCTGTGTGTGCTCCTCCCCCCACCCAAATTAGGAGTGGAAAAGATGTGGATAATGTGCACTAAAAGACCAACAAGCTAAACACGTTCCTCCTCATCTCAAACTGAAACAACCTCATTTGTGCTACAAAAGATGAATAGGTACCATTCTCCCCACTAATGTCTGTGTTCAAAGCTTTTAAATGAACCTCTAGACTTGTATCATCTTCCCCATTTTCAAGTTATAAATTTATGGATGATCCTCATGGGTGAATCTGGAACCATGGGACAGTTTAAAATAAGTGGTCTCCAATTTAAATAAGGATAAATTTCTTCGCTTAGAGGGTTGCTAATCTTTGGAATTCTCTTCTCCAGAAAACAATGGTGGCTGGGTTGAGTATATTCAAGTCTGAGTTTGACAGATCAAATATTATGGGGGAAAGAGGCAGGAAAGTGGAGTAAGGCCACAACCAAATTAACCAAATGGTGGAACAAGCTTGATTGGCCAAATGCCTACTCCTGTTTCATATGACATGTAGGCAACTTGAAGCTAAATAAAGTGCAGTATTATAGAAAAGATATGGCTAATGACAAACAGCAGTTTGAATTTACAGTATGGGATAGCACAAGATTTAGCTCAAAACAATTATATTTAGCCTGAACTTACGAAAAATGACTAAACATTCCACTGGTAATATTTTAAAAAGCGACATTGTGAATAGATATATATGGATCAGTCAAGTAAAATTATACAACAGGGCACTAAGTTACACAATCAGAGATAGTTCAATGCAAGCTTTTACACAATCATTTGAAATGTTACAGGGTAGGCTATTAAGAAACGTGCTTTACTTTGAAACCTTCATCATTCTTTTCATAGAACATCTTGCTGATGTACATGAAACTGCTCAGCCAGAAGGAAATCGTGACCGAGTCTTCAGGAGTTCGCCATATAACCTTGAGGACTATTAATTAATCCCTGACTACCCCACTCACCCCACCCCAAACTCCATCTCTCAACCCCTGAAAAGGAATCAAGAACATGAGGCCAGACAGATCAGTTCACAACGAATGCAAAAAGGTCTACAAAAACAAGTCACAAAGGAGATTCAGACAAATTACAGAAAGAAAAATAATTTTATTTTACCCCCCGCCCCCCCCAAATAAATTGGATTGATGTATCACCGTGCTAATAATTATAAGTCTAGCCTCCAATGAATAACTTTTGAGTACTGATATACCAAAATGTGATTCTCAGCAGACCAATCTAAACAGTAATGCTTAGAGAAGGCTGCCTCTTGAAGAACATTCAAAAATATTTCAGATACAGACTAAAAGTCCAACTAGAAATAGCTTTTATTTTACCTCTTGGTTCCAACTCACCCTAACAAAGCAATACATCCAAATGTTCACTTCAACATGTTTAGAGATGAAATCACAAAAGTTATACCAAAAGAAAAATAATTGTCCAAAATTCTGTACATCTTTTGCCCTCTTTTTGAAGTACAGAAGGACTCAAAATCGATGCACTCAAACATGGACTTGAGCTCAAAAAAGTAATGGAGCTAGAATGAGATCAAAGTGCAGAAAAACTAACTAGCAAACTTGAAATGCATGCATGACAACTGTGCGCTATTTTTACACTGATATTAATTATGCTGGAATACCAGCACATTATACATTAGTATGGGCAGGTCAATCAGAGTTCCTTTCCTTAAAAGATTGCAATTTAGGAACCAAAGGAGGTAGACTAATTTAAAGATTTATTAGCTGCTTGGTCCTGTCTCATCACCATCCAAATTAGCCTGCATAAAAGTCTAGTTTTCTCACGAAAGAGGTGGAGCTATCGACCCACCCACTTCAGATAGAAGACCATCTTCACATGCACTTTCACAACACAGTGCAGGCTACATTGTCTCCGCAGAATAGAACTTCTCAACTTTTGCTTTAAGCGTGAAAAGCAGCAGATATTTGATTAGCTATAGAGATGGAAAGGAAGATCAAACAAAATGTAATGCACATAGAAAGGCAAAATAAACATAGATCACAGTTGGGAAAAGTCCAGAAGTAACAGTAGAGAACAGGAGTGAAGTCAAAAATTAGAATCAAGCAGAAGATAGGAAAGAGCAAAACAGCTTGGAGTTAACTAAAAACGTAAAAACCTATACAAAATCAGTTCTGTACAATTAATTGGGTGGAATCTTGTGTATATTATAAAATCTAAAAAGGAGAGTACGACCTACAGGGAAAGTCCCACAAAGTAGTCACCCTTATCTTCCCTGTATGACAGAGATGACCCCCTCACCCCCACCCCTGGGTTTTATGTCCTGTCTATATATTTCACATGGTGCTCTTCTCCAAACAATGGCATGCAAATGGTACATGGATATCAAACTTAATACTTCAGTCACAAGGCTGAAGGATCCGAGGATAATTAGTCAGAGCTCCATACCTTTCTGTATAAATGCTCAGAGCAAGATTGGCTTTTCAAGCAAAAAGGTCAACAGAATGGAATAAGCCCATGGCTGATCTAACTGGGGCCCGCTCCCCCTAACCATTGACTCCCTTGGATATCAAAACCTCTGTACCTCAGCTTTGACTATATTCAATGAACCGCTGTTAGAATCCAGCTGGAATCCACCAACCGAGGGCAAAGGTTAAAGACCTAACAAAAGATTCCTCCTGAATGCAAGATCTCTAACTTTGAAACTGTGCCCCCTAGTTCTAGATCCCTCCCACAAGGGGAAAGGTCCTCTCGGCATCTACCTTGCCAAGCACCCTCAGAATCTTGTGCGTTTCAATATGATCACCTCGCATTCTAAATTCCTGCACTGTAACAATTCTGATTGAGTATAGGCCCAACCTGCGCAACCTTGCAAGACAATCCTTTCATCCCAAGAATCTATTGAACCTTCTCTAAATTGCTTCCAACGCATGTAGATCTTGCCTTAAACTTGAAGAAAACTGTACAAAGTACCGTAGGTGTGGTCAAACTAAATATCTTGCAGAGCAAGAGTTGCCGGCTTTCATACTCAGTCTCCTTTCGAACAAAAGTCAACATTAAATTTGCCTTAATTACTTGCTGTACCTAACTTTGAAATTCATGTACAAGGACATTTAGAATCTTCTATACCACAGCATTCTGTATCTCTACCCGTTCATAGAATCCCTACAGTGCAGAAGAGGCCATTTGGCTCATTGAGTCTGCACCAACTCTGCACCTCTCCCTCACCCTATCCCTGCAACCCTAAACATTTACCATTGCTAATCCATCTAATCTACACAGCTTGGGACACTAGGGGCAATTTAACATGGCCAATCCACCTAACCTGCACATCTTTGGACTGTGGGAGGAAACCCACACAGACACGGAGAATGTGCAAACTCCACAGTTATCCAATGCTGGAATTGAACCCGGTCCCTGGAGTTGAGAGGCAGCAGTGCTAACCATTTTACCACCCTGCTGCCCTAAAATGGGCAACCTTACATTTCCCCATTATACCCCATCTGCCAAATTTTTACCCACTCACTTAACCTGTATCCCTGCATCTACGTCACATGTTTTCCTACTAACCTTTGTGTCATCAACAAATTTGACTGCAAGAGAGACTGTTCCCTCACCCAAGTCATTAATATAGATTCTAAATAGTGGAGGCGGCCTTAAGCACTGATCTCTGTGGTATTCCACTATTCACACTTGTCAACCTGAAAATGACCCATTTATCCCAACTCTGTTTACTGTTAGTTTCTGATCCTCGATCCATCCACCTTATCCCCAACATTGAACTCTAACCCTATGTAACTTTTGAGGTGACATTATCAAATGCCTTTGGAAATTCAAATACACATCTATGATTCCACTTTCCCCACCCTGCTTGTTACATCCTCAAAGAACTCCAATAAATTTGTCAAACATGATCTTCATTTCGTAAAACCATGTTAACTCTGCTTGATAGTATTTTGATCTCTAAATGTCCTGCTTAATTGATTTCAGCATTTCTCCCAATTACAGACAAGGCTAACTAGTCTATAGTTTCTTGCTTTTTGTCTCCCTCTTTTAAATACAGCTGATAGATTTGCCGTTTTCTAATCCACTAGAACCTTTCAGAATCTAGAGAATTTTGGAAGGTTAAAAGCAATGCATCAACACCCTCTGCAGCTACTTCAAGACGCTGGGATGCAGGTTATCAGGACTAGGGGCCATGACAGCCTTTAGTCCCATTGGTTTACCTAATGGTTTTTCTCTGGTGATAGCGATTGTTTCATGTTCCTCCATCCCTTTTGCCCCTTGATTTTCCTACTATTCTTGGAAATCTTTTTGTGTCTTCTACCTTGAAGACACATGCCATTTATAATACCCATTTGGAATCCCTGCCATTTCACCTCGTTTCCCATTATTGATTTGTCCTCTAAAGTTCCAATATTTACTTTAGTTGTTCCCTTCCTTTTTAATATTTGTAGAAACTTTTTATATTTCTAGCTAGTTTATGCTCATCTTTTTATAAAATTTTCTCCAATCTTGACAGCTGCCACTAATTTCCACAGCATTATATGCTTTTTTCTCCAATTTGATACCATCCTTAATTAGCTGGGATGGTGCATCCTTCTCAGTCTTTCTTCCTTAAATGACTATATTTTTGTTGAGAGTTGTGAAATATCTCAAGTGTTTGCCATTGCTCATCTACCATCTTACCTTTTAAACTATTTCCCCAGCCCACCATAGCCAACTGTGTCTTCTTACCTTTACAATTGTCTTCAAGTTTAAGACACTAGATTCAGACCCAGATTTTTCATTCTCAAACTGTGAAATTCTAACATCGTGATCACTTTTGCCTACAGGTTCCTTCACTGAGATCATTAATTGATCCTGCCTTATTACCAAGTCAAAAAGAACCTGTTCCCTGATCTATTCCAGAACAAATTGTTCTAAGAAACTGCCCAAATACAATCTTATGAACTCAGCTTCAAGGTTATTTTTGCTAATTTGATTCGCCCAATCCATTAGTTTAAAATCACCCACGATTTTTGTGCACCTTTGTCACAAGTCTGCAAGGTCAAAAGGAACAGATCTTCATTGTAGATGATGCTTCTTAAAAAGGTGGCAAGAACTGCGTACAAAGCCTCAGGAAATAGAATACATTTAATATATTCATTACATTAGACTACAAAATACCATTAAATTCTTCAAAGGTGGATGATTTCCTAAAGTTAAAACTCACCACTCATGAATATCTACTCAAGATTGTTACCTAATTGCCCAAATTCATCTCGCAGGATTCCTAGAAAATGCAATTGCAATATTGATTGTAGATCAATCACTTAATAATAAGACAAAGGTTTAGATGATATGATTAATGTAGCAATGGTACTTGTAGAGGTTGAATAAAGGAGGATGAGTATGTTTATGTAAGTGAATATCAATACCAATTTCCCCAAGTGAATTGTGCCTCAATCAAAAAAAAAGTTCATCAACTTACTTTCATTTACCAAGAAATACATTTTAATTACACCACCACTGAGCCGAGTTGTGTTTTCCACCACATCTGAAAAACAATAGGAGCATGGGTTGTGCCATGCTCGAAACAAGCCAACATGAAAACAGCTCAGTTACATGGATGTGACTGACTCAATTTGTTTCTTATTTGATTTTAAGCATTCAATATATTAATTATTTGTAACTGATTTATAAACATTTGCTCACTGGAGGGCTAATCACCTGGTTTTTCGCCTTTGGTTTATTCTTTTTATAAAGTCCTTTGACTTCTTGCACCAATGATTAATGTATATTTAACTTCAAACTGGTCAAGATTCAGCATTCTTGTTTTACCCCATATTCTCCCAGCATTGAAAAATTTGCTTAGCTGATTACCATGATTCTGTATCTCTGACCAATCTTTCCTATCCTTACAATTCATGGTTGTTCTAATGATGTAATCAAAGATGGAGATGTAGAAAGTGGAGACACAACAAGGGAACCAGATAAGTTTTAAGTTTATTTATTAGTGTCACAAGTAGGCTTACATTAACACTGCAATGAAGTCACTGTGAAAATCCCCTAGTCGCCACATTCCGGCGCCTGTTCGGGTACACTGAGGGAGAATTTAGCATGGCCAATCCACCTAACCCACACATCTTTGGACTGTGGGAGGAAACTGGAGCTCCCAGAGGAAACCCATGCAGACACAGGGAGAACATGCAAACTCCGCACAGACAGTGACCCAAGTCAGTAATCGAACCTGGGTCCCTGACACTGAGGCAGCACTGCTAACCACTGAGCCACCAACAAACAAGGGTGCATTTAACAGCATGAAAAAGGGAAGCTACAAACCGAAAAAAAGTCCAGATTATTGGAGACACAGATAGAAGGAAGGAAAGAGAAATGGACAGCCAGTCGTTGCTAGCTGAAAAATAACATTTAATGAGGGACCATACGGGATTCAAAATGGGATCCTGAAAGCAGAGTACAAGATCCCATCAACAGGAAGTTGATATATGCTGCATTAAACCAGAACTTAACAGTAAATAAAGCAACATAGATAAATAATCTACATTTGACCTCAATACCATTGTCAACTGAACCTCATTCCCAGACAATGTGCAATCACTTGGGATGGAATATGGGCGGCACGGTAGCACAGTGGTTAGCACTGCTGCTTCACAGCTCCAGGGAGCTGGGTTTGATTCCTGGCTTGGGTCACTGTCTGTGGGGAGTTTGCACATTCTCGGGTCTGCGTGGGTTTCCTCCCACAGTCGAAAGATGTGCGGGTTAGGTTGATTGGCTATGCTAAAATTGCCCCTTAGGTTAGAGGGATTAGTGGATAAATATGTAAGGATATGGGGGTAGGGCCTGGGTGGGATTGTGGTCGGTGCAGACTTGATGGGCCAAATGGCCTCTTTCTGTACTGTTGGCTATCTATGAGTGTTAAAAGCTGTTTGAACAGAATGTACATGGATGCATTCAACTCTTTTTGCTGCACTTCCCAAAGTCTGGATCACATCACTAACAAATGCATAACATGCCACCATTTGAACATTGCATCTAAACTGCTTATAAAACATGACGGGTTATTACCAAGAACTGCAATAAATTAATTCAGGGTATGCAAAATTGCATGTACCTACTACTACTTTATTTAGAAAGCAAATGCATACATTTGGGTTTTAAATGCTGCAATTTGATTTTTGTTAAACTTTCACATTAAAGCTTTCTTCAGGCTTGAAAAGATGGAGCATTTTATGTGAATGCACTGATGAAATGACCAGACAAAATGTTACATGGAGCAGAACTAGAATGGGAATATTTTCATCTTTTATTGAAATGGGTGTTGTGCTTCATATTACAACAAAATTATCAAACCTTTTGTAGAAACAAAAATCACATACCTTTTGATTTGAAAATAATTAAAAAATCTTTGAACCCAAACCAGAAATAGATACAAAAAAGAACACCTGCCCAACACATTGTTGCACTTTGGTACCAACCGAATATGGACAATAATATTGTAGAATATACTTCAGAGGAGGGACATGCAAAAGGACTAGAGCTGACACATCTTTAACATATCCTGCCAACTTTTATACCTGCATGTAGCACAGTTTTCACAATATTATAGTCTTTTGTCAAATGCTTCCTTTCAGCATATGAATCAGAAACATTTTTTCCAAAAAATAGTTATACCCAAATCCTCTGCATTTCCCTACACCACTGTACCTTTCCCTGTTTGGGAGGATGAACAAAGTACCAGCATTGACTAACCCTTGCCACTTCCAATAAATATTAATGCAAAAAGAGCAGTGCTTCATGGAAGCTAATCGAAGATACTGAGCTGCAAAGTAACATATTATTTAACTCTGTTCCCCTTCCTTTTTGCCGTCAAAAGTGTCAAGTCAAAGTAAAAGAAAGCATCACAGAGCTCTTTGCAATACATGGGTTCAATAATTATTGCCCCAAAGAAATGGCCATGTGCACAAGCTTTATTATTTAATATATAAATACCCTTTAGGTAGTTGCTAGGAAATCAGCAAAGATTTGTCTCTTTACACATCATTGTAAACAATCAGGAGTATTTATGTAGTTCCCTTCTTGCGCTTAATTTGCAAAAATCAGCAGGGTTATTCAAACATTCAGCAGAGTAAATGACAGGCAGGCTCCTCCCATCCAGTTCTGCTGGGCTGGGTGTCCCATCAGGCTGTCAATAGATAGGCACAATGGTTAAACCTTTAGCAAGTCCTCATCACTGTCATCATGAAACGTTACATTTGTGGAGTCATTTGCCGGCTTGTTTCGCTTCATTTGTGGTTTTGATTTTCCCTTCCTCTCCTTCCTTTCATTATGTAAGCCAAGCAAATCTTCATCACTTTCATCATGAAAGTGCTTCTCTGGATGCCACTGCGCTGGTTCGTCTGTGTTCCTAGGCTCTCCTGTTCTGGTCGAGTTGACTTTCACTTGTGGCACGGTCAAAACCTCATCTTCACTGTCCTGATCATCCAATGGGAATGAACTGAAAACATCAGAGTTTACAGCTTTAGTGACAACATGGTTCAAACCATTCTGCTGGCACTCTCTTGCTGGTTTCAGTCCACTGTCAGATGTTGTGATTTCTTCCATCAACCATTCAGTCTCATTTTCATCACCTTCCTCTTCCCCATTAATCTGATTGAGAGAAAAAAACAAAACTACTTCTCTGTATTTAAGATATTGAGCATTTTGTAGTAATGTTCCAGCCTTGCCTTGCAGTGTGTGCTAGAATTCCAAAATACATCAACAACTAATCTCATTTTGGTTTATATTTCTGAAGTGAGGCTTGAATTCGTGACATGTTTAGGTTGTGTGTTATCACAGCCAAGGCTGATGCAAAAGGTGATCAAATCAAAATGTAACAATGAGTTTCTGATCAGTCACATGGGTACAGAACCGCAGTATTGCTGAAAAAAAGATACATGCTGTCTAAAGGTTTCATCTTGCACACACCAGGAGAACTCACCAAGAATACCAAATGTACACTGGGAACAATTTATACTGCAGGAGAAGAGTATGCTGATTGGTTGGCAAGTGGACTTCGATTTTCTTGCCAGCCAACTAGCACACACTTCTCTTCAGTATCAAAGTCCACTTGTCAACCAGTCAGCACACGTCACCATAAAATGTTTCCAATACATTTAGTATTCATGAGTTGTCCTGATGAATGAAAGATGAAAAGCTTTGACAGCATGTGTCTTTTTTCAGCAATACAAATGAGTTATGGTTGGAAAGTAAGTGAAGCGAGTTTAGCGCTAAAGGATTGGGCCTGTATCTACAATACTAGTCATGATGTGGAGATGCCGGCGTTGGACTGGGGTAAACACAGTAAGTCTCACAACACCAGGTTAAAGTCCAACAGGTTTATTTGGTAGCAAAAGCCACTAGCTTTCGGAGTGCTGCCCCTTCGTCAGGTAAGTAGGACTTCTGTTCACAAACAGGGCATATCAAGACACAAACTCAATTTACAAGATAATAGTTGGAATGCGAGTCTTTACAGGTAATCAAGTCTTAAAGGTACAGACAATGTGAGTGGAGAGAGCGTTAAGAACAGGTTAAAGAAATGTGTATTGTCTCCAGACAGGACAGTTAGTGAGATTTTGCAAGTCCAGGCAAGTCGTGGGGGTTACAGATAGTGTGACAAGATCACAGTTGAGGCCATCCTCATGTGCGGAACTTGGCTATCAGTTTCTGCTCAGCGACTCTGCATGTCGTATGTTGTGAAGGCCGCCTTGGAGAACGCTTACCCGAAGATCAGAGGTCGAATGCCCGTGACTGCTGAAGTGTTCCCCAACAGGAAGAGAACACTCTTGCCTGGTGATTGTCGAGCGGTGTTCATTCATCCGTTGTCGTAGCGTCTGCATGGTCTCCCCAATGTACCAAGCCTCAGGACATCCTTTCCTGCAGCGTATCAGGTAGACAACGTTGGCCGAGTTGCAAGAGTATGTACCGTGTACCTGGTGGATGGTGTTCTCATGTGAGATGATGGCATCCGTGTCGATGATCCAGCACGTCTTGCAGAGGTTGCTGTGGCAGGGTTGTGTGGTATCGTGGTCACTGTTCTCCTGAAAGCTGGGTAGTTTGCTGCGGACAATGGTCTGTTTGAGGTTGCACAGTTGTTTGAAGGCAAGAAGTGGGGGTGTGGGGATGGCCTTGGCGAGATGTTCCTCTTCATCAATGACATGTTGAAGGCTCCAGAGAAGATGTCGTAGCTTCTCCGCTCCGGGGAAGTACTGGACGACAAAGGGTACTCTGTCCGCCATGTCCCGTGTTTGTCTTCGGAGGTCATCGGTGGGGTTTTTCGCTGTGGCGCGTCAAAACTGTCGATCGATGAGTCGAGCGCCATATCCTGTTCTTATGAGGGCATCTTTCAGCGTCTGGAGGTGTCTGTTGCAATCCTCCTCATCTGAGCAGATCCTGTGTATACGGAGGGTTTGTCCATAGGGGATGGCTTCTTTAACGTGTTTAGGGTGGAAGCGGACAGAGCACCGACCTCCTCAGAAGACAAACACGGGACATGGTGGACAGAGTATGAAATAACTATATGACGACATCAACAAGTTCCATCCCACCATCAGACTCACCATGGACTACTCTCTGGAATCGGTTGCTTCTTGGACACACGCATCTCCATCAAGGACGGTCACCTCAGCACTTCACTGTACCACAAACCCACGGATAACCTCACGATGCTCCACTTCTCCAGCTTCCACCCTAAGCACGTTAAAGAAGCCATCCCCTAGGGACAAGCCTTCCGTATACACAGGATCTGCTCAGAGGAGGAGGATCGCAACAGACACCTCCAGATGCTGAAAGATGCCCTCATAAGAACAGGATATGGCGCTCGACTCATCAATCGACAGTTCCGACGCGTCACAGCATAAAACCGCACCGACGACCTCCGAAGACAAACACGGGACATGGCGGACAGAGTACCCTTCGTCGTTCAGTACTTCCCCGGAGCGGAGAAGTTACAGTATCTCCTCCGGAGCCTTCAACATGTCATTGGTGAAGAGGAACATCTCGCCAAGGCCATCCCCACACCCCTACTTCTTGCCTTCAAACAACTGTGTAACCTCAAACAGACCATTGTCCGCAGCAAACTACCCAGCCTTCAGGAGAACAGTGACCATGACACCACACAACCCTGCCACAGCAACCTCTGCAAGACGTGCCGGATCATCCACATGGATGCCATCATCTCACGTGAGAACACCATCCACCAGGTACACGGTACATACTCTTGCAACTCAGCCAACTCTACCTGATATGCTGCAGGAAAGAATGTCCCGAGGCATGGTACATTGGGGAGACCATGCAGACGCTACGACAACGGATGAATGAAAACCTCTCGACAATCACCAGGCAAGAGTGTTCTCTTCCTGTTGGGGAACACTTCAGCAGTCACGGGCATTCAGCCTCTGATCTTCGGGCAAGTGTTCTCCAAGGCGGCCTTCACGACACACGACAACGCAGAGTCGCTGAGCAGAGACGGATAGCCAAGTTCCGCACACATGAGGACGGCCTCAACAGGGATCTTGGGTTCATGTCACACTATCTGTAACCCCCACGACTTGCCTGGACTTGCAAAATCTCACTAACTGTCCTGTCTGGAGACAATACACATCTCTTTAACCTGTGCTTAACGCTCTCTCCACTCACATTGTCTGTACCTTTAAGACTTGATTACCTGTAAAGACTCGCATTCCAACCATTATCTTGTAAATGAGTTTGTGTCTTTATATGCCCTGTTTGGGAACAGAACTCCCACTCACCTGACGAAGGGGCAGCACTCCGAAAGCTAGTGGCTTTTGCTACCAAATAAACCTGTTGGACTTTAACCTGGTGTTGTGAGACTTCTTACTGTGTCTACAATACTAGGCCAGCAGAACTAGAAAATCAGCTCAATTTAGTACTCGAGTACAATGGCAGCGGAGATTATAGAAATGGTGAAAAGACAAGGAGCTGGATCCGGGTCGGCAGGGGGAGGTCAGGAGCCAGGATGTTGAGTTCTACACCAGTTTGAACTCTCAACTTTTCAGCAAATGCCATCAATTCTCAGATTATTACACAGGAATTAGGAGCAGTAGGAGGCAATTCAGCTCTTCGAGCCTGCTCCACCATTCAATCAGATCAGGCTGATCTCTCACTGGTCTCAAATCCACCTGCCAATCCGTTCCCCATATCCCTTTAACCCATTTTTTAAAAATTAGAAATATATCTACTTCTTGAAACCATTTAACGATTCAGACTCCACTGTGCAATGGGACAACGAATTCCACAAATTCACCACTGAAACATTACAGTCAAATCAAGAACTTTGGCCCTCGAACTCCATTTGCAAGACGGCCACATTCTATCCTTCCCTGTATCATTTGTTTCAATATGAACCACAGTAATACTAGAGTGTTAATTTTTTTGTTGAATTAGCCTAGTGTTGTAAATTCAGGCCCAAGCCCACTTTGTGCTAAACTCCCTTCACTTACATCCAGGCATAAACTCATTGTTACCTTTTCACTGTTACCTTGTGCGTCAGACTTGGTTATGAGAACACACTCACCTCAATCAGCTACCACACCATAGAAATGTGAGCATGTAATCTAGGCCACTTTAGTGCTGTATTCAAGGAATTTTGCAATATCAAAAGTGCTATTATAGTCTTTACATTATCTTCTATTTGTTTAGATGAGCAGTGAAGGTGAAAGGTTTCAGAAGAGCAAATGCCCTAATCGTTATCTGAACCAAAAAAATCCAAAATAAGTTAGTCAATTTACTTTTTCCCTGTTGGATCATGCTTTGCATAAATTGGCTGTCACTCTAACCTGCAGAGCAGTAATGTATGATCTTACCTATTAGCTGTGAAATCATTTAGAATATCTGGGATACAGGAGTCAAATTTTGTCACTTAGCCTAGTAAAAATAAACCAGCTTCTCACTTTCACATCAAATTATTGTAGCTTTTTACCTCCTTACCAGTTACTCTTTGTCCTTCCAGTGACTAGTGTGTGCCTCAGGGATGTGTTGGGACTGCAACTGCTTATAATTTATACAGATGATATGGAGTTGGGGACCAAGTGTAGTGTGTCAAAGTTCGTAGATAACATTATGAGCAGCAGAGCAAGGTGTGCAGAGGACACTGAACATCTGCAAAGGGATACAGATAGCTTGAGTGAGTAGCCAAGGGTCTGGCCCAGATGGAGTAAAATGTTGATAAATGTGAGGTCATCCATTTTGGTAGGAATAGCTATTATTTAAATGGTAAAGGAATGCAGCATTCTGCTGTGCAGAGGGACCCGAGTGTCCTTGAGCATGAATTACAAAAAGTTGGTTTGCAGGTGCAGCAGGCAATTAAGGCAGCAAATGGAATTTTCTTCATTGCTAGAGGGATGGAGTTTAAAAACAGGGTGGTTATGTTGCAGCTGTGTAAGTGCTGGTGAGGCCACACCTGGAATACTGTGTACTGTTTTGGTCTCCTTAAAATTATGAAGGGAACAAATAAGATAGAAGCAGGGAGGTTGTTTCTGGACGGTGAAACCAGAATAAGGGGGAACAGATTTAGGACTGAGTTGAGGAGGAACTTCTTCACCCAAAAGGGTTGTGAATCTGTGTAATTCCCTGCCCAGTGAAGCAGTTGAGGCTACCTCATTGAATGTTTTTAAGGCAAGGATAGACAAATTTTTGAACAGTAAAGGAATTAAGGGTTATGGTAAGCAGGCAGGTACGTGAAGCCAAGTCCATGAAAAGATCAGCCATGATCTTTTTGAATGACAGAGCTGGCTCGAGGGGCCAGATGGCCTACCCCTGCTCCTAATTCTTATATTATGTTCCACTTGAGAATTGATACCTCAATACATTTTAAATATACCCTCTGAAATATCTTGGTTTCAATGTAATAGCCAGGACTGTCTTCTGTACTTGCCTTAGAAGCACTATTTCTTACAACATGGGAAAAGTCTCAAGCAATTATGAATAAAGTTTTACCTTTGTGTATTTATATGCAACTCCAGTTCCTCTCCTGCAACAGCCTTTCACTTTTTGTAGAATAATTTCCCTAGAAAAATGAAAAGAACAAACGTTACATTCTCATTGGATCTTTAAAGCACCTTTAGCAAAAATACCAAGGTGCTTCAAAGGAGTGTTACTAAATAATATTTTACACTGGGAGGTGACAAAAGGCCGTGTTCAAAGAGGTGGCTTTTAAGGCTCGTCTTCAGTGGCAGAGACACGCAGAGGAAATTCCAGAGCTTAGGAAGTAGGCAACAGAAGGTATGACTGCCAATGACAGCAGGATGATAACCAGGGATCTGCATGAGACCAGAAATTGAAAAAAGGCAAGATCTGAGGGTTGATAGAGGATAGAGAGATAGGAAGGGACAAGACAATGGATGAACTTAAAAATCAAAGGCACTCTTGGATCAGGAGCCAATGTGGATCAGCAGGCACAGAGGCAATGGCTGAAGGGGCCTGGTGCAAATTAGGATACAGGGAGCAAAGGATAAAAGTAAATTACTGCAGATGCTGGAATCTGAAACCAAAAGAGAAAATGCTGGAAAATCTCAGCAGATCTGGCAGCATCCTGTAAAGAGAGAAAAGAGCTGACGGTTTGAGTGCAGACTTTGACAAAGGGTCACCTGGACTCGAAACGTCAGCTCTTTCCTCTCCTTAGATGCTGTCAGACCTGCTGAGATTTTCCAGCATTTTCTCTTTTGGTTACAGGGAGCAGAGTTTTGAGTGAGCTCAAGTTTACGGAGAGTGCAAAGTGGGAGACCGATCAGAAGATAGGGAGTATTAGGAGTGGAAATAAGTGGTCTCGGTGATTGAGAGAACATGGAGGTGGAAGCTCACATCAGGGTCAAATAAGACAACGGTTTCTGCTTCAGTTTCAGAAACCAACAGGGAGAGGGATGAAGTCATTGGCTAGGGAAGAGTTGGGGTGGTGAATATTAAACGTGGAGAACATTTCTGCTCGTTCCATACTGGATTTTGATTGAGCAGTGTGGTCAAGAAAGGTGGCAGTTAAGTTGAGTTGGTGTTGTTAATGTATTTGTGGATGCTGTTGTCAAGTGATATCATGTAGATAAGAAATAGGAGGGGACCAAGGATAGATCCTTGTGGAGACTCGAGGTAACAATACACTGGTGATAAATTTTCGGATTTTCTTACGCTGCAGAACAAACCTCCTCTGAACCTTAACTAGTGCCACTTGAACTAAAACTAAGTCCGAGTGTATACAGGCTGACCCTGGTGATTAAATATTCAGCCTCTACTTTGCAATCTGTTGACTGTAAAAGCGGAAACTCTCCTACAGAAATAAGGGGAAACCATTCTTTTTGGTAACCTTTTATTTTTATATTTATTTGTGGCACAACATTTTTTTTCTTTATTCATTTGTGGGATATGGATGTCGCTGACTGGCCCATCACTAGTTGCCCTTGAACTGAGTGGCTTGCGAGACCTTTCAGAGGGCAGTTGAGCATCAACCACATGACTGTGGATCTGGAGTCACACGTAGCCCAGACCAGGTAAGGACGACAGATTTGCTTTCCTAAAGAACATTAGTGAATCAGATGGGTTTTCCCAACAATTGACAATAGTTTAATGCTCATCAGTTGAGTCTTAATTCCAGATTTTTTTTATTGAATTCAAATTCCACCATTTGCTGTAACAGGATTTGAACCCAGTCCCCAGAACATTAGCTGAGTTTTTGGATTAATAGTTTAGTGATAATACCACTAGGCCATCACCTTCATGTACTAATGGCTGTGGGGAAACATTTGCCTTGTAATATTCCCCACCCTCATTATGAATTAGTTTCTGATTATTTTCACATTAAAGTGCATTAGGTGAAAAATACAGAACAACCAACATTTTAAAAAAAAATCATTTGACAGTCACCCAAAATTAGACTTTACGGCTTCATAATCTTCGCTACGTAGCGGTTGTCTCGATTGCAAACTGACTTTTCTTACAGAATCTTATAGTCATGTCTCAACACCTAAACCCAGTAATCAAATAAAGTTTAAAAGTTTATTTATTAGTCACAAGTAACACTGACTAATTACACAGTTACATTAACTGTTACATTAACACTGCAATGAAGTTACTGTGCAGTGTATTTTTGTTATTTATTTCCTATCAAGTTTCTGAAAAACAAGGAAGGCAGAAATTCAATTCTAAGGTTCAATTCTAAGGTTACAAAACAAAATGTATAAAGTAAAATTGTCATGGCAGAGAAGTTCAAATAGCTGGAGAGCAACAACTTGGCATTGGAAAAATGGGTAATGAAAATGAAAAATCAAGGACCAGATTGATCCTTTTAAAATGTTGGAATAGGTTATGAACAAGAACTAAGCAGATATATTACTTTTAGATTTGTGAAGGCACATCGGTAAATCAGTAAAACAAAAGTGACATTGAGATGGAAATAAGTTATTGTAAATGATAGGGAATGTACTATAATTTGCGTGAATAGGAGTATGATTATTAATAAGGCTTCATGGGGGCTGCTCTGATTTTTATCCATTAAATCTTGGAGGGTATTAAATTTGAAGACACTGCTAACCCTTTCACATTTCTGTAAGGATATCAGTAGATTGCAAGCAGATTTACACAAGTGAAAGGGTTTGTAAACATCCAATACTATCTGAATATAGAGAAATATCATATTAGGTGCATAAGGCTAGGCTATGTAGGTGTCCATTAGAAGTGAAAGAGAAAGGGACTTTTCATCTAGTCATCTAGTCAAGTAATTAATGTTCCCTAGACAATACAAGGTAGTTATCAAGGCATCAAGTACGTCTAATAAGCCTCAACTGAGTACAAAACTAAAAGCAATGTACACTGGTTATTTAAGACTTCACTCAAGGTTTGTCCCTGTTTTCATAGTCAAATTGGCTTATATTTCAAGAAAAGGTGCAGTGTAAGCTAATTACCTAAACATATCTCTTGTGATGTGCTAAGAGAGTTGGAGTCGGTTACTTTGGAGAAATGTAGGTTCAGAGAACAAATGATTGACTATAGTTTTGAATAAATATTCATATGAAAAACTATGGTCGGACTAGAGGCCATGCTGATAAAGTCCACAGGCTGAGAATCAAGTTGGATACCAGAAAGTATTTATTCCAAGTGTTGTTAAACACTAGCATTCGGTTTGCATGGATATCCTGGTTGACAGCAAAGGTCATCTGCAAGTTTGAATGGGGCACCTTGCAGCATATCAAATCAAGGGAAGGTCGGTGAGGGGGAGAGATGAAACATCTAATTAAGAGTTATGGATACCTGCAACCTTAATTTTCCTGGTCCTGCTGAAATTTGCCATTTCTCCCTCCCTCCCCATTTTTCCCTGAAGAGTTATCGCCAGAGATTGGGAGCTGGTGCTTCAGGTTTCACTGTCCAGCCTAAGCACGAATGAGGAAAACTGTATTTTCTCTCTCTCTCTCTTCCAATCCATTTATAAGTTAAAAGGTGTCGGGCAAACAGGTAGGGAAGGTGCAGTGTTCCATTTAAAACAGTGCTTCTACTTAAAAATTGAATAAAATCCAGCAACATCACCACTGTTTCATTCATACCTTCTTTCTTGCTTGTAAAGTAACAAGATGAGTAGGCAAGCAGTCAGCACCACCAGTAAAACACTGAGCACTGCCCCCACAGCCCTGCTTCTTCCAGACAAACCCATGGCATTGTTTCCACTCTGTGACTTTACATCTGGAATCACAGGATTGACAGACCTGCACAAGCAGGAAAAGGAATGAGTTAGGCAGTTCACACTTGCAGAGCAGGACTTCTCTTTAGCACATCGATTGTTAGGACCCCTTGCCTGCGCTCTCTCTACACCTACATTATAAAGTTCCCTTTAATGAACAAATTCTTGCAAACTGCAAAGCCAATCTTGTCTTAGTGCAAGTACTTTGTCTTGTACTTCAGCCTTTTCAATGCTGGAGCATATCAGCAGTAGGTTAACATATAAAAACACACTTGTATTTATGTAGCACTTCATCTCAAAATATCCCAAGCACATTTCTCAAAAGTATTCATTGCTCTCGTACATGAAATGCAGCGCCAATCTGTACATAGCAAGGCTCCACAAACAGCAGCCTGAAACTGACCAGATCATCATCTTTGTGATGTTAGTTTGAGAGAGAAATATTGGCCAAGTCTCCAGGGAGAACTGCTCTGCTTGTTTCAAATAGTAGCACAAGATCTTGAGTCCAGTTTAGAAGGCATATCTAGGATTTAATCTCTCATTGGAAAGGTGGCACCTTCAATAATACAGCAGTCAATATCAATCGACCAAGTGTTTATGAAGCCTTCATTTGTACAGATTTAACTTACCTTAGGGCTGACGTATGGAATGTGGAAGACCATCAACTCAATGCCCTACTTTTCTCCACTATAGACTCTACCCATCCATTGCATAACTCATTTAAGAGCTTTCCTAGGTTTCTTCTCAAATAGAATGGCTGAAGGCTTTTAAGATTAAGGGCCAAATTTGTATTTATTGGGTTGTTAAATTTGGAAATGCCCGTTTGCCTGAGGGTTTTTTTTGCAAGCAGGAATTTTCATTTCCACCACATGATCTGAACACCTGAATCATAGAATCATAGAATCCCTACAGTACAGAAAGAGGCCATTCGGCCCATTGAGTCTGCACCGACCACAATCCCACCCAGGCCCTACCCCCATATCCCTACATATTTTACCCGCTAATCCCTCTAATCTACGCATCCCAAGACACTAAGGGGCAATTTTAGCATGGCCAATCAATCTACCCCGCACATCTTTGGACTGTGGGAGGAAACCGGAGCACCCGGAGGAAACCCACGCAGACACGAGGAGAATGTGCAAACTCCACACAGACAGTGACCCAAGCCGGGAATCGAACCCAGGTCCCTGGAGCTGTGAAGCAGCAGTGCTAACCACTGTGCTACCGTGCCGCCCTTTCGATACTGCTTTCCATCTTCCCACCTCAGGTATTCTACAGTTCAGTCAAAAAGTTGCCCTTTTTCTTCCAAGTATTTTCCCAGTTAGATCAAATGTTTTAAATAATGTAAATAGCCCAGGGCTCAAAATGAATCACACTCTTGAAACTCAGAGGAGGCTTGAGTTTGATCTTAAGGTAATAAATGCATGTTCTTTTTGCAAACAAAAATTCTAATGTGAATACATGCTGGGTGAGATGAGACTTCACATTTTTGAAAGCCTAGACAGATTGCTCAATAAATGAAATTCTGTTTGCAACAACTAAAAATTCAGCAACAAAACAAAAATGTCAAAGGAGAAATATTGAAAATCAGTTTTCAGCAGCTTAAATCTATAAATATCTGGGGAAACTCACGTAAGTGCACAGACTGCCTGTGTGTACCAGGTAAACAGGTACTGGCAGTCTGAAGTCTCATGAAGGAAATCTGGTTTCCCTTCTCCTGCTGATTCACTGCAGTGAATGAACATGGTGGAGGAAGCGTTCTTGGATTTATCCCGGCCGCACACAGAGTAAGAAGAGAAAACTACATCCAGCTCATCATCTGGAAACAAAAAAATGAACAGCAATATAAAATTATACTGCAATATAAAATTATACCACAAGATCAATATGGCCTCTATATTATAATGTGGAGATGCCAACATTGGACTGGGGTAAACACAGTAAGGAGTCTAACAACACCAGGTTAAAGCCCACCAGGTTTATTTGGTAGCAAACCCACTAGCTTTTGGAGCGCTGCTCCTTCGTCAGGGGAGTGGAAGATCTGCTCATAAACAGCAAACAGGGCATATAAAGACACAAACTCAATTTACAGAATAATGAATAATGATTGGAATGCAAGTCTTTGCAGCTAATCAAGTCTTAAAGGTACAGACAATGTGAGTGGAGAGAGCATTAGCACAGGTTAAAGAGATGTGTATTGTCTCCAGACAGGACAGCCAGTGAGACTTTGCAAGTCCAGGCAAGTTGTGGGAGTTACAGATAGTGTGACATGAACCCAAGATCCCGGTTGAGGCCGTCCTCATGTGTGCGGAACCTGGCTATCAGTCTCTGCTCAGCGACTCTGCGCTGTCGTATGTTGTGAAGGCCGCCTTGGAGAACGCTTACCCAAAGATCAGAGGCCGAATGCCCGTGACCGCTGAAGTGCTCCCCAACAGGAAGAGAACAGTCGTGCCTGGTGATTGTCGAGCGGATCCCACCACACACTTGCGCCGCCTCAAGACCACAAATGCACTCAGGGCCAAGCATGACCGTCCTAAGGTCTTGGATTGCTTTGGCTGCGTGCCAGATGGCGACCCCCACGAGCTCATCCAGCACGTCCCTGATCCTGGTCACCCCAGCATCCACGGCCCTCCTCTCCGCCAGCCATCTGAAGTTATATGGCTGGAGGAGTGGATTTCCGAGCAGCGGCTCTCGTACAAGATCCGCTACTCCTGACAGGGGAGAGCTGCGTCACGAGGCAACAGTGTTCCAGACTGTGAAAAGGCCCTGGTAAAAGACGGGCAATGCCTGTGAGGAGGTCGGAAGATTGATATGCAGGAGTTGCATGTCATAGTTCAGCTCATGCACCTGGCAGAAGAAATACGTCGCCAGGGCACACCATTGTGGAGGAGGTTCGATGTAAAGGTATCGCTGCAGGCGGAAGATCGCTACCTGTGTGCAGAGGCACACCCTCCCTAAGTGGGAGATACAGAACCTCAGCAGGGATCCAGTACAGCCTCTTGTCGCAGAAGAACCGGACGAGGGTTCTCTGGATGTTTGTGACAAAGTCAGGGGGAGGGGTCCAAGTGACCAGCCGGTACCACAACATGGTGGCGAGCAGCTGGTTTATGACGAGAACTCGCGCCCTGTAGGACAGCACTCGGAGCAGTCCTGTCCAGCGACTCAGGCGAGTGGAGACTTTGGCCTCCAACTCCTGCCAGTTTGCTGGCCAGGATTCCTTGGCTGGACAGAGATGGACCCCCAAGTAGAGGAGATTGGTCCTGCTCAGGTGAAAGGCCTGAGCTCCTCCGAAGGGGGTCCGTCTCCCACAGACCGAACAGGAGCCCGGAGCACTTGGCCCAGTTGATCCTGGCGGAGGATGCGGCGGAGCACACGGTCTGGCATTCTCGCATCCTCCACAGGTCAGCCAGGTCCATGAACATGAGGAGCACGTCATCAGCGCAAGCCAACAGGATCACCCGGACGCCCAGGCTGCGCAGAGCTAAACCCGACAACCTCCTCCGCAAGAGATGCAGGAATGGCTCCACGCAAATCGAACACAGTTGGCCGGACAAGGGGCAGCCCTGCTGCACTCCTCTCCCAAAGCAAAGGGACACAGTCAGGAACCCATTAACCTTAATCAGATACACTGCGGCAGAGTACAGTAATCGGATCCGGGCGACAAAATGCATCCCGAACCCGAACGCCTGCAGAGTTCTGAGCAGATACACGTGCTCCACCCTGTCGAATACCTTCTCCTAATCAATGGACAAGGTGGCACTCGACAGACCAGCTCTCTGGGAATGGTGGATTAGATCCCAGACAAGGTGGAAGCCATTGCCCTGGCAAAGATCTTATAATCCGTGCTGAGGGAGGAGACCGGGTGCCAGTTCTTTAAAAGGCACAGATCCCCCTTCTTGGGCAGAAGGGCAATGATTGCCCTGCTTTAAATAGGGAGCATGAGGCTCCCTGATTTAACCATCAATTAGGACTCATCAGGTACTTCTTTTCAAGATACAACTCATCAGGTATTACTTTTCAATACCGGATAGGACTCATCAGGTAGCTCTTTTGAATACCAACCAAATAAACAAACTCAAATTAACTCTTCATACTCTAGCAAGCCAACCTCATTAGCCTGGCTGAAGACATCTCACACACAATACAAAATCCAAATAAATTCCATGCCTAAAGATTGCCAGGTAAAGGATCTGGAGATAACATGTTACTCAAACATGTGTCCACTGCATGCATATTCTAAAATTTCCTTTTCCATGTGGGATATTCTTCAATCCTTTGTGCCCCTTGGTTGCCCTTTCCTCCACAATCATCATCTGTGCATTTCTCTATCTCCGATTAAAGCTTCCAATTCTCTATCTTAATCCAATTGCTTTTACTCGTCTCCTGCTGTCCGAGGATCAGATGCTTTTTGAATAGCCCTCCAATCTACTTCACTTATGTTTTTTCCTCTCGATAGTGGGAACAAATCAGTTTGTTGCTATTTTTGCTCCCTCCCACAATGATCTCCATTTGAGGTGAAAACAAGTTCCAAAGATCTGGGCTCTTCTTACACTTGGTCCTTTTAACATTTTTTTTGTAAGCCAAGGTCTAGATCAGAGTAAAACCTCTAACAAGGAGAAATTGCTACTGGAGAAGTAAATACAATGGCAGCATAAAATGAGGTAATGTATAGATTATTAATTTCTGTAGAGAAGTACTCAAAAATTAGTGTGGAAAATTAGACAGTTTTCAGTTGGTCCCACGAACATTAACGGTTATAGAAACAAACGACATGCATTTATGTGTATAATATAATATTCCTATTCATGAAATCAGGCATCCAAAAGTACTTTGCGGCCAATTAAGTAATTTTGAAGTGTAGTCACTGTTGTAATGTAGGAAACTTAGCAACCAGCTTGCACACAGCAAAGCTCCACAAACAGTTTGATAATGGTTGGACAATGAGTATTGTCAGTTGAGGGAGGAATGCTGGCCATGACAACTGGGAGAACTCCCCTGCTTTTATTCAAAACAGTACTTTGGACATTTTACATCTAGCTGCGCACACTGACCGTGCTTTGGTTTCAGCATCCCAAGCAAAAGGCCTCATCTCCTATACTGCACTGAAGTGCCGAGAGAGATTTTGTGCTGAGGTCTGAATATTTTACAGATAAAAATATTCTAGGAAGATTACAGCAGATTTATATCAACCCTGTTTTGTGTCAAGATCATTTCTAACGGTTTATTTCCTGAAAGCTCAATGACTAAGAAAAGCAAGGAAATTACTGATTGCAAGTATTTACCTTCAATGTAGTATTTTGCTTTAGACACTATGCCTATGCGCCTGAAGTAAGGCTGGTTAGTTTTGACCTGACAGATATTGGATCCTTGGCACTGAGCATGTTCAGGATTTATGATCCCAGAAAGCTGGACATTGTAGATATAGGAGTCGCCATTTGATCTAGTGTCACCTGAAGCGTGGTACAACCTGTAACACAAAGCAGGAATTTGTAGCAGTTTGTTAAATGAGTGCTACCTATAGTCTTCAGTGTGAAACCCCAATAGCAAAAACAATTGGCAAATTAAAGAGCTTTAAAAATGGGCAAAATATGTCAATCGCATGAAGATTAACTGTACCATTCAGAGCTAGGTTTCGTTCAATATTTGAACGTTCACAGAAATTTAGCTGGATAAAATCATTTAAAATTTTTTTTCATGCTCTAGAGATTTAACTTATTTTGAGAGCCGGCACTGTGACAAGTCACAACCATATAGGTCTTCACGACAACAGCTTTCAAAAGTTACATGACACTGAACTTCGTTAACGTGCACAAACAAAGACAAATTGAATGAAAAATATGAAACTAATCAAAATTTACAACACTTACTTAGAATAAATAGATGACAAATTGACTTTCTGGCCAGTTGTTGGACTTTGAATGGTTCCATCTATCATATGAACCTCTTGTGGTTTTCTGGCACAAGCTGCACGAGTCTCCCATACGATTAAAAACTCACACTCTGTTTCATTAAAACTGTAAATAGAGTCAGAGAGTCATAGAAGTTTACAGCATGGAAACAGGACCTTTGGCCCAACTTGCTCATGCCGCCCAGTTTTTATTAAGCTCGTCCCAATTGCCCACATTTGGTCCATTTCCCTCTGTACCAATCTTACCCATGTAACTGTCTAAATGCTTTTTAAAAGACAAAATTGTACCCACCACTATCATTTCTGGCAGTTCGTTCCAGACACTCATCACCCTCAAAAGAATTGCCTCTCTGGACCCTTTTGTATCTCTCCCCTCTCACCTTAAACCTATGCCTTCTAGTTTTAGATTCCCCTACGCTTGGGAAAAGATATTGACTATCTACCTTATCTATGCTCCACATTTTATAGACCTCTATAAGATCACCCTCAAGCCTCCTATACTCCGGGGAAAAAAGTCCTAGTCTAGCCAGGCTCTCCTTATAACTCAAACCATCAAGTCCTTGTAGCATCTGAGTAAATCTTTCCCGTACTCTTTCTAGTTTAATAATACCCTTTCTATAATAGGGTGACCAGAACTGTACACAGTATTCCAAGTGTGGCCTTACTAATGTCTTGTACAACTTCAACAAGATGTCCCAACTTCTGAATTCAATGTTCTGGCCAATGAAATCAAGCATGCCGAATGCTTTCTTCACCACCCTGTCCACCTGTGACTCCACTTTCACGGAGCAATGGACCTGTGCCCCCATATCTGTTCTATAACTCTCCCCACGCCTAACATTAACTGAGTAAGCCCTGCCCTGATTCGATCTACCAAAATGCATCACCTCGCATTTATCTAAATTAAACATCATCTACCATTCATCAGCCCACTGGCCCAATTGATCAAGATCCCGTTGCAATCCTAGATAACCTTCTTCAGTATCCACTATGCCACCAATCTTGTTATCATCTGAAAACTTACTAACATGTTTCCTAAATTCTCAGCCAAATCATTAATATAAGTCACAAACAACAGTGGACCCAGCACTGATCCCCGAGTACAGCACTGGTCACAGGCCTCCAGTTTGAAAAACAACTCTCTACAGCCACCCTGTCTTGTGTCATCAAGCCAATTTTATATCCAATTGGCTGCCTCACCCTGGATCCAGTGAGATTTAACCTTACGTAACAACCTACCAGAGGTAGCTTGGCAGAGGCCTTGCTAAAGCCCATGTAGACAACGTCAACCGCCCTGCCCTCATCTACCTTCTTGGTTACCCCTTCAAAAAACTCAAATTCGAGAGATATAATTTTCCATTCTCAAAGCCATGCTGACTGTCCCTAATCAGTCCTTGCCTCTCTAAATGCTTGTAGATCCTGTCTCAGAATATCTAACAACTTCCCCACTACAGATGTTAGGCTCACCGGCCTGTAGCTCCCAGGCTTTTCCCAGCAGACCTTCTTAAAGGCAAAATATTTGTAACCCTCCAATCTTCAAGCACGTCACCTGTGGCTGTCGATGATTCAAATATCTTTGCTAGGGGACCCGCAGTTTTCTTCCTAGCCTCCCACAACATCCTGGAATACGCTTCATCAGGTCCCAGGGCTGTAACTATCTTGATGCACTTTAAAACTTCCAGCACTTCCTTCTCTGTAATATGTACACTCCTCAAGACATCACTTTATTTCCCCAAGAAAACCATTTGAGTATTGCATTGGCCAGGTTCACCATTCAAAGTAAAGATTAAGAATCCGCAGAAGGTCCAATATTCAGCAAAATGTAAACATGCAAAATAAATTTTCTTGATACTAATAGACAATTTTGGACTCAAAGATTGAAACATGTTTGTCCAAAATGAAATATTTAGAAATGTTTCGTTCTTCACCCTAAATATGTTTCCCCTTCAAATTTCCTCCAAAAATCTCTCAAATATGAAGGCACAACCACTGATGAAACAATAATTGGGGCCTAGTTTCTGGGATGGAAAGTCTAACTTCAAGTGGGCGGCACGGTGGCACAGTGGTTAGCACTGCAGCCTCACAGCGCCAGAGACCTGGGTTCAATTCCTGGCCTGGGTCACTGTGTGGAGTTTACACATTCTCCCCGTGTCTGCGTAGGTTTCCTCCGGGTGCTCCGGTTTCCTCCCTCAGTCCAAAGATGTGCAGGTTAGGTGGATTGGCCATGCTAAATTGCCCCTTAGGGGACTAGCTAGAGTAAATGCATGGGCTCATGGGGATAGGGCCTGGGTGGGATTGTGGTTGGTGCAGACTCGATGGGCCAAATGGCCTCCTTCTGCACTGCAGGATTCTATGCTTTATTCACCTTGACTGGGCACTATCGAGTATACAACACTTAGATTTAACCTGAATTTCACAATTCAAGTGGTGTGCCTCGGGGATCAGTGTTGGGACCACAATTGTTTACAATTTACCTAGATGATTTAGAGTTGGGGACCAAGTGTAGTGTGTCAAAATTCGCAGATGACACTAAGATAAGTGGCAGAGCAAAGTGTGCAGAGGACGCTGAAAGTCTGCAGAGGGATATAGATAGTCTAAGTGAGTGGGTGAGGGTCTGGCAGATGAAGTACAATGTTAAATGTGAGGTCATCCATTTTGGCAGGAACAACAGCAAAATGGACTATTATTTAAATGGTAAAAAATTGCAGCATGCTGCTGTGCAAAGGGACCTGGTGTCCTTGTGCAAGAATCACAAGGAATTGGTTTGCAGCTGCAGCAGGTAATTAAGAAGGCAAATGGGATTTTGTCCTTCATTGCTAGAGGGATGAAGTTTAAAAACAGTGAGGTTATGTTGCAGCTGTATAGGGTGCTGGTGAGGTCACACCTGGAGTACTGTGTACAGTTTTGGTCTCCTTACTTGAGAAAGAATGTACTGGCACTAGAGGTTATGCAGAGGAGATTCATTAGGTTGATTCCGGAGTTGAGGGGGTTGGCTTATGAGGAGAGACTGAGTAGACTGGGGCTATACTCATTGGAATTCAGAAGAATGAGGGGAGATCTTATAGAAACATACAAGATTATGAAGGGAATAGATAAGCTAGAAGCAGTGAAGTTGGTTCCTCTGGCAGGTGAAACTAGAACTAGGGGGCCTGGCCTCAAAATAAGGGGGAGCAGATTTAGGACCGAGTTGAGGAGGAACTTCTTCACCCAAAGAGTTGTGAATCTGTGCAATTCCCTGCCCAGTGAAGCAGTTGAGGCTACCTCATTGAATGTTTTTAAGCCAAGGATAGATAAATTTTTGAACAGTAAAGGAATTAAGGGTTATGGTGAGTGGGCGGGTAAGTGGACCTTAGTCCACAAAAAGATCAGCCATGATCTTATTGAATGGCGGAGCAGGCTCAAGGGGCCAGATGGCCTACTCCTGCTCCTAGTTCTTATTTCCACAAAGTGTATTGGAAATACTATTTTGTCGAGAAGTCTTCACTGTCGAGTTGCCGTGACACTGCTATCTTTCTGGTGGGTAACCAGTGCCCATCACTGTGTACAAGAGTAGTCGAGACTAATTTGCATTTTAAATATGCGACCCTTGCTTTACTCCTGCCTTGGTCTGCTCTTCCAATGTTTCAGACCGAGTCTGTGCTTGATGGAATCAAGATGATCCAATTTGGTTATCAGATTTTTATCAATACTTCAAATAATTGGAGGAAAGGTCTCCCTCACCTTTTAAACTCCGGTACTCCAGCAGTTGATGAGCACTGCATTTGTATAATCGTCTTTGCATGCTTTCCTGTGCGACACGCAAAATAGCCATTTGAATAATTCACATAAAGATATTTATCTGGAAAAAAATGGAGATAAAAGCTTTTAGGCTAAATTAGCTTGTCAAGCAACTCTTCACAGCATGTGTCACATTAAGCCATGTTCGTTTGTCCATTTCGCCAACTATACCAGAAAACTGTTACTGTCCACAACATAAATCTAGATCCCATTATTTTGGCTCGAAATGTCACCCTTTAGAGAACTGAACAGAACCCAGCTGACTGACATGGTTACAAAACCACTAGAGCAACCAATGATCTGTTTATTTTGTAGATTAAACCAAGAAGCACTGCACATTAGAGCTTGCAGAGTTTAAATGGGCCTGAAGAGTGGCAGAGTCAAACTGCCTTCAAGTCTAACATTTTTTGGGTAACTCTTGATGTAACCCAGTGGGAACCCTCCAAAGGTTGCGATTTCGCATGGTTCCCAGTGCAGGGCAATTGCCCACTGCAAGTTTGCACTTCCCAAGCAATTGCTCCACAAATTCCTGGGAATTTTCAGGGTGATGTTCCACAGCACATTTTGGGGATAACCCCCAAATACACTGCCCTGGAGTATGGAATCGCTGTTCTGTATCCTAATGCTTATTAAAGTGATATCTCTTCTTCTTAGACACATTCCAAATTTGCATCTCCAAATAAAGTGCGGACACAATGAAACTTAGTTAATATAAGATACTGTTAACAGACACTAAATGGAACATAATAGCTCCCAATATGACATTTCAAACTAAAGGACTGAGCTTTGAGATGTAGGGACATTTAGGAAACAGGTAAAACATTAATTTAGCTAAACTGCAATCATGTAGTATAGATCACTTCTCCCTTCTCTTTTCACTTAGAATGTAAATGACAAAGAAAAAAGCAGGATGTCTTGCTGAGCATTTGTACAACAAAGTCAAAGAACATCAACACAAAATAATATACTGCAACTTTAGGGCTGTAGTTCAGAGTTGGCCTAATCAAGGAACTGTGAAGTGTTCTGTGTAGAGAGTAGGTTCAGGGATTTGAGTTATGTTGGGCTTTAGGGCAGTTAAATGGAAGAGAGTCAGTAAGCAAGATTCAAAAGTCAATACGAGGGAAAATGAATGAGAGAAACTGAATATTAAGCCCTTGTATAAACTTCCAGAGTCTGTTCATGAGCATGCATCACAGAGATACTTTGCCTAAAATGGACTGGATGGTCAGAGGAAATAAACATGTAAATTGTGACTACAGAGAGAGGCAGGGAATCTACAGGCTTGCTTATTAAACCCAGACAGTACGTAGGTTTGGTTTTCTGCTTCAAATGATGACCACAAGTAATTTAGAGTCGAAGACTGGAGATCCTGGCTTAAAATTTTACATTACAGGAAATAGTTGTTTAATGATACGTAAACCGTTACTTGCACTGCATATTAAGGTAAGTGACAAGACATCATACCTCGAATGTCCATTCTTTGGGTGTGAACAAGTCCCAACACCTGGGTTTGACCATTTTTATTCTTTCTGCACATGCTGGCATGTGCAGGGCAGCCTGTGGGTCCTTCATGAACTCCTTGACAGAGATTCATGTAATACCTAGAAGATAAAATTGGAATAAATTCACAACACAAAGGAACAGAAGTAGGCCACATCTTTCGAGCATGTCCAGAATCACAATTGTTATGGTGCAGGAGGCCATTTGGACCATTGTGTCTGCACTAGCCCACCAAACAAGTAGGAGTTACATTCCCTTGCCTTTTCCCTGTACACCTGCACAATGTTTTTAGTCAAATAATCTTATGCCCCCCTGAAGGCCTCAATTACACCTACTCCACCACACTTCCAGGCACTGTTTTTCAGACCCGAAAGGTTTTTCTCACATCACATTTGCTTCTTTTGCAAATCACTTTAAATCTGTGCCCTCTTGCTCTCAATCATTTTACAAGTGGCAACAGTTTCTCCCTATCTATTCCATCCAGTCTCATGATTTTGAACTTCTCTATCAAACCTCCACTTAGCCTTCTTCTCTCCAAGGAGAACAGTTTAACTAAAGTTTCTCATCCACGGAACCATTCTTGTAAACCTCTTCCGCACTCTATTACATTAATAACTTTCCTATATTAGTGTGGCACCCAGAGTTAGAACATTACAGCGCAGTACAAGCCCATCGGCCCTCGATGTTGCGCCGACCAGCGGAACCAATCTAAAGCCCATCTAACCTACACTATTCCAATATCATCCATATGTTTATCCAATAACCATTTGAATGCTCTTAATGTTGACGAGTCCACTACTGCTGCAGGCAGGGCATTCTACGCCCTTACTACTCTGAGTAAAGAACCCACCTCTGACATCTGTACTATATCTATCACCCCTCAATTTAAAGCTATGTCCCCTCGTGTTAGCCATCACCATCCGAGGAAAAAGGCTCTCACTATCCACCCTATCTAATCCTCTGATCATCTTGTATGCCTCTATTAAGTCACCTCTTAACCTTCTTCTCTCCAACGAAAACAACCTCAAGTCCCTCAGCCTTTCCTCATACGATTTTCCCACCATACCAGGCAACATCCTGGTAAATCTCCTCTGCACCCTTTCCAACACTTCCACATCCTTCCTATAATGCGGCGACCAGAACTGTACGCAATACTCCAAGTGTGGCCGCACCAGAGTTTTGTACAGTTGCAACATGACCTCCTGGCTCCGAAACTCAATCCCTCTACCAATAAAAGCTAACACACCGTATGCCTTTAACAACCCTATCAACCTGGGTGCCAACTTTCAGGGATCTATGCACATGGACACCCAGATCCCTCTGTTCATCCACACTACCAAGTATCGTTCCATTAGCCCAGTACTCTGTATTCCTCTTACTCCTTCCAAAGTGAATCACTTCGCACTTTTCCGCATTAAACTCCATTTGCCACCTCTCAGCCCAGCTCTGCAGCTTATCTATGTCCCTCTGTAACCTGCCACTTCCCTCTGCACTGTCTACAACTCCACCGACTTTAGTGTCATCCGCAAATTTACTAACCCATCCTTCGATGCCCTCATCCAGGTTATTAATAAAAATGACAAACAGCAGTGGCCCTAAAACAGATCCTTGCGGTACACCACTAGTAACTGAACGCCAGGATGAATATTTCCCATCAACAACCACCCTTTGTTTTTTTACAGCTAGCCAATTCCTGATCCAAACCACTAAATCACCCTCAATCCCATGTGTCTGTATTTTCTGCAAAAGGTTACCATGGGGAACCTTATCAAACGCTTTGCTAAAATCCATATACACCACATCAACCGCTTTACCCTCATCCACCTCTTTTGGTCACCTTCTCAAAGAACTCAATAAGGTTTGTGAGGCACGACCTACCCTTCACAAAACCGTGTTGACTATCCCTAATCAAATTATTCCTTTCCAGGTGATTATAAATCCTATCTCTTATAATCCTTTCCAATACTTTGCCCACAACAGAAGAGTTGGACATAATATTCCAGCTGAGGTCTAACTAGTGCTTTGTACAAGTTCAGCACAACCTCTTTACTCTTGTACTCTAGCCCCCATTAATAAAGCCTGGAATGTTATATGCTTTATTAACTGCTTTCTTCACTTGTCCTGCCATCTTTAATGATTTGTGCATATATACACCAAGGTCCCTCTGCTCCTGCACCCACTTAAGAATTTTACCCCTCATTTTAAATTGTCTCTCCATATTCTTCCTACCAAAAGGCATCACCTCACACTTCTTTGCATTGAACTTCATCTGCCATCCATCTGCCCACTCCACCAACTTGTCTGGATCGTGTTGAAGTTCTAGACTGTCCGCTTCACGATTTACAATACTTCCAAGTTTTGAGAGATCTGGAAACTTTGTAAACATTCCCTGCATACCATGACCTAGATCATTAATATATATATCAGGAAAAACAAGGGTCCCAATACAGACCCCTGGGAAACTCCACTACAAACCTTCCTCCAGTCCAAAAAATATCCATTAACCATTACCGTTTCTCATTATTCAGCCAAATTTTGCATCCACATTGCTACTGCCACTTGTCTTCCATGAATAATAATTTTTCTCAAGCCTGTTGAGTGGCACTGTATCAAATGCCTTCTGAAAGTCCAGTACACTACTTCAACAGCATTATCCTCAAAGACTCTGTGACCTCAAAAAACTCCAGCAAGTTAAACATGATTCCCCTTTCAGAACTGGCTTTTACTAATCACCCACATTTTTTCCAGGTGACTACCAACTCTATTCCAAATTATTGTTTCTAGAAGTTTGCCCACCACTGCTGTCAAACTGACTAGTCTGTAATTGCTGGGGCTTGAACAAGGGTATAACATTTGCAGTTCTCCAATCCTCTGGTACCAGCCCACGGTCTAAGACTGGAAAGATTATGGCCAGCACCTCTGCAATTCCCATTCTCATTTCCATCAATATCCTTGGATGCATTTCATCTGGTCCAAGTACCTTAACTTAAGTACCAACAGTCTATTCACACTTCTTTCCGAACAATTTTGTTCCACCATTTTATAAGATCAAGACAATCCTCAACCTCAATTCCACTTATTCCTCATATCCTTCGATTATGTTAGAATCCCCAAATTTATTGATTTTGACCTTTAATATAATCAATTGAACATCCAGTCAAAAATCATAAATAGAAGGAGTAGGCCATTCAGTCCTTCGAGCCTGTTCTGTCATTCAATCATATCATGGTTGATTGGATTTTGGCCTCAACTTCCTGCTGGCCCATATATTCCTTGTAGATCAAAAATCTGTAACACAGCATCTATCCTGTCAAGCTCCCTCAGAACCTTGCATGCTTTTATATCATCTCTCATTATTCCAAACGCCAATCGGTATCGGCTCAACCCTTCCAGGAATCAGCATCACGAATATTTTCTGAACCAAGGCAAGTACATTGATGAGACCAAAACTGCACTAGGTGTAGTTGCAGCAATGCCTGTACTGTTGTAGCAGGACTTCCATATTTCTTCCCCTTTACAATAAAGGCCAATATTCCATTTGCCTTCCTAATTATTTGCTGTACTTGCATGCTAGCCTTTTGAGATTCATGTACAAGGATACCCAGATCCCTCCGTACTAGGGCACTTTGGCAAGCAGAATTTAAAAAGCAGAATATTTAAATGGAACAAGGCTACAAAGTGGATAATCTCACATATTCCCATTCCATCTTCCAAATTTTTGCCCACTCACTTAACCCACCACCCTCCTCGCAACTTAATTACCTACCTTTGTTGCTGCAGATTTGCCTTTATCCAAGTTGATATAGATTTAAATAATCGAGGTCTCAGCACTGAAACCTGTGGCACTGTGCCGATTAGTTTGCCAACCTGAAAATGACCCTGACTCTGCTTCCCGTTAATTATCCAAACCATTATTCACGTTAATATTAACCCCAACATAATCTTTTGTGCACCACCTAATTGAATGTCTCTTCTGGACCCCCTTTATCCTGTCTGCTCGAGATATACAAAAAGGACCTAATAATTTTATCAAACATGATTTCCGTTTCACAAAACCTCTGGGTAGAGAATTCCAAAGATTCACAATGCTTCAAATAAAGGAATTTCTTTCGACCAAAAGAGAAAATGCTGGAAAATCTCAGCAGGTCTGGCAGCATCTGTGAGAAAAGAGCCAATGTTGCGAGTCCAGATGACTCTTTGTCAAAGCTAAAAAGGCATAGAAAGTGGGAGATATTTATACTGCAGAGTGAGGGAATGAATGATGAGTCACAGCCACAGAAACCAGGTGAAAAGACTGGTGTGAATGGCCAAACGGTAGAGAAGCTGAAATCAGAGGGTACAAATGTTGTTGTTTTTGGGGGGGGGGGGGGGGGGCGGGGGGGTTGGAAAGAGAGAATGAATGGGAGAGGGGTAAAAGGGGAAAAGGGGAAGCCCAGGGGGAGAAAAGGGGGGGGAACAGAATAAAGTAGGGGAAGAGTGGGGCGGGGCAGAAAAATAAAGACAGACAATAAAAGTAGACAACAGTAAAAATTAAATAAAATGAAAGCAAAGGGGTCAAGGTGGGGTAGAGCTAATCATCTGAAGTTGGTGAATTCGGTGTTGAGACTGGAAGGCTGAAAGTGCCTAGCCGGAAGATGAGATGCTGTTCCTTCAATTCGTGTTGAGTTTCACTGGGACATTGCAGCAGGCCAAGGACAGACATGTGGGGATGGGAGCAGGATCGTGTATTAAAATGGCAAGCAACTGGAAGGGCAGGGTTCTGATTGTGCACAGACCGAAGATGCTCAGCAAAGCGATCACCCAGTCTACGCTTGGTCTCTCTGATATAGAGACCACATTGGGAGCAGCGAATGCAATTCACCAAATTGAAAGAGGTGTAAGCGAAACGCTGCTCAACCTGGAATGAGTGTTTTGGACCTTGGATGGGAAGCACAGAAGAGGTAAAGAGATGTTACACCTTCTGCGATTGCATGGGAAGGTGCCATGAGTGACGGGAGAGATGTTAGGTATAGAGGAGTGGACTAGGTTATCCCAGAGGGAACGGTCTCTGCGGAATGCTGACAGAATTTCTTGAGTCTGAAATGGCAGACCCCTTATCCTGGGAATACATCCACTCTTCCCCCACCCCGAGTTGAGAATATAGCCCTCCCCCACCCCGAGTTCTAGACCCTCCCCCACCCCGAGTTCTAGACCCTCCCCCACCCCGAGTTCTAGACCCTCCCCCACCCCGAGTTCTAGACCCTCCCCCACCCCGAGTTCTAGACCCTCCCCCACCCCGAGTTCTAGACCCTCCCCCACCCCGAGTTCTAGACCCCCCCCACCCCGAGTTCTAGACCCCCCCCCCCACCCCGAGTTCTAGACCCCCCCCCCCCCCACCCCGAGTTCTAGACCCTCCCCCACCCCGAGTTCTAGACTCTCTAACCAGGAATATAGCCTCTCAGCATCTACTCACTACCATCTAGAAAGACAAGGGCAGCAGGGACACGGGAACACCACCAGGAAGTTCCTGTCCAAGCCATTTACCATCCTGACTTGGAAATATATCACCGTTCCTTCACTATCACTAGGTCAAAGTCCTGGTACTCCCTTCCTAACAGCATTGTGGGTGTGCCTACACCACATGGCCTGCAGCAATTCAAGGCAGTTCACCACCACCTTGAGGGCAATTAGTGATGGGGCAATGAATACTGGTCTGGCCAGCAAAGCCCACATCTCTTGAAAGAAGAAAAACCCCCTCAATTTTTTGATTGAACACAATCCTCTGTATTCTTCTAAACTCCAGGGAGTATAGGTCTATACAATCTTTCCACCGAGGACAACCCTCTCCTCCCAGGAACCAATCTAGTGAAAATTTGCTGCATGGCCTCCAAGGCAGCAATATCTTTCCTTGAGCAGAGATCAAAAATATACATACACTGTACTCGAAATGTGTTCTCACAAAAGCCCAAGACAATCACACCAAGACTTCTTTACTCTTGTGCTTCAACCTCCCTGCAATAAAGATCAATATACCATTTGCCTTCTTAATTACTTGCTGTACTTGCATATTAGCAATGTTTCTAATACAAGGACACCAGAATCCTTCTGAACACCATTTAATGGTCTCTCAAGTTAAAATATTGAGTTTCTATTCTTCCTCCCGAAGAATTACTGCACCCTATACTCTTATCTTCCATGTTCATCTCATTGCCCACTCACTTAATCTAACCACATCCCTTTGCAGACTTAGTTGTCTCAAATCTTACTTTCCCACCTAGCTCAATATTGTCAGCAAATTTGGATACATTTCAAACGATACATTCATTCTTCCCCCAAACTTGCATAAGCCTGTCAACCTGAAAATGACCCATTTATTTCTATTCTGCTTTTTGTCCTTTAACCAAACCTCTATGCATGCTAACATATTATCCCTATCCCATGAGTCCTTAACTTGTGCAAACTTGTGGTACATTCCTGAATGTTTTTGAAAGACCAAATACACTACTCACTGGTCCTCCTTTAGTCAGCTGCTAGTCATGTTTTAAAAAATCTCCTTTCAATAAACTGCTTAATCACATGATTTCCCAAGTGAATTGTTACCATTTGCTTAATAATGGACTCCAGATTTTGACAGAAGAGGGAAACTGATACAATTGGCAGAAGGATCGAGAACCAGGTTGACAAAAGAACCAAAAGGCGCCACGAAACAACTATGGTCATCCAATGTGTGGTTAAGTTCTGGAATGCACTGTCTGAAAGGCCAGTGGAGCCACATTCAATTATGACTTCCAAAAGGGGAATGAGGCAAATACTTGCAGGGATATGGACAAAAGGTGGGTGGCTGGATTACTCTTGGGAAAGCTGGCATGGACTTGACTGGCAAATGGTCTCCTTCTGTGTTGCAACAATTCAATGATTTTTCAAAGCAGGTAAAACCTATAGCAGAATCAACTTTCAGGCCAGGTTCATAAACACTTAAGACACAAATAGCAATGGCACAGCCAATTAAAAATCAAGTATTTTAATTGAATTGGTCTTATTGTTTGCTATACTCAGGATAGCAATCAATGTTATTTAGAATTTAGCTACAAGATTTTTAAAGACTTTTTTTTAAGTCCAAAATCCAGAGGAGACAATAATGTCCTCTCTGTCCTATACACAAATGGTGTTTGTAGGCAAGGAAGGGGAAGCCCAGTGCATTCCTATCCAGCATGCTCACCCCATCTTCCAAAAGTCCATGGGACCAAAACACATTGACCTGTGTATAAGACCATTACGCAACAGACACTCTTTCAATATTTGCTTCTTTTATAAGTAAATTTACAACTCTACCAGCAGGTAAACAACAAATTTAGATTTATCTTCTTGAAGTCAGTCACATCAAGAGTCCAACTTTTCCCTTTCCCCTAGATGCAAATGTAAGGGACTGAGAAAAATTTGTGGGGAAGACAGTTACCAGTGTTCTTTGTCCCTTGTGGATTTCAGTGTCCTGTTTGCCAGGCGGGTGCTGTGAACAGGATGCTGTTGGTTGAGTGATGTGGGCTGGGCCAATGGGATTGCTCTGGGGGCGGGAGGAAAAAAAGGCGCCAGGAAGTGAAGCAGCTGCAGAGCTGAAGAGGGAGTGTACAGAGAGCGAGCTTTTTCCAGGCAGTGAAAATTCGGTTTGGAGTGAGAGGCAGCCAGGCGTTCCCCTGCCTGTTCTTTTCATTACTGCCAAGGAGGACAGCATTCAGCGCACTCGACCTACGTTGCTGCACGGATAGCTCGCGGCACCTCTGCCTCCTGCGGCATCATCTTCCACACGTGTGTCTCTTCTGGACTGTGTGTGTGTCGTGAGTAACTGGTGGGGACTATACAATCCAACTGGAACAGTATCTACAAATGTGTTACTGAGGATCAGTTTCCCCATGTGTGCACCAACGGATGGGCCCCAACAGTTATAGATCAGAGCTCACGATTACAGTACTGACATTTATGGGTAAACAGAGAATTAGCCAAATCAACATCAACCGCTAGGAATTCGGGATCCTGTTGATTGAATATTTAAATAGTAGCCCCATATAGTGGTCAGCAGGGGGTTACACAAATACAAACTATGGATACAATGCTGCTGGTGACATCCATATATTTCAAGCTCCTATGAACAACATTTTATGTTTTGATATAAAATTTATTCATCAATAAGCAAACAACAGTAAAAGCTGCCCCAACCAAATTTCTAGGCTCAATATTTAAAACAGCTTAAAGTCACAAACACTTCAAAGTGGAAAACATAACCAGATCATTTAGGTTATTTAGCTTGTGGACTGTAGTTTGGACACTGCTAACCTAGACCATGTTGGAAAAGAACAGCAAGATCCCATCACAAATTGCTCCACCATCTTTCATAGTCTCCTTCATCTCCTACTTGCGTATAATTCTTAAAAAAAAATAGCATGCGTGTTAAAAGTAGATTCACTAGTAATATTGAATATAGAAATGCCTTAGTGGTGTATTCTAGTCACTTGGTTCCAATTAGTTTTCCAATAGATAGTTGAATTGGACAAGCACATTGAGGGTGGATTGGGGAGGGAGGAAGAAAAAGCAGGTTGGAATTTATTGTAATAAATGTATGAATTCAACATTCCAGAGGCTTATGATATTCCCAGTGCTTGTTCTATGTAAAAATGAGCATGTACAGTCAGTGACTTTTAAGAGGGGCAGGAAGGTTTTATACATGGAAGTTCAACAATTGTAGCAATAGCAATTTTTCGCGAGTCTAGAAATCATTTAGATATTTTATGATTTAGCACTTTTGTATTGCTAGAATAAATATCAGTCAAATGAACTTTGTTTTGAAAAACTTGACTTTCTAAATTAGTTTTCCCTCAGGGTTGAGAGCTGATTTCTTACTGAGGTACTATATCACAAGTAGAGCATCATTCAGTCTCATGCTCAGGTAGTTATTATTCACGTGTTCAAGATGGAAATATACATTATCAGTACAATATCTGACCAAGGCATAATCACAGCTAAGTTCGACCTCAACAAGGATCTGCAGATACACAAGCCCAGCATAAGCTGGGGATAGCCATTAGGAGAAACAACCATCATTTTTCTCTTTCAAAAACCACAGATCATCAATGCAACTCCACCTTTTGACCCTTCCTGAGATTAATTAACAGTAAAAACAAGAAATCAAACCTAGTACCTTCCTAGTCTGCAAGGTTCAGTTATCAGGTAGAGTCCAAAGTTCAGTACATATTAAAATATTGAATTTGAGTAGATTGCAACAATGGAAATACAGTGCAAACACTATACAAAAGTAGAAACACTCTCTATAAATGGTAGGAAAACTATAACTTACGTATAACCATCAGACATGAACTTCCATGATCCAGTAAGAGAAGAAAGCATCCTCAAATCATAGGTCTTATGACTATGAATCATCTTGCATTCCATCTGTTTGGGTGGACAAACTGCGTTTGTCTTCCATTCAAATGTTGTTGAGCAATCAAGGGTCTCGCTCAGTACCTCAGGGCTTCCACCTTCAACTGTTTCATCACATCTGAAGATGATTGTTGATCTCCGAGTTGCCGTTGCTGAAACCATTGAATTTAAGCAGTTTATTAAATAACAATTAACCCATTAGCTCACATACAAAAGCATTGGTTTTTGTCACATACCGTTACTACAGAAGCCCCATGCCTCATCCCTGTCATAGTCATCAGTTGTTGCACACCACAGAATTCCATCTGATCTCCCATCAGTCGTACAATCACTGTAAGATTTCTTGAAAAACTTAAAAGGAAATCTGCAAAGCTTTCTTTTTTCAGTCACTGTTAAAGGCAGAGGAAAAAGCACACAGGTCACCCCAAATGTAAGAGCTAAAGTCTAAGCTGACTGATGTATTGTGAACTCTTGATTTGCTGTTTAAACAAATAAAAGTAAACCCACAAACTCCTGTCACTGTTACCCTTCATCTTCCTACAGATCTACTCTTCCTTTCCTTTGATTTTCTGGGCTTCCTGTACCCACCTGGGTGGCATTCTCATTCATGAGTGGAGGCACAGACCATGCCCATCCAGGAAACTATAGAGAGCACAATAATCCAGTCTGACTGTGGCCCCATCCAAGATTCGCACTTGCATTTCCAGCAGGACAATGCTATAGGAACTGGGAAACATCCCAAATCTATTTCCTTACTCCAGCCCTGGGTACTACGGCAAGTTGCAGCTTCCTACAGACTGCCCTGCTAAGATCAACTAATTCAGAACAACCCGAGAAACCTGATAATATCAGGGTAGTACTGAGGGATGACATAGGCTCTGAGGAACAAAACGTGGAATCATTATGGGTCGAGATGAGGAATAGTAGAGGGAGAAAGACACTAGTAGGTGTAGTATGTAGGCCCCCAAATAATGTTGAGGTAGGGAGGGCTATAAACAAGCAGATAAGGGATGCGTGTAAAAACGGAACGGCAATAATCATGGGGGACTTCAACATGCACATTGACTGGCAGACTCAAGTCGGTAAGGGTGGAATGGAGGAAGAGTTCTTAGAATGCTGTCAGGATAGTTTCCTTGAACAGCATGTTACGGAACCGACGAGGGAACGAGCTATTTTGGATCTGGTATTGTGTAACGAGGTAGGTAGAATTAAGGATCTTATTGTGAAGGACCCTCTTGGGTCTAGTGACCACAATATGGTTGAATTTCTGATTCAGATGGAAGAGGAGAAAGTTTGGTCCCAAACCAGTGTCCTCTGTTTGAACAGAGGGAAATATGATAGGATGAGGGATGAATTGGCTAAGGTAGACTGGGAGAGCAGGCTGGCAGGTAGGATAGCTGAGGAACAGTGGAGGATTTTTAAGGAGATCCTTTTCAGTTCTCAGCAAAAATATATTCCAGCAAAAAACAAGGATTGTAAGAAAAGGGAGAACCAGCCGTGGATAACAAAGGAAATAAAGGAGAGTATTAAAATAAAAACAGCTGCGTACAGAGTGGCCAAAAATAGTGGAGAAACAAGTGATTGGGAAAAATTTAAGAAACAACAAAGAGAGACTAAGAAAGCGATAAAGAAAGGAAGGATAGACTATGAAGCTAGGCTAGCAATTAATATAAAAAATGATAGTAAAAGTTTTTATAAATATATAAAAAGGAATAGAGTGGCTAGAGTGAATGTTGGACCCTTGGAGGACGAGAGGGGGGAGTTAATAGTGGGAAATGAGGATATGGCTGAGTCTTTAAATAAGTTTTTTGTGTCGGTCTTCACGGTGGAGGACACAAATAGTTTGCCAAATATTAACGATAGAGGGTTGGCAGCAGGAGAAATACTTAATACAATTAATGTTACCAGAGAGGCAGTGCTGGGTAGACTAATGGGACTGAAGGTGGACAAGTCCCCGGGTCCGGATGGAATGCATCCCAGGGTATTGAAAGAAATGTCAGAGGTAATAGTGGATGCGTTGGTGATTATTTATCAAAACTCGTTGCATTCTGGGGTAGTGCCGGTTGATTGGAAAACGGCTAATGTTACGCCGCTGTTTAAAAAAGGAAGGAGACAAAAGGCAGGTAACTATAGGCCGGTCAGCTTAACGTCTGTAGTAGGGAAAATGCTGGAATCCATTATTAAAGAGGAGATAGCAGGGCATCTGGATAGAAATGGTTCGATCAATCAGACGCAGCATGGATTCATGAGGGGAAAGTCGTGCTTGACGAACATGTTGGATTTTTATGAAGATGTGGCTAGGGCGGTTGATGGAGGAGAACCGGTGGATGCGGTGTTTTTGGATTTCCAAAAGGCGTTTGATAAGGTGCCCCATAAAAGGCTGCTGAAGAAGATTAGGGCACACGGAGTTGGGGCTAGTGTGTTAAAGTGGATTGGGGACTGGCTATCCGACAGGAAGCAAAGAGTCGGAATAAATGGGTGTTTTTCCGGTTGGAGGAAGGTAACTAGTGGCGTGCCGCAGGGATCGGTACTCGGGCCGCAACTATTTACCATTTATATAGATGATCTGGAGGAGGGGACGGAGTGTAGGGTAACGAAGTTTGCAGACGACACAAAGATAAGTGGAAAAGTGAATCGTGTGGAGGACGGAGAAGATCTGCAGAGAGATTTGGACAGGCTGAGTGAGTGGGCGAGGATATGGCAAATGGAGTATAACAAAGAACAAAGAACAATACAGCACAGGAACAGGCCCTTCGGCCCTCCAAGCCCGCGCCGCTCCCCAGTCCAGGATTGAATCCTGAATCCAGGATCCCCGCCCAATTTTCCAGCCTATCTACATACTAATATCCTATCCCCGAGCTGTCCCTCACAGCTATGATGCTTTGTTCATCACAACCTATTAACTCACTCCTACCCCCCCATTCCAGACCATGTGATCTCCAGGGAGAGGCGAAAACCCAGAGTGAAAACCCCAGGGCCAATATGGGGAAAAAAAAATCTGGGAAATTCCTCTCCGACCCCGAGGCGATCGAAACGAGTCCAGGAGATCACACTGGCCCTGATCGGAAAATGCTTCCCAACCCTATTCATTTCCACTTCCACGAACACCATATGAATTCCCTGCCCCCGAGACATCCATGTTATCAACATAACGTTGATAAATGCGAGGTTATACACTTTGGAGGAAATAATAACAAATGGGATTACTATCTCAATGGAAACAAATTAAAACATGCTACCGTGCAAAGGGACCTGGGGGTCCTTGTGCATGAGACGCAAAAGCCCAGTCTGCAGGTACAACAGGTGATCAAGAAGGCAAATGGGATGTTGGCCTATATTGCGAGGGGGATAGAATATAAAAGCAGGGATGTCTTGATGCACCTGTACAGGGCATTGGTGAGGCCGCAGCTGGAATACTGTGTGCAGTATTGGTCCCCTTATATGAGGAAGGATATATTGGCATTGGAGGGAGTGCAGAGAAGGTTCACCAGGTTGATACCGGAGATGAGGGGTTTGGATTATGAGGAGAGGCTGAGGAGATTGGGTTTGTACTCGTTGGAGTTTAGAAGGATGAGGGGGGATCTTATGGAGACTTATAAGATAATGCGGGGGCTGGATAGGGTGGAGGCGGAGAGATTCTTTCCACTTAGTAAGGAAGTTAAAACTAGAGGACACAGCCTCAAAATAAAGGGGGGTCGGTTTAAGACAGAGTTGAGGAGGAACTTCTTCTCCCAGAGGGTGGTGAATCTCTGGAATTCTCTGCCCACTGAGGTGGTGGAGGCTACCTCGCTGAATATGTTTAAAGCGCGGATGGATGGATTCCTGATCGGTAAGGGAATTAAGGGTTATGGGGATCAGGCGGGTAAGTGGTACTGATCCACGTCAGATCAGCCATGATCTTATTGAATGGCGGGGCAGGCTCGAGGGGCTAGATGGCCTACTCCTGCTCCTATTTCTTATGTTCTTATGTTCTTATGTACACTGGTGCACCCCATGGGTAACATCTTTACTGAGTCGAAGTTCAGGCAAAATAAACTGCACAACTTGCTGCTTCCAAGCGCAAGGTAATCGATTGTGTACAAAAATACAGTTAAAGGATTATGATTCACAGTACAAAAGACACTTAGTAAACAAGTCAAATTAACTTCACCCATTACCTTTTGGGCAAAGATCACTACTGCTGTAGTGCAAAATTAAGGCCTGATCCTGATGTTTGTATTCCAGAGTCATTGCTTTTGGATTACCAAATGAAGCTGCTTCATCTCCTGAGACCAAACAGACAGCACTGTCTTTACACTTGTTGTCGGGTACATCAGTTACTGCTGTACATATATTAAGGTAATATGTCCTCTTTCCAGACTGAACCTGAGGGATCAAAAACATTGTCAATTATTTCAGAGCACTATCATAACACGCTAAAAGCAGCTTTTAAAATAATGCTCAAGGTAGGCATAAAGAAAGCATTCCTACTGTAGGGAAGACAAAAATGAAGGAATTAAAGGTAAAATAGTCACCAATAAATCCAGTGGGGAATTCAGAAGAAACTTAACAATTGTGTAAAGAATGAACAAGATACAAAGCACTTTTAGTACCGAAGCAATGTAGTCAGCACCCACAAGATCCTTTTGGTTTAACAGCCCAAACTTCACTTTGATTACGTTTTTACCATCTATGAACCCTTCCTTTTGTGTTAACCTGCTAATCTATTCTCAATCTGTGCCCCTACCCCCTTATTTCCTTTTTCAATTCTTCCCTGTATTTCTGTATTCAGCTTGGATTTACACTGGATTATGAACCAGTTATTTACCATAAGATTCCTTTCTCATCTTTCATTTTAATCTGTTTAGTCATCAGAGATGTTTCAGCTTTGGCTGTCCTTCCTTTCTGCCTTTTGGCAATGTTGCCAGCTGGCTGCCCCTTGATTTGAGGATGGTGCCTCCTCATGGTGTTTGCTTCTGCCATAGGTCCTCTCGTAACAGTCAGTTGATTTTCGACCCGCAGATCTTTGGGCACGGCATTCTATGAGGTAGTGAGATCTGGACTGCAGGATTTACTTCCTTTTCTTTCTTTGCTGCTACACAGACATACAGTCTGATGGACAAATTGCCACCACTCAAATTGGCAGCAAGTTCCTCCCATTCATTAAGGACAATGTTCTCGGGGAGAACTTCAGTGTCTTTTAAGCATTTTTTTGCCCTCCCTTTGGACATTTGTCATTTCAACTTTGGGAGATCAGGACCTGGCTGGGAAGACTATTTTCAGCCATGCAATGGCCAGTATATCGAGAGGCTGCTTCTCGTCTGTACTCTCATCAGCTTTCTGGAGGCTTCCTATAGCTAAGTTACAACTTTACCTGTCAATCTGAAATTTCATTTCCACAGGAGCATATCCCTTTCTAAGTCACTGAAATTGGTCTACCTCCAGCTGAACATATCTACGTTTGAGTTTTACTTGCCTTTTTCCTGAATACTTTAAACCCAATGACATTACTATTACTGTGCCCAAGTGATCTCTCACCGAATCACTCAACTTCATTCTCCAGAACTAGGTCCAACACTGTTGCTTCATTTGTTTAACTGGAAATACACTAAGAAAACTTCCACACATTTCAGGAATTCCTCCTCCTTTCTGCACTTCACACCATTTTCTCCCCAATTTCATCAGGTAGTTAAATATTCTCATTGCACCCTGGTGCAATGTGCCTGCAAATTTACTCCTCTATTTACTTCCCATTATTTGGTGACCTTTAGCATAGGCCCAGTTTTTCTATACTTCCTCAGTTATAAACAAAAATTCTGATCTCGAATCCTCAAGTATATGATTCTTAGTGCTGGACCATTGATTGATATTGCTTGCCAACCCACACTGTTACCTTCGCCAGGAATATTAATTGCTCATTCCTCCTCTTATTTCAGCGAGGTCACTATCCATATTTACTTATGTCTGTAACTTACCAATTCACTGACCACGTACTGGCCATTAAGTACATGCACTCCAAGTCCACGTTCATCTGCCACATATCTCCCACATTCCCTCCTATTTCCAAACTATTCTTTTTTCTAACACTTCTTTGGGTATTTCAGGTCTCTGTGCACTTTGTATCTCCTAATACAGGGCTTCCTAAATAGTGGATCGAGATCACCAGTGGAGAGATGAGATGAGCTGAGCTGCTGTGAAGCTCTGACTCAATAATAACAGCTGTGAGGTCCCTTTAAAATGACTGCGTTTTATTCTAATGGTGGATGTGATCTAATGGACAGTTTGAGGCCTGACTGTTGCTGCAAAAAGCGCCTGTGAAAAGATAAGATTTTTAAAATTTAAAAACCCTGCAGTTTAAACACTTCTCACTACGTTCAACCTCATTCACAACACCTCCAGCATCTGAACCCCAGCCATACCCTTACTCAGCAGCCGGGGGCCACCCACCAGCCAGCTCCCCACCTCCGCAAGCAATTTTCATACCCTCCAAATTTTCGCTCTTGGGCCACGTGAAGTCTGAGGGTGTTAAGACAGGGTCACACTGGGGGGAAAAAGTCTGGGAAGAACTGCATCTACCCTCTATTTATCCACATCCTCCATTGTCTTCATTCTCTTTGTAGTTGAAGGGACTCTCCATTTTTGTGTTGTCTACGAATGTTAATGTGTCACTTATACCCAAGTTCCAGCTAATCTGGAACTTGTTCACTTTCCCATAATCAATGTGATTACCTGGTATCTTCTTCCTGTCAAAGGAGACAGACTGAACGTGTGATGCAACTGCTCATCAGTTAGTGAACAGCCAGATGCAATCACCGAATCTGGACAGACCAGTGGAGTTGCCCATTCAAACACAAAGCTGCAATCTGATTTTCTCATCATCTTTGGTCTTCCCTGGAAAGAAAAATTGCCACAGAATGGATCACCATTTGAGCATATCACATTTAACACTACCTTTCCAAATCCATATAAAGGGAGAAAACAATATAAAAGCTAAGCTTTGCAAATGCACTGACTATCGCGTACAATATTTACACGAAGCTGGTCCATCTCAGTCATTATCTACATAAGACAATACAAGCCTTTTACTGTTACCTGCTCTATTTTAATAAACTCTAGACTTTATAGTTCAATTGTAGAATAGCCAAACAGAGTTTCTTACCAAGTCTACACCCCTGACACAATGAAATACAATGAGGGAGTCATAATTCAAACTCTGGTTGGTTTGACAGGTGGTATTGCTATTAAAGGAAATGTAGACTTCCTCAGATGCTGAATTAATCCGTGGAGGTCCAGAGATATAACCAATTGCCTAAAATAAAGAAAAGCAGCAAATTATTGAAACTGAGATTTTAGCATTAATTCTATTAACTTTTATTTACTTTAGTTGCATTGCTTTCATCTGAATGCTTCTATCAAAAAAATAAATGTGAAGCACAGTGATAAGACCATAAGACACAGGAGCAGAATTAGGCCACTCGGCTCAGTCTGCTCCGCCACTCAATCACGGCTGATTTCTTTCTCATCCCCATTCTCCTACCTTTTCCCCATAACCCCGGATCCCCTTATTAATCAAGAACCTATCTATCTCTGTCTTAAAGGCACTCAATGACCTGGCCTCCACAGCCTTCTGCGGCAAAGAGTTCCACAGATTCACCACTCTGGCTGAAGAAATTCCTCCTCATCTCGGTTTTAAAGGATCGTCCCTTTAGCCTGAGGTTGTGCCCTCTGGTTCCAGTTTTGCCTACTAGTGGAAACATCCTCTCCATGTCCACTCTATCCAGGTGATATTATGGAGAAATATGCATTTAGAAGATTTAAAAATATTTCCAAGAAGATAGTCATTTAATTTTCCTGTTTTGAAAGGAAGAAACTCACTATCCCCCCACATCCACGTGGAAGCAGCTAAAAACAGTCCCTTTCAAGACAGGTATACCCCTCAACAACTTGCACTTATGTTGCACTTACAAAGCATCCCAAGGCACCTCATTCACACACAGTCACTCAAGGCTGGAATTGAACTCCGGTCCCTGGTGCTGAGAGACAGCAGTGCCAACCACTACCACCCTGGACTAGGTCTCAAGGAGCATCTTAAAAGGAGTTATAAATCCATACTTATTATAGAGACAGAATGAGCATGAGCATGCAAACGTGCTCAGGGCCGAAGCTAAAGGCACAGTGATAGTGGTAGAGTGATGAAAATATGATATGCTTATGAGGCTGCAATCAGAGTAGCTGACTGATTTGAGGTCTGTAAGGCTGGATGAGATTGCATAGACAAGGAAGGGAAAGGTCATGGAGAGGTTGGAAAATAAGGGTAAGAATGTTAAAAATCAAGGCAATGCTGGACCTGGAGCCTTTTGGTCAGCGAGCACAGGTGAGAAGTGAGCAGTACTTGAGAGTTAAGATAAGTGCAGCGGGACCCCTACCTCCACCGATTGCTCCCCCCCTCTCTCCAGAGGCTCCATCCCCATTAGGCCCTGCCCGATACATAGTGGGCAGTGCCAAGGTGCCCCCCAGACATTGCCACTTGGGAAGTGCCAGGGGGCCAAGGGGGCATCCCCCTTACCTTTGACCTTCTGAGGGGCCCCCATGGCCTCCCTTCACTCCAGGGGGTCAGGCCGCCAGCTCTCCCGCTAGTGGGGAAGCTGCTGTAAATCCCGCTGGAGTGAAACACTCCTAACGAGTTTGGAGGAGAGATATGCTAGCGGGCCTGGAGACTTCAGTCCTGGGCCCGCGAATGATATTTAAATCTCTTTGAATAATTTATACAGCTCCGCACCGATTTCTGGCAGAGTTAGGAAAAATATAATACGATTAGCACTTTTCACAGGCTCAGGATATCCCAAAGTGCTTGACAGTCAATTAAATACCATTGAAATGTGATCTGGGAAGCACTGCAAACCACTAACAGATAACTAAGTCCCAAAAGTAGGAATGTGACCATGACCAGATAATCTATTTTTGGGTGTTGGTTGAGGGGCGAGTACTGGCCTGGACAAAAGGCAGAACTCCCCTGTTCTTCTAACAGTGCCATGGGATTTTTTTTTACATCCACCCGAGGGGGGAGGCCAGGACCTCAGTTGAACATCTCCTTCAAAAGACAGCACCTTCCACAGTGCAGCATTCCATCAGTTGGAGCGTGGCTTGAACATGCAACCTTTGGCCTCAGACATGGGTGGCATTACAGAGTCAAGGTTGGCACTTTGGCTTAGAAGTAGCCAGCACAGATTTTGAACAGGACACTCATGTTTGTTAAATCTCAGAATTCCTTTGATAATGTAAAATGAGAAATATAGTGAGTATATTCAAACCTTTGACAAATTATACAAAATTAACCAGTATGAAACTCAGAAGAACAACGCACTGGATTAAACATAGCTCGAAGGAAGAGTAGGAATTGAAGGCAGTTTTTCCAGGTGGCTGTGAACAGGTTGTGATGTCCCACATGGTTCAATTTTGGAGTCTTTTTGGATACCTTACATAAATACTGAGAAATCTCAATATAGCAAAGGCCACACAAAAACATGGCCTCAAGATTTGTTCAACTACTGAGACAAATGTTGCCTACTGCTAATGAGTACTGAGGTATATGCACAGTTTTGTAGATTTGTCTTCTCCACAGAAAAGTATCATAGAATCCCTACAGTGCAGAAAGAGTCTATTTGACCCATCAAGCCTGCATCAACAATAATCCCATCCAGACCCTTTCCCCTTAACCCCACACATTTACCCTGCTAATCTCCCTGACACTAAGGGTCAATTTAGCATGGCCATCAACCGAACCCGCACATCTTTGGTGTGGGAGGAAACCGGAGCACCGGAGAAAACCCACACAGGACGGGGAGAACGCGCAAACTCCACACAGTCACCGAAGGCTGGATCTGCTATGTGAAAAGCTTAGTGTTCCTAGCTTTCTCTCCCCCTTCCCTCCAATTTGAAAACGGCTTGGGCTTGTCACTGGAATGTAAAATACAGCAAAAAGAGAACTTTCCTGATAATTAGCCAGAAGCTGTAACTAAAACCACAATGCAAACTCTCCCCTTCAAAATAAAGTGATAATATCTGTAGAGTTGCATCATAATCACATTCCAATATACCACATTCAGATTTAGCATCATTAGAACGTACATAAGCAACAATAAGTTGCACATTTCAACTTACCACAGGTGGCCCATTCACAGGATCCATGCAAACAGTCGAACCAGGGGGACAGGTAACCTCTGGGATTGGATTCAGTGGCTGGCAAATGTTGATGTAAAAATCAGGAGAGTCACCATGATCATCGTCAGTAATATCTTCATCCTCTGCAGAATAGTACCCACTCTTCTGGATCAGAGGACTTAGGTCAATAATCGAGCTTCCATTCTTCACTGAGCATCTCACCTAGCCAACCAGAAAGGGCAAGAACATGTCAGCCAAGTTACTTTGTAATGGGAAAGAAAACAGTCAGTTTATTTAAGGGTCAGGAAACCATTCCAACTTATGTAAGCTCACTTTTTATTTAAGGGGCAAAAGTGAAAAATTCACCCAAGTTAACAATTAGAGAATTCAAATGCTGTGTGAGAACAGGTTCAAAAAAATAAACTTAATGTGACTGTAAAAAATTAAAGTAGAAATAATGTGGCAATTTCTAAGTTACTGGTTATAAAATTGCTGTAAAAAACTCTACCTCATGCTCACAGGCCAGCTGTGTGTGCCAAGAAAAATAATGAGTGCACGTCTTCTCATCTGAAGCCACCAGAACAGGTCCAGTTCCTGCACCTGCAGTAGGGCCACAGACAAAGCTGAAGATGCTTCTGTGACGCAGGTTCTTGTTGCTGGAGCAGGCATCACCCCCGTCATAAGTGAGCCTCAACACTTGATCTACATAAGTCACTTCTTTGTTGAAATGCCCTGCATTGATTGCAGTCTGACCTTCTTGAATACACACGCCTGCAAGGTACATGAACATTATTACTTTCCAAATGAAACATTAGATCTTTAAAAAAGTTCCCAAATATGTTAACTGCCTTCAGTCTGCAATGTTCACTGTATTGAAGTGTAGGATATAACGCTTGCAGTATTCAGGGCACCATACATCACCATCAATCAAGTGACTGCCCACGCACAAGGCAAGTAGATACCTGCATCAGTTCTATGGAGAAGGCCTTCAACAGAATATCACACACATATATGATGGTTGTACTCTACTAGATGGGTTTTGGGGTGGAAATGTACAATCGGATCCAACTTCTCTGATACAAATATCAGTAACAACAGATTTTTCAGCAAAGTTGAAATCCGTGGGATTACAGTGACAGTTGGTATATGGAATCTGCAGAAAGCAGAGCAGCGGAGAATTGTTGTTTTTCAGATAGTGTGAAGTATTCTTCATGGCTGGGATGCTGGTATTTGGACAGCTGCTCTTCTGATTTATATATTTATCACCTGAACATGGGTATCTGCAACACAATAAACACCTAGGAACAACAAAATCCCCAGTCATATAATTAAGAGGCTGTTAAAGTTGCAACTCATGGAATTAAAAGCAAATTAGTGACCTGGTTAAGAAATTGGGAGAGTGGAAGACAGTTATAATGGACAGGTACTCCAACGGTCAGGATATAATTAATGGTGTTCTGAAGAGGTCAGTATGGGGGCCTCTTCACTGTATTCCTTAACGACTTAGATAACTGGACAGAAAGTCATATCAACATTTGCTGATGTCACAACGATAGGCAGCATTGTAAGCAATGTAAACGGAAGCACACAATTACAAGGATTTTGATACATTTTGAACAAAACTGGCAAAAATGGATTTCAATGTAGACAAATGTAATGTCATCTACTTTGGACCTAAAAAGGAGAAACAGGGTACTTATAAATAGCAAAGCTAGAAACAATACAGGTCCAAGACATTTGGACGTCCATTAAAATGCCATTCACAGAAAATAATGAAAAGGGCTAATGGATTGTCAGCCTTTACAGCTAGAGGTCAGCTTCAGCCTTAGTCCAGAGCACAGCTAGAGGGCTGTGAGCAGCTCTGTGCACCATATTAAAAAGCATTGGCCTCAGAGGCAGTGCAGCATATATTCACCAGAATCATACATGAATTCCCAGGTTAATTTAAAACAAAGGAGACAGGAAATTAGAAAGTTGAGGGATATGGTCAATGATTTCAAGATATTGAAGGGAACAGATAAGAACAGATGGAAACCATTTCTACTGGTTGGAGACCTGGACTAGTGAGTACAGTCCAGAGCCAGATATTTCAGGAGTGAAATTAAGGGAACATTAAAAGGTAGACGATAATTGGAACTCCCTTCTATTAACACCAATGGGTTCCAGCTCAATTGCCAATTTTAGATTTGAGATTGATATTTTCTTAATAAAAAGATATTAAGAAATATAGGCCTAAAACAGTTAGGTAGCAGGTCAGCCACGATCTCATTGAAAGTCTGAGTAGGCTCAAAGATCTAATTAGTCCACTCGTTTTCCTATTTTTGAGCTTTCACAGACAAATTGAGAGATAAACCATAAAAGCATACTGACATTATTGATAAAAGCATGGAGTACAAAAGCAAGTTATGCCAATTTTTAATAAAACTCTGTAGGCCCCAGCTGGACTATTGTGGCCAACTCCGCACAGTTTTGGAAGGATGTCAAAGCCTTGGGGAAGGTGCCAAAAATGCAGGACTTATGTGGAGACACCAGAGAATCTGCAGAAGGTTAAGGGCACATTTCTAGAAAATCACGTATGGTTTTGTTGAGGAAACAAAGGAGAAACTGTTTCCAATCACAGAAAAGTTGGTTACAAGTTAAAAATTCATGATCGACAACAGAGCCAGAAGTGACAAGGAAACATTTTAAATGTCACGAATCATGGTGACCTGGAATGCACTGTTTGAAAGACTGTTGAAAGCAAATTCAACAGCGATTGTCAAAGGTGAATTGTATAAACACTTGAAGGTTTAAAATTCACTGCGCTAAAGGGAAATTGCAAGCGAGGGATGTTAATTGGATAGCTCTACTAAAGAACAGCAAAGGTACAATGTGCCAATTGGCCTCCTCCTGTGCTATATCATTTTATGACCTTACTTAAGACGGCTGATCTTTGAACTAGATATCGTCAATAATATATACTTGAAATAATTTCCTTAAATTTCTTAGGGAAGAGTTTTGAATTAAAAATACTTTATCCATCAGAGAAGCATACAATAGATTTCACTCCAGCTATACAGCTGCACAGAATGCATATTAAAATACAAACAATAAATTATACTTATATAATGCCATGAAACATCCCAAGGCACTTCACAGGGGCATTATAAACAAAATATAGCACCAAGCCATGTAGAGATGTTGGCTGGAAAATTCCTGTCCCATCAACCGCAGGCAGGGCAGAAAATTCACCGGACCATTTATAGGTCCACTAACCTCGGGCAGGAGTTTATGGTCTTCGGGCATGCATGCAGCCAGAAAATCCCACCCATTAGCTCAGATAAGAATGGCAGCGGTTGTGAGGTTGGAGAAGTTCACAGAGACGGAGAGGAACAAGGTCATGAGGGAAGTTAAAGATAAAGGATGAGAATTCTGAAATCGATAGAAACAATATAATTTAGACATCCCTTTAATACATACCAACTTCATCTCCTGAACATCCCGTGTTTTGCACCTTACTGCAAACATTAAGATGAACAAATGTTCCTCTGATTTTCCGGTCATATACAATGTAGCCTTGATCAGTTTGCAGTGAGTTTAGGTCAAATAAATGGCCTGAACAGATAAAAATCTGAATTAGAAACATCAGCAGCTAAGTTTATAACAAATTCATATCTAACTGAAGATTTATGCACAAGTACAACATTTTAATATGATAAAATAAATATCAGCTTGTAAAATAGTAAAAGGATTCTATGCAAAACAATGCTATTGTGGAATGGAATGCTATAAATTCATCTCTAAGGAAAACATTTTTAACATAAAACACAGAAGCTGAAGTGAATGCCACAGTCCAGTTTAGCCTTTGATTATTGATGGAGAATATTTGACTATGTATTAAAAGTGAGGTAACACCCTTCTTTAAGAGAGCCAAAATACTGCAGATACTGAAAACCAGAGAGAAATAATGCAGGGAATACCCATTTGGCCAGCCAGCATCTGTGGCAAGAACTTGTGGATCAAGTTCTGGTGAAAGTTGTGCCCACAAAACATTAATTCACCCGTGTTTTCTCCACAGATGCAAACTGACCTCAATGTTTCCAATTGTTGCTGTTCTTGCTTGAGATTATGCAAGTTATTTTGATTTATCCTGGATGCTATCTAGGAGCAGGGTTGTTTCATTATAGATTTTGTGAAGACTAGGTTGGATTTCCAATCAGCAATGTTTTAATTTAATCTCCTATTGTTTTCTGGGCTTGTCATTACATTTTCCAATTGAGATAACCTATTGCAATTGGGTAGTTTAATTGTTGACAAGAGTTCAGTGTGGAGCTTATTGCTTTAAGATTTAGAGTAAATTTCATTAAATGTTTGTCGATATTTGGCCATTTGAAAAGTGATGCTGCCACAAAAATGCATGTTACTGACCTGTAAGTGGATTAGTCACAACACAATCATTGTGCACGTTCTTAGTCACAGGGCAAGCGACAGCCGTAAACCACAAAAACGTATACTCGCAATCTTGAATGGCAGTGATCAAATTTGGCTTTGTGTTCTACAGAAAGATAGTTTACTTTTAAAAGGCACATTCATATGATTGAACAATACCAGTAAACATTTGGTGACCAAAGTTCTTTTTTACACTAGTTTGGTCAAAACAGATGACAAGTCTTCTCCATATGCACCTATATATTTGATGTTCAGGAGATTTACTATAATATCACAAGCCAATTATTTTTTGAGGCAAGACTGTCCCAAGTTCAATGTATCCTGGCTCATGTCACTTATTCAAACTAAATTTTGTCTAGTATAAACAAATCCATCACAAAAATAAAGTCAGTAACCATTTATCCCGGACAGAAATATCTGGCTAGTCATTTAACTTCTTCACTGTCTGCATGTCTGACCAATTCGAGGAAAAGCTCTACACCTCAGGATATTCTTATACTGCATAAAAACAATTGGGGGATTTGCCTTGAACTTCTCTCCAATTTCCTTCTTGAAATAGACCAGCACAGTGGAGTAAGGGGTGTGTGCAGAGGATCATAGAGAAAAGCATAATCCACTGGATAGTGGGATTTATCTTCAGACTCATTTTAGGTCTGCAGTTCACATGCTCTGCCTAATACATTGAACGTCAGTGAGCGAGCTTGACACTGGACTATGTCCATTGCATCACAATGCACTTACAGGAAGCACGATCGACAGGAAAAAATGCAACAACTCAAGTTACTTTGACTGCACCTTGCTTTCTTGTTGCCTCTTGCACAGGGAGGACAAGAACAGCAATATTGTGGCAACACATTACCACATCTCAGAATTCTGAACTGGACACATTGATAGCCCTTTCATCACCAAATCAGTATCCTGGAACTTAATAATGGCCTTGTGGGAGTACCTTCCCCACAAGGAATCAGCATCTCTAGGAGAAGGCCAACCAACACTCAGGGAAATTAGAATGGGCAATAAATGTCCTTTTTCCCAGCATCACATCCCTCTATACCCATCTTAGCCATGTAACTGTCTAAATGCATTTTAAAAGACAAAATTGTACTCGCCTCTACTACTACCTCTGGCAGCTTGTTAGTAGTAGAGGCGGGTACAATTTTGTCTTTTAAAAAGCATTTAGACAGTTACGTGGGTAAGATGGGTATAGAGGGATATGGGCCAAATGCAGGCAATTGGGACATGCTTAGGGGTTTTAAAAAAAAAGGGCGGCATGGACAAGTTGGTCCGAAGGGCCTGTTTCCATGTTGTAAATCTCTATCTAATTCCAGAGAATAGAGTTTAACTTGAAAATGAAGGGAGCTGACAGTGCAACAAAATTGGATTAAATATTTCACGTACCATTTAACTTTCAAATTTCATCGTGGAGATGGGCTGGCAATATGAAGCCTAAAGAAGTTCTTTCACTAATAATCTACCAGCTAAAAATCAGGAGTGGGAAAGAGAATGTGAACAGTGTAACCTGTCAGTTGTGCATTCCTTGTGACATGCATCCATATCATCCAGAAGGTTACTAGGGGACAATGGTATATAATGATTGTGACTCCTGGGCATCGGCAGTGGAAGTAACAGAATTGTTATAGATTAAACAGGAAAGCTACAAATTAAGCAGATGTGGCTTCAATCATCATACCAGGAACCCAAGGAAAAAGTAAAACAAGGGCTGAAGATAGGCTTTCCACATATCGTTGTTTGTCCTACAAGTTTTCCGCTCCTTATTTTTATTGAACTCAGAATAAAAATCTTGTTTCCAAGGTGACTTACAATTGCATCCTTATCACATTTAAAGCGTATAATCGTGGTCTTATTGCGCCTTCCATCAGGACATAAGTCACCATTTTGATAGTGTAGGACAAGCAGACCATGTGCTTCCCACCTTGGTCCTGCAACTACATCACCAAGGCTTGTGTATTTGTTGCCGTTCTTCAGACAGGCGGCGGCACTCAAGGGACAAGCCCAGCTGCCTACAAAAGATGAAAAACATGTCATGTCATAAACTATTCAATAACTAAGCAATCCACCGAATCATTTCAGAATTGAAAACTAGCCAAAACAATGCCAATGTACCAGAAGAATTCAAACGATATGATGAATAACCTCATATATTCAGAGAAACGGTTCTTGAGAAGAGTCAGCTTCTAATCACAATGTAGCTCAGACACATGTCCTCATTCTCAATTCTTATTCAAATCCTTGCTAAATGTTAAACGTAGTTCTTAAAAATGTGAAAGTTACCTATGGATTTGCTTTCCAGAATTGCACGCTCCCATCTGATTTTAGACAACTTGAATTTCCAAGTTAATAGTGCAACACTTCACCATTAAACTGCTGAAGGACGCAGCACAATGGGTCAAGGCTCAAAATCCTAGCACCATCCACCATGCCATCCCAGATATAGCAATAAAATAAATATTTAGAGTATAAATAGGTTATTTATCTTCCTATAAATTTTAGCAAGGATCATAACCACAGAACTGTAATGGTGTAGGAGAGTATTTGGCTGTGTCTGTACCAGCTCATCAAATGACTTAATGCCATTCTGCTGCTGTTTGCAAGTACCCTTGCACATGGTTTCTATTTAAGTAATCATCTAATGCCCTCTTGAAAGACTCGACTGAACCTACCTCCACCATATCCCCAGGCAGTGCACTCCAGACCTGAACCACTCGCTGTGTGAAAAAGTTCTCTCACATTACATCGGCTTCTTTTGCAAATCACTTTTAATCTGTGCCCCTCACTCCTCAATCCTTTTACAAGCGGGAACAGTTCAACCTATCTACTCTGTCCAGCCCCATCATGATTCTGAACACCCCAAAACTCCTCAATCTTCTTCTCTCCAAGGAGAACAGTCTCAACCTGTCCAATCTATCCTGAAAAATGAAGTTTCTCATCTCTGGAACCATTCTTGTAAACGTCTACTGCACTCTCCAATGCATTCACATTTTTCGTATAGTGTGCTGCCTAGGACTGTATAAAATACTCTGGCTGAGGTTTTTTTTTTATTTGATTTATTATTGTCACATGTATTAGTATACAGTGAAAAGTACTGTTTCTTGCATGCTATACAGATAAAGCATACCGTTCAGAGAAGAAAACTAGTGTGCAGAAAACCCAGGCCACTGTATACTTAGCTGCTCTCGCCATCTGTCCTGCTACCTTCAATAATCTATGCACATATACACCAAGTCCCTCTGCTCCTGCACCCCCTACAGATTTGCACTCATTTTGTATGGTCTGTCCATGTTCTTTCAGCCAAAATACATTCCCCTCACTTTTCTGCATTGAACTACAGGCTGCCACTCCACTAACCTGTTTGTCCTTTTGAAATTCTACACTGTCCGCCTCTCAGTTTACAATACTTCCAAGTTTTGTGTCATCCACAGACTTTGAAATTATCCCCTGCACATTGGGGTTGAGATCATTAATGTACATCAGGAAAAGCAAGGTCCTAATACCAACCAATAGGGAACTCCACTATAAATCTTCCTCCAGACCAAAAAACATCCATTGGCTATAACTCGGTTTCCTATTACTCTGCCAATTTTGTATTCACATTGCTACGTTATTCCATGAGCTATCAATTCTCACATCTGGGTGGCACTGTCTCGAATGCCTTTTGAAAATCCATGTACACCACATCAACAACATTACCCTCATCAACCTTTTGTTTTCTTCAAAAATACTAATGTTAGTTGAACATGATTTCCCCTTTAGGAAGAGCTAGCATGGTTTTCTATTAACCCACATTTTCTTGGTGACTAATTCTACCCCAAATAATTATTTCTAGAAGCTTCCCCACCACTGAAGTTAAACTGACTGGCCTGTAAACGCTGGGCTTACCCTTGCAATTTTTTTGAACAAGGGTGTGATATTTGCAATTCTCCAATCCTCTGGCACCTTCCCCAACTCCAGGGAAGACTAAAAGATTTGGGCCAATATCCTTCCAATTTCCACTCCAGTCAATATCCTTGGATGCATCTCATTCGGTTCTGGTGCCTTGTCAACTTTAAGTACCGACAGTCTAATAGCTCCTCCTCATCATCAATTTTGAACCCTTTTAGAGACAGAGTTTCTTTCTCTGTCCCAATGGCCTGGATAGTGTCTATTGACTTGGTAAAGACCGATGCAAAGTATTCCTTTAATACCTCAGTCATGCTCCTTGCTGCCATGCCTATATTCCATTTTAGGTCCCTAATCGGTCCTAGCCTTCATTTGCCACTTTTTTACTATTTGTGTGTCAAGAAAAGACTTTGGGATTCTCCTTTATGTTGGCAGCCAGTCTTTTCTCTCAATCCCACTTCGCTTCTCTCGTACACTTTTTCACTTCCCCTCTGAACCTTCAGTATTCCTCTTGGTTCTCAATTGTATTTTCTACCTGACACCTGTTATAAGCTTTCATCTTTATCTTAATTTTTATCTCCTTTTTCATCCAGCGAGCTCAGCATTTGTTTGTCCTACCCCCACCTTTTGAGGGAATATACCTCGTCGTGCCTGGCTCCTTTCTTTTTTGAAGATAGCCCGTTGTTCAACTATAGTTTTTCCCACCAGCCTTCGTTCCAGTCTAACCGGCTCAGCTACATGCTTGTCCAATTAACACCAGCTTTCCAGCAGTTATTCTTACTCTGGGTTTGCCCATTGTCCTTTTCCAGCCATCATCTAAAAATTTACAATAGGAGATTCAGTGCCTCCTAAATGTTTCTCCGCTGACACTTGATCTACTTGACCCACAAGAACCAGGTCCAACAGAGCATCCTCTCTTGTTGGACTGGGCACAATCTGCTGTAGAAACATTTTCTGAACACAATCTAGAAACGTTGGCCCTACTCAGTCTACATCCAGGTAATTAAAATCCATTATAATGACTCTATAATGCTTGCATGTCTCCAATTTCCCTACAGATTTGTTCTGCTACATCCTTCCTACGAGCTGGCAGTCTATAGACTACACCGAGCAACGCAATTGCATCCTCTGTTTCTTAGCAGTAGTCAAATTGATTCTGTCCTTGAACCCTCCAGGATATGTTCTTTCTTCAGCACTGCAATGTCCTCCTTAACTAATATTGACACCGCTCCTCTTTTCCCAACTTTTCTGAACACCATGCACCCAGGAAGATTCAACACCCAGCCCTGCCCTTCCGTGAGCCAGGTCTCTTACTGTCACATCACCACATTTCCACATGGCAATCTGTACCTGCAACTCCCCAGTTTTATTCACATTTTCCTGTGCATTCACATACATCTGGCACAGTGGTAAGCACTGCTGCCTCTCAGCGCCAGAGACCCAGATTCAATACGGGCCTTGGGTCACTGTGTGGAGTTTGCACGTTCTCCCATTGCCTGCGTGGGTTTCCTTTGGGTGCTCCAGTTTCCCCCTGCAGTCCAACGATGTGCAGGTTAGGTTAATTGGCCATGCCAAATTGCCCCCTAGTGTCAGAGCGACGAGCAGAGTAAATACGTGGGCTAATGGGGATAGGGCCTGGGTGGGATTGTTGACGGTTCAGGCTTGATGGGCCAAATGGCCTCCTCCTGCACTGCAGGAATTCTATGATTTACAGCAACACTAATTTAGACTTCATGCAACTTTTGCCCCTATTTTGACTCTACCTATTTACTTACTACAGTACTATCTATCCCTGCCAGTACTATGCACTCTGGTATTCCTCCCTTTGTTCCCATACTCCTGTCAAGTTAGCTCAAAGCCCTTGCGACAGCACAAGCAAAACACTCCTGCAAGGAGCTCAGTCCGAGCTCTGTTCAAGGCAGCCCATTCGGCTTGTACATGTACCATCTTCCCCAGAGCCAGTCCCAGTGTCCCAAGAATCAAAAGCGCTCCCTCTTGCACCATCTTTCCAAACACACATTCATCTGCCTTATCCTCCCATTTCTATTCTCACTTGCACATGGCATTGGGAATAATCCAGAACTTTATACATTTGTGGTAATGCTTGCTAATTTTCTACCTAGCTCTCAAAATTCTGATTGTAGAATCTCATCCTCCTTCCTACCCCAAGTCACTGGTACCAATGTGGACCACGACCTCTGGCTGTTCACCCTCTCAGAAGAATGCCACTCTGACATCCCTGACACTAGGAAGGCAACATACCATCCTAGAATCATACCTGCAGCTCCAGCAATACAGTAGAATCCATTTTACATACTGAGCGCGATAGGTATAAAAAGAGGAAAATAAATGAGGGGGAAAGAACGAACAATGGCGGCAAGGAAAGACACTCCATTTATAAAGCTTCTTTTACCACCTCAGTACATCCCAAAACATGACACAACCAAATCATTACTTTAAGTGCAATGTATAAAATGCAACAAAAAATTGCCAGGTTCCACAAATGGCAGAGATAAGCAACCAATAATCCATTTAGTGATGTTGGATGACGGATTATTATTAGGCAGAATGTACTCCCCAATTTATGGAACAAGGGGAAATATTCAGTCTATTGAGTCCGTTACAGCTGTTCGGAAGATGTCCAATTTGATTCCAGTTGCCTGCTCTTCTCCATGCCTGCAATTCTCTCTGCGGGTACTTAACCATTTCCTTTCTGAAAATTATCAGTTGCACCATCCTTTCAGACAAAAGTCAAGATAACAACAAGCTGCATAAATACATTCTCATCTCTTGTTCCTTTGCTTAAATCTGTCTCTTCTGGTTATCAATCTCTCTGCTAGTGGAAACAGTTCTTCCTTATTTACTCCAACAAGACCAGTCATTATTTTGACCATCCCTACCAAATTTCCCCTGAACCTTCTGCTCCAAAAGTAAACCACCCCAACTTCACTTGTCTCTCCAATATAGCTGATGTCTTTCAAAACGGATACCATTCTAACAGATCAAAGTCTCTCTGTTCTTCATTTCTATTGTTGCACTTCAGAGTCGCAGGTTAGTTCTAGTTTGGTTGTCCATTTGCCAATGCAAACGGTGGAAGGATCCAAATCCTCCTTTTATTCCAGGATTACTTTGCAGGAAAGAACTAGCCCAGGATATTCCTTAATCATCCTCTCTTACCTCTTCCCTCTCCCTTGTAAAAAGTCTCAAATACCAAATTCAAAAGAAGATTATAGAGTCAGAGAGAGTCAGTTTTGCAGCACAGAAAGAGGCCATTTGGCTCATCATGTCTGCGCTGGCAATCAAGCACCTATTAATTCTTATCCCCTTGGTTTTGTCAGCTTCTACCCACCGTGTCAGACTTATTTGCCTACCCTGTATGCCATGAACAAACAACTTTCACATTATGCCCATGGCATGCTAAATTATTTTACTGTGGTACAGACACTCTGAAAAGGTTTGAGAAGTTGTCATAGTAAATCTCTAAAGAGAATAAGAAGTCAGATCTTGCTGGAACCAAGATAAATTAACCTTTAATTTCCAGTCAGAATGTAGAAATTGAACTTTTAAATTAGTTTAGTATTATGTCTCAAAATAAATGACAGGGACCCCAGAATTTATGGAATTGGACTTTCCTGTTCCTTTGCTCCTTCTCACCTGAAGATTTCAGAAATTCCTATCAGCAATTTATGATGAATGCATTTGTGCTTCCTGTAATGCTGCAGTTTGATTTTGACTGGCATGGGCAAATTCCAACAGCCAAAGAGTGGCTGTCTACCAAATGCCACATGGTCACATACTCCTGTTGTTGAGTGCACTCACCATTTTTTGGGACGAGTGACTTGCAGATGTTGATGTAATACTTCTGCGCACCACCTGGTTGCTGCTCGATCTCCCAGTTCTCTCGGGACTGTGACAAAGGTGTAAGGTCATAGGAATTCCCATCACTATCTCTGAAAGGGAAGATTTACATTTTAAATTAAATAATATTGCATTGATGTTGTGTGTTTCCTAAACCACCAGTAAGGATATCTTAATTGTAATGAACACCAGGCCTTCAATACAATTAACCTTTTATAGATTCACATCACAGTACAATTGAACAGACCAGTAAAGAAATGGAAACAATGAAGGTGAAAAATGAATTGTTAAGATCACAATTGCTTCAAATACATTAATTGTTCTGCATTAAGCAATTCCAAATCTTTAAAAAAGATTATAACTTTGTAAAGGCAACAGTTCTTCTAATTGTGAGCATGATCACATTTCACCCTTGGTCGAACCAATGCTTACTGTTATATTATGCATTACTCTACCCAGAATACAATGCAACCCCAACTTGTTCTGTTCTTAAACCACATGCAGTTACACTTGAGCCATTTTAACATCTACTTCACAAAGTTTATTAAAAAAGCAAACATACCTCAATGTGCAATCAATGGATCTGAATGGCGGGCAAGCATATGACGTATGCCATTCAAACAGGTATGTGCAGTCTGGAGTTTCCCTCAAATACACTGGCTTGCCCTGTCAGAGGAAAAAAAGTGTAAATTTACATATATTCCTGCATTTTAAGCACAAATCATAACTGAGGTTTGCCATTTTATAAAGTGTTTGTAATATATCCTGTTAATTTCCCTAAAATCGAAGACACCTTTGGTAATTTCACCAAAAATTAAGAGTTTTGTGCAAACCACATATTGGAATGCTTATTTTATGCATTAACTGTCTGATATTTGAATGAAGCGATATGCTTCTCGCAAATGCTATTTTATCACAATAAATTATAGAAGATGTACAAAGACCAGCTCTCAGACCATTATGTCATGTCCTAATTACTGGAGGAGAAAGAAAAATATTTTTTCAGTAGTATCACCTGGTTCAATCTAGAACCAGGGATATTAAATATCTAAGGGACTTTAGTCTGCGATGTGTTAGCTGATCATGACAAATTTCCCATTCCTGATGTTGCTATTGAATGTCAACTGCTTTTAAGGACATCATTGGCATTGGGCTCAGCGAGGATTGGATTCTGTTGTCATGACATGCAATCTAACTCATTATGTAGATTAGACAACATGAACTCTAATTAAAAGTATCTGTACATTTTTAGTTCAATAGGATAACTATACTCAAGAACTGAAAGAGGTTACCAAGCTAAAGTCCCTCCCCAAAATATCCCCACCATCATATTCATTTTCACCTGTACCTTGGTGATGTAATTACTTCAATTTATTCTTGTCCATTAAATAGTCTTTGCTGTAACAATGGGAAAATATTTCCATACCGACTTTCTTTTTAAACTCAAAAACTTTAAGATCCATAACATGGGAGCAGAAGTCGACCCATCGAGTCTGCTCCACTGTTCAATGAGATCATGACTGATCTGAAATGATAATCCTTAACTCCACATTCCTGCATTATCCCCACAACCCTTGATTGCCTTGCTGATTAAAAATCAGTCTATCTCAGCTTTGAACATATTTAACAACCAGCCTCTATAACCTTTTGAGGTAAAGAATTCCACAGATTCACTACTCCCAGAAGACATTTCTCCTTATCTGTTTTAAATGGGCAACCTGGTTATTAAGCCCTTTGGTCCTAGATTCTCCCACAAGGGGAGAGCATCTTTGTATTCTCTGGACTAACTTAAGGTATCGCTTTCCTTAAAACCTAATACTCAACATGCTCTGCATCATTCTTCTTTTGCACCTTGGCAGGAAAAGGACATTGTGAAGGAAACTCAAGATCAAGAACATACTTAATTTGAAATGCATTGATGATAGGCATAACCATTAGTCGGGCTTGAAAATACTTGTGTTGGGATGAAGAATTGAGTGCAGCCTCAAAGTCTGTGTCTAACACCGGTTTAGAAATGACAACAGTACTGCTGGACTGATGCAATCCTCTTGTTAGATTGTTTTATTTGGAATCTTTGCTCAACAACTCTATCAGCCTTGGATCAGAGGTAGCACTTTTGCTTTCAACTCAGGTGGAAGTCATGGGTTTAAACTCTACTTCAGAGAAGTGAGCACAATCTAGACAGACATCTCTGCAGTTAGAGATGCAGTCTTTCTGATGAGACGCTGAACCAAAGCCTCAGCTGCTCCCTCATATGGGTCAGAAAGATCACATTGCACTATTTGATGAACAGTTAGGAGAGTTCGGTCAGTAACCAAGCTTAATTTTTTTATTCAACCAAAATCTGAAATTGACCATTGCTGTTTATGGGACCTTACTGTGTGCAAACTGACTGCCAAATTTCCTACATTACAATAGAGACCACACTTCCAAGGAGCATTGCAATGGTTGCAAAACACACTGGTGTGTCCTAAAACATACAAATGCAATTAGTTCTTTCATGAGATAGGATCACAGACCTGGTGCGTTAACTCCAACCCTTTCTCTATCCAGAGATGCCCGACTTCTTGCTAAGTTACTCGATTTGATTTGTCACATGCATTGGTACACAGTAAAAAATATTGTTTCTCGCACGCTATACAGACAAAGCATATTGTACATAGATAAGGAGAGGGTGCAGAATGTGTTAGTCATAGCTAGGGTGTAGAGAAAGATCAACTTAATATAAGGTAGCTCCATTCAAAAGTCTGATGGCAGCAGGAAAGAAGCTATTCTTGAGTCGGTTGGTACGCGACCTCAGACTTTTGTATCTTTTTCCCAATGAAAGAAGGTGGAAGAGAGCATGTCCAGGGTGCATGGGGTCCTTGATTGTGCTGGCTGTTTTTCTGAGGCAGTGGGGAGTGGAGACAGAGTCAATGGATGGAAGGTTGGTTTGTGAGAAGGACTGGGCTTCATTCACAACCATTTGTAGTTTGTGGTCTTGGTCAGAGCAGGAGCCATACCAGCTGTGCTACATCCAGAAAGGATGCTTTCTGAGGTGCATCTGTAAAAGTTGGAGAGCGCTGTAGTGGACATGCCAAATTTCCTTAGTCTCCTGAGAAAGTAGAGGCATGGAGCATTTGGAAAGCGCTAACAGGATCAGTCCAAGTCGGCATTAAAGAGAAATCATGCTTGACAAATCTCTGGAATTTTTTTTTTTGAGGATGTGACCTGTAGAGTGGACAAGGGTGAACCAGTGGATGTTGTGTATCTGGGCTTTCAAAAGACTTTTGACAAGGTCCCACACAAGAGATTAGTGAACAAAATTAAAGCTCATCATAATGGGGGCAATGTATTGATATGGATAGAGAACCAGTTGGCAGACAGGAAGCAAAGAGTGGGAATAAATGGGTCCTTTTCAGAATGGCAGGCAGTGACTAGTGGGGTACCACAGGGTTCAGTGCTGGGACCCCAGTTATTCACAATATACATTAATGATTTGGACGAAGGAATTGAATGCAATATCTCCAAATTTGCAGATGACACCAAGCTGGGTGGCAGCATGTGCTGTGAGGAGGAAGCTAAGAGGCTGCAAAGTGACTTGGGGACAGGCTGGCTCTGTGAGCAAATACAATATTATGTGGATAAATGAGAGATTATCCATTTTGCTAGCAAAAACAGGAAGGAAGATTATCTAAATGGTGGCAGTTTAGGAAAAGGGGAAGTGCAGCGTGACCTGGGGTGTCATGGTGGAACAGTCGCTGAAGGCTGACATGCAGGTACAGCAGGCAGTAAGGAATGCTAATAGCATGCCAGCCTTCATAGCAAGAGGATTTGAGTATAGAAATAAGGATGTCTTCCTGTAGTTACAGGGCCTTGGTGAGGTCACACTTTGAGCAGTGTGTGCAGTTTTGGTCTCCTAGTTTGAGAAAGGACATCCTTGCTATTAAGGGAGTCCAGTGAAGGCTCACCAGACTGATTACTGGAATGGCAGGGCTGACATATGGAGAAAGACTGGATCAACTGGGCTTGTACTCACTGGAATTTAGAAGAATGAGAGGGGGTCTCATAGAAACATACAAAATCCTGATGGGACTGGACAGGCTAGATGCGGGATGAATGGTCCCAATGTTGGGAAAGTGCAGAACTGGGGGTCTCAGTCGAAGAATAAGGGGCAAGCCATTCAGGACTGAGATGAGGAAGAACTTCTTCACTCAGTTGTGTGAACCTGTGGAATTCTCTAACCCTTTTGGGGCCAGTTCATTAGATAAGTTCAAGAGGGAGCTGGACGTGGCCTTGTGACTAAATGGATCAAGGGATATGGAGATTAAACGGGAGTGGGATACTGAAAGTGCATGATCAACCACGATCATATTGAATGGTGGTGCAGGCTCAAAGGGCCGAATGGCCTACTCCTGCATCTATTTCTATGGCGGGCTTTCTTAACTATAGCATTGATGTGGAGGAACCAGGACAGGTTGTTGGTGATCTGGACACCTAGAAACTTGAAGCTCTCGACCATTTACACTTCATCCCTGTTATTGTTATTGCCAGAATTTGTATTTATCCTGATTTCCAACATCAACAGTATTAACTTTGCATTAGTTCTTTCATGTTTGGGTGCGTATTCCCTGCAGGGTTTTAGAACTGAAGTGGGATTATATTGTGAAGAGGAACTGAAAGAAGGGCCATGATCCTGCAGATTTCCTTTCATTTCACTAAAGCTCACTCACTAAGTTGTAGCAAATGGTATGGCTCCTGCTCTGCCCAAGACTGCAAGGAACTACAAAAGGTCGTGAATGTAGCCCAATCCATCACGCAAACCAGCCTCCCATCCATTGACTGTCTACACTTCCCACTGCCTCGGCAAAACAGCCAGCATAATTTGGGACCCACGCACCCCAGACACTCTTTCACCTTCTTCCTTCAGGAAAAAGAATACAAAAGTCTGAGATTACGTACCAACCAACTCAAGAATAGCTTCTTCCCTGCTGCTGTCAGACCTTTGAATGGACTTACCTTGCATTAAGTTGATCTTTCTCTACACCCGAGCTAGGACTGCAACACTACATTCTGCACTCTCTCGTTTCCTCTCTATGAACAGTATGTTTTGTCTGTATAGCGCACAAGAAACAATACTTTTCACTGTATGTTAATACATGTGACAATAATAAATCAAAATCAAATCAAAAGAAACCTGATTGAAGGTAAATAACTACTGGCCAGTTTAACCCTTGCAAGCCATCACACCGTTCATGCATGGTTAAGATGGCAATTGGAATACATACAGCTACCGACAAAGCAAATATTTGTACTTCATATACAATCTGAAAGATGACAAATCTCTAAATTTAAATTTGGGCCAATGCAAGTCAGCTAAGTTAGCATCCAAAAATCAAGAGTTACACGAATACGGTTCAGAAAGAACACAGCAGTGACATACTTTTGCCCATGGTACTTGCACTTTCCACATGCATTACATATTGTAAACCGAGATGCTATTTTAATTCTAGTTACATGACAGAAAAAAAGCAAACATCCAATTCATGAGCACGCAATACAAGAAACCCCTTTTGGTTAAAGTTTTTATAGATTTTAGATTAAAACTTGCACATCTGAATACTCCAAGCTAAAGTTCCACTTTGCACTTCAAAAGTTTTGCAAAGCTGCAATGTCAAAAGTGCAACTTTGTTAACCATGGACATTATGAGAGGATTTTTTTTTTTCAAATGGGAAGCATTTCCAGAGATGTGAAAATTGTTTGTTCTTGCAAAGTGTTAAGTTTTAAAATGAGACAACACAGAACATATAGCAAACATTTTTGAAATGTAAAGCTAGAGGTAGACTAAAGGTAACAAACTGCATTAATATTTAGTTTTATGGCTGGTGATGCATTTATAAACTTCATGCAACAGAAAATTAATCAGCCGCTCTAAATCACTACAGTATTATTTCACTAACCGGAGTTTGGCTGTGATCACAGTAGAACAGGATGGCTGTTGATCGTTCATAGATTTTATGGCAAACATCACCTCTTGTGTAGTTTATCATTATCAATCCATCTTCATAAGTTAAGTTCTGGGTAAAGCGTCCTTTTAGAAGACGACAGTGAACATAATACACAAGGCATTTTAAATATAAATTTTCAATTACAACTAGGACACAACAACTGCTAAAATAACCAGAATGAGCCACCATTTAAGATAAAAATGTACACTGCATGCTAATCAATAATTTCAGGCAGCTCAAGTTCTGTCTGTAGTCAAAGAAAATTGTAACTGTCCTCTGAATTAATACTAAGGGCTTCAATTTCCCTAATTGGAACTGGAGAACCTGTGAATGTTGCACCCTTGTTCAAAAGATTATAAAGTTACAAAGTTAAGTCCAGCAACTTCAGGTCAGTTTAGCCTGTGTTGAGAAAGCTTTTAAAAGTGATAATCCAGGAAAAAGTTAACAAGCACTTGGACAAATGTGGATTGATTAAGGAAAGCCAGCGCAGATTTAAGTGCAAATAACATTTAATTAACTTGCTTAAGTTTTCGATGAGGTAACAATGTGGTAGATAAGGATAATGTGTTTGATGTGGTGTACGTGGACTTCCAAAAGGGTCTTCAAATGCCACAGAACAGATTGGTCAGCAAAGCAATGGATGAAAGGGATAGTAGCAGCATGGATATAACATTGGTTGGGTGACAGGAAACAGCAGTGGTGAACTAGTGTTTTTTGGATTCAAGGAAGGCACATACTGGGGTTCCCTGGGGGTCGCTATTAGTACCCCTGCTTTTCTTGACAATAATAATAATCTAGGCTTGGGTGCACAAAGCACAATTTAAAAGTCTGCAGATGATATAAAACTTTGAACTGTGAGAAGGACAGTGATAACTTCAAGAGGACAATGGCTGATTGAATGGACAACGAGTGGCAAGTGAAATTTAATACAGAGAAGCGTGAAGTGATTCATTTTGGAAGGAAAATACGAGGCAACATAAAGAGTATAATTATAAAGGGGGTGCAAGAGCAGAGAAACCTGGGGGTATATGAGAGCAAATCATTGAAGATGACAAGGTAAGTTGAGAATGCAATTAAGAAAGCAAATGGGATCCTGCGTTTTATAAAGAGAGACAGGAGAAAGCAAGGAAGTAATGACAAACCTGTGTAAAATACTGGTTCTGTCTCAATGGTCAGGGCACTACACTTTAGGAAGAATGTAAAGGCATTAGAGGTTGCAGAAAAAAAGCATGCTCCAGGGATGAGGAAATTCAGTTATGTGGATTGACTGAAGAAACAGAGAAGGTTAAAAGGTGATTTGATAGAGGTTTTCAATATAATAAATGTTCCGGACAGAGTAGAAGGGGAGAAATGTTCCTGTTGGCAAAAGGATACCAGAAGATATCGATGTAAGGTGATTTGCAGAAGTAATGGTGACGCAAAGAAAGATTTTTCTTTAAAAATGGCACAAATGGTTAGGATCTGAAATGCATTTCCCAAGAGTAGAGTGATGGAGGCAGACTCAATTGTGACTTTGAAAAGGGAATTGGGAATACTGAGTTGCTTGAAAAGCCTTCTATGTTGCAAACACTGATTTTTTTTTACAGAACTGGTTTATAAAGAAACCAGAGAACATGTTTCTGCTCTGAATAATAGTTGTACAGACTTCTTTCTCTCTCCACATTTGCTGCCAGACTGCTGAGTTTTCCAGCATTTTCTGCCTTTATTGCAGATTTCCTGCATCTGTGCATTTTGCTTTTACTTAACAAGTTTCTACACCCGGCCAGTTGCAAATTGAGAGATAATGGAACTATATCAAGTGAGTGTTCACGTACAACAGCAAAGTGCTAGAAATTGGAAATAGTATCCAAAAAACTCTGGAAATACTCTGTTATTGATTCAGACCAATGACCTTTCATCAGAAGATGTATGTGTTATATCAACAAAGGTTAGATATTTGAAGGATTTCCGTTTCCCAGGTTATCACTGACCTTTCGGACAGGTTGCTGGCCCATGAAGTGGATACAGCTTCGTGCTTAACACCCTCCATAAACTTGAGTGAATCTAAAAATCTGCTGCCAACATCCAAATCACATTCATAATTCACTCATATATATGCTGGCCTGTGTTGGCTCTCAATCTGCGATTTTAGAATTCACATCCTTCCTTTTAAATCACTCCATTACTTTGTTCCTTCTTCTGCACAACTCTTGGATCTCTGCCCTCCTCCAATTCTAGCCTCTGGCCCACTGCAATTTTCATTCCTCCACCAGCTGCACAGCCTTGCCTTCGGCTGCCTGTACCTCAGGTTCTGGAATTTCCTTCCCGAACCCTTTTTCGCTTCTATGTTATGTTGTTTAAAACTTACCTCTGTCAAGCTTTTGGGGTGTCGTGTCCTGATAGTGTTATATATTGTTTGATGACCCTTCAAATGGAGCACTTTGGGATGCTTTACTACTTTAAAAATTACTATATAAATGCAAGTTGTTATTGTTGCTGGACAAGGTCCTTAAGAAAGCTGACATGGTTGCAGAAAGTGCAAGTGATGATGGGATGTTGGGTAATAACCTCATGTCATCATTATCACCTGGAATTAATTTGTTTGCTTTCAGGGAATTATCAAAATTTATTTTATTCCCCCAAATTGGCCAAGGGTTTATTTTCCTCTGCCAAGAGATTACATGGCTGCTGGTAGGATGTGAACACTGGACGTCGTCAAGTTTACCTGGTTGCAACATAGCTTAATGGGGCAGATTCAATATGGCAGCAGATCTCTCTCCGCCCATGTTTCTCGTGTATGTAAAAACAATTTAAAAGGCACAAGGTGACATATAGTGGAAACGAGCAGGAAGTTCCTAAACATTGTATGGTCAGAGTTCAAATAATCTGATTAGATATTCAATAAGCAAACCTTTTTGCTTACTGATGAATTTGTACTGGGTGGGTGGCCTAAATAATGACTTAAATCCTGTGTTATCTACAAGAAAAAAAATCTCTGCAATGATTTCAATTTAGTGAATCTGGATTTCATGGCGGCTTATAAATTCCAATTGGATATAACCACAGATTCCGTTAGGGATCAGCAAAAATAAACCAAGGAGCACTTTGTATAGAAAGACAAAATGTTGAGTGCTTTCTAACATTTGACTTTGTCCATATTGCAAGCTGCTCTGCTCACATTGACACATACAGAAAGTTACTTGGGAACCCTGTAGCTACAATATTATCCTCTTAAGGCCACAGATCACTTGGATATCTCAAGTGGTAAAATCACATGAAACAAGAAAGGGACAAAAATTTATAACAACACATTTTTACCTCAGTATTAGGTGACAAGGACCCCACATTACAAAGGTGAGATGGAGCAGCTAAAAAGAACACAATTTTGCAAAGAACGTGACCTTTGTAAAACTGATAAAAATTGGGGACAGTGATGAATATACAGTGGCAAGCACTGCTGCCTCACAGCACCAGGGACCTGGGTTCGATTCCCGGCTTGGATCACTGTGCGAAGTCTGCACATTCTCCCCGTGTCTGCGTGGGTTTCCTCCGGGTGCTCCGGTTTCCTCCCTCAGTCCAAAAGATGTGCAGGTTAGGTGAATTGGCCATGCTAAATTTTCCCTCAGTGTACCCGAACAGGCGCTGGAGTGTGGTGACGAGGTGATTTCCACAGCAACTTCATTGCAGTGTGAATGTAAGCCTACTTGTGACTAATAAATAAACTTTAACTTTACTTTATGGTTATCAATCTCAGGCAACTGCCAACATCTCAACAATTACTACTTTGGTCACACAGCTCTGCATTACCTTTAGTTTTCTGCTAGCAAGCTGGTATTGCAAAATGTCAGTACTACCGTTACTGTTTTACTAACAAGTAGTCTGTTGGATTTAAACAAGCACTGCTTAATCAAGTTAATTTATGCTATAAACTACCAAATGTTTTATAACATACTCTTCAAGAAGCAAGAGCCCTCTCAAGGGAAGGTCAAGTGGATTTTAAAATAAATTGCTTGCCTCCAGTTATTTAATTAAAGCACTGATTATGTCAAGAAAAACCTGGGCACATAGACCTCTTAAAAGAAACATTGAATTATATAATTTCATATCGAAAGGGGAAACATACCTGCTACCTTCGCGGAAGGAGGCTTTAACTTTTTCTGACATGCTGATACGGAATCTTCCCGACTGGTTGAAGTAGTTCCACAGTCAACGCTCAACTGGTCACAAACTCTGAAGTAATATTCATATTCATCGACCTTCACCATCTGATCTTTATTGGCAAGTGGGTGCAAATCAAGCACATAACCATATTTGGGATCCTTAACTTGACAGTTTGCACCTTGAGAAGAAAGCATGCTCATGGTTAAAATGTATTGACTTGACAATTAATATTCCAAATAAAACCTGTCCAAGGCAGCTAAAATAATTTCTCTAATGCTTATTGGAATCACTAACTTTAATACATCGAGTAATTCCACCAACTTTAAGGAATGATTTTTTAAAAACAGGTACTTTTTAAATGTTTTTACATGGGAGAAAAGGTTATAATGAGTGTTGAGTGGGGTGACTCAAGAATTGGTGCTGTGTCAACTACATTTTGTAATTTACATTAATGACCTGAATTCTAAAACTCAAAGCAATTTTTGGACCTTGGATTCAAGTGGTCCAGGATCTAGATGGGCAGATCTCAGAATGGATTTAAAGGGAAGCAGTGAAATCTGAGGAAGCAGTCCACAAATTAGAGCAAGCTGGACAAAATGAACAGGTGAGCAAACAGTCAGATGAAACTTAATGCAGAAAAATGTAAGGATTGATACCCAGGAAGGAAAATATCTCAGTCCATGAATGGTGCCGAAATTGCAAGGATGAAGTTGAAGATGACATTTTTTGTAAATGTTAAAATGTCCAATCAACGCTGAGCAGCAAAATTCATGAAATGCTGAGCTATACAATCAAACAAAAGAATACAAGTCTGATGAAGTGCAGCTCCAACAACACTCAAGAAGCCCTTTAGATTACTACCCTTCCACAAACATTCAATCCCCCCACTACTGATAAACAGTGACAGCCGTGCACACCATCTCCAAGATGCACTGCAGGAACTCACCAAGGTTTCTTAAGCAACACTTTCCAAACCCACAACCACCTAGAAGGACAAGGTCAGCAGATACCTGGGAACATCACCACTAGGAGGTGTCGCTCCAAGTCACTTACCACCCTGACTGAAATATATTGCCATTGCTTCACTGTCACTGGGTCAAAATCCTGGAATTCCCTCCCCAAGCAGCACTGTGGGTGCAGCTACACCTCGGAACTGCAGCAGTTCAAGAAGGCAGCTCACCACTACCTTCCAAAGGACAACTAGGAATGGGCAATAAATGCTGGCCTAGCCAGCAGACATTCACATTCCGCAAAATGGAAAAACATAAAATCAGGGATGCTCAAGAGATCAAAATTTGCAAATAGATATGAGGTTAGTGGGGGCTGCAGAGGATTACAGAGACAGGAAAGGGACAAGACTTTGGAGATATTCAAAAACAAGGATTTTAAAATCACATCATTGCTTGACCTGGGGGGGGGGGGGGGTGTTGACTTTTGGCTTAAATATACAAAGATTGGTTTAACCTCAGACTGTTGCACAAACGATGGCTGCAAGCTGATTAAAAAGATATCGTGGAAAGCCAGCACAAGCTGGCTTTGACCTTTAATTTAGATACCTCCTGAATGGATTCTGAAGATTCCCTATGGCATGGTTTCCTGATGGACAAGAATGAATAGCCTATACAGGCAGAAATACAATTAAACTATTGTAAATTATCGCCATGTGCTTCCCAGGTCCATCTATATCGTCAAATACCTTGGGCTCTACGAATTGGACATGCAGATGGAGTTCTCCACACAAAGAGAAATTCACACTCATCCTTTTCCTCAAATATAGGGGACCCCTGCAGGGAGGAAGAGAATACAGTTATTATCCTAAATTTCATAAACAAGATTAATCTCACTTGCGTCAATGGTCACTAAAAAGCTATCAATTTTCTTCTTTAACCATATACAAAGGTTACCTGTAGTGGAAACATACAGAATTAGAGACTTCAGTTATGTGCAGAACTTATAGAAGCTCACATTGTTTTCTTTAAGACTTGAGAAGGTTAAGGGGAATTTAACAGAACATTCAAATTAGGAGGGGTTTTAAAGGAGTCTATTAGGCCAGTAACACATGTGCTCAGATTTAAGGTGATTTAATAGGTGATCTCAACAGTCCCAGCAGACTGGAAAGTGGTAAATGGAACCTGTCTAAAAAAAAGGGAAAAAACGGAGTTACAGACCAGTTAGCCTAACATCAGTGGCAGGGAAAATGCTACTGTCTATTAGAAGGGATGTGATAACAGCACGCTTAGAAAATATCAAGTCACTCGACAACATCAACATGGATTTATGAAAGGGAAATCATGTTTGACAAACCTACGGTAGTTTTTTTGGGGATGTAGCTGGCAAAATAAAGAGAGCAGAACCAGCTGATGTGGTGTATTTGGATTTTCAGAAAGCTTTTGATAAAAGTCCCATATAAGAGGTGAGTGTACAAAATTAAAGCACAAGATTGGGTGTAATATACTGACATGGAGAATTGGCTAGCCGACAGGAAGAAGAAATAAATCAGTCTTCTCCAAAGAAGCAGGCAGTGACTAGTGGGGCAGCGTACAGATCAGTGCTTGGGCCTCAGCTATTCACAATGTATATCGATGATTTAGATAAAGGAACCAAATATATTGGGTGCACCTTGACAGTTGATCAGCGTGGTGAGCCGGGAGGATCGCATGTGGGGTCCGGCGCGAATCAGATTGCTATCTTCCCAGCCCTGTTTTACTGGCGAGAACAAAGATGCGAAACTCACTAACACAGGACTGCCTGGATCTGCAGACAATTAGCGGGTCCGGCACAGCTGCTTCCCCCCTCCCAGATGCTTCCCACCCTCGCTGGTGAGATATCACACCGGCAAGAATCACTATTGCTCTGCAGTAGTGGGGACCAAGCGCTGGAGGGAATTGGAGGCCATTGAAGCCCCGGTGGTCAGCGGCATAGTTGGGTAGTGCCCACCTGGCACCCTAAGTATGCCAGGGCAGTGCCAAGCAGATGGGGCCTGAGTGGGGCCTGCAGAGGAGGTCATGATGCAGAGGACTCATCAGGAGGGTCCTGATGCCCCGATGGTGGCTGCCCATGTCAGTGTAGACGGTAATAGTATCATTGCCATCAAGGGGCATCCCGGTTCACAAGCAGGTCGGGTCTATGCAATGGTGCCCAAGCACTCTGCAGCTGGCTTCACTAGCGTATTTGATCCCCTACCCCACAACCGGCACAAAGTTCCCAGTTGTCAAAAAAATTGACAGTGCCAGAAGATTGCAATGCTGAGCATGGAAGACTCCCATTTTCTTACCATTATGACACTTAAACGTTTTGGGAAAGCTCGGCCCAAGTTTTCCAAATTTGCTGATGACATGAAACTTGGTGGGAATGCAAGTGGTGAGGCTATTAAGAGGCTTCAAGGTGATTTATCGAGTGGGCAAATACATGGCCATTGCAGTATAATGCAGATAAGTGCAATGTTATCCACTTCAGACAAAGAAACAGAATGGTTGGTTATTATTTAAATTAATAGGTTGGGAAATGTTGATCATGACTGATCTTTAATGCCAAATTCCCATGCTTTCCCCATATCCCTTGGCACCTTTAAAATATAGAAATCTCTATTTCACTTCTGAAATAAATTGAGTAAGCACGGGAATCCAACGATCAGCCACAATCATACTGAATGGCAGAGCAGGGCATTCAAAGGGCTGAATGACCTACTGAAAATTACCTTAAAAACAGAAAATAGGAGAAGAGCCAGAGGGAGAAGAGATGTTTTTAAAACACAGCAAGTTGTTGTGACCCAGAATGCATTGCCTGAAAGCTCAGTGGGAGCAGACTCAATAATACCTTGAAAACAGGAATTGGATAGACTTGAAAAGGAAAGAATTATAGAGCTACAGTGAAAGAGAAAGGCAGTGGAAACAATTAGATAGCTCTTTCAAAGAGTTGACAGACTTAATGGGCCACAGAACCGCCTCATGTAACTCAAATACCCTTCCTCAAAATTAACAATAAAAGGAGGAGTGTACAGAGGACAACAGTATTAAAAGGATTAAAATCATTGAAAAGAAATACACTTTTAGACCAGCAAATGAACCAGGATGATGATCCATAGAGTTTTAACCAGTTTAATTTCAGTAGTATCTTTGCAAGTCCCTAAACCATAATTGTCATTAACCCACACCAGGATTTTTTGTGCAAGTTAGTGGTGTTCGGAAGGAAATACATTACAACTGGTAAACAAACACTAATGCAGATCTGGATAGCTTGATTCAGAGATTTAAGCACAGTCTTGGGTTCCTGAATGTCAGAGACCCACAGGACACAAGTACTTCAAACAGCGACAATAAGATCAGACCTTCCCAGAGATCAGTCTCTGGCGGTTAAGAGCAAACGATAGCTCCAAGTTGAATTATTCACTGCATATGAAAATAATTGTGTATTTCTTGCAATGATTAAACATCGTTAACATGGCCATAAGTCTTAATGTATTTTTTTTTTTAAAAAGGCAAACTTACTGAGTTTTCATCACATTGGAAGAGAATACGTGTAGAATATTGCTGATGGTCATTGCATTTATCACCATTCAGATATACAATACTGAGGGAACCATCAGTCCCAGCCCGTGGACGCATCTGAATGTAACCCAAGTTCTGGCTTTTATCAGCATATTTTACACAAGATCCGATAGCACCACCTGTAGAGCAACATAATTTAATTTACAATCCATCCTTGTGTTTCCCTCAAAAGGTTTGAGATCTTTCAGAATAATTGCTTGTATAAAGCTGGTGGAATCTGCAGATCCCAGATGGGTAATCTGTTTGTGACAACCATTAGTTTTTGCTGCACAGAGCCATAAGATAATAGGCATATAGGAGTATTGCATATTCTATCATTAATATAAATGTAGCCTGCTCTCCTCCCCTACATGGGCAGAACTGGGCAGAAATCACCAGACATTGGGAGAAATATATTTCAAAATTATTTGTGCTGCAAGACTTCTCGAAAAAGACCATCTTTCTTTGGACACTAAGAGCCTGAAAGGTGGGTTACTCATACAATGAAAGAAGAGAATATCCAAACATATCAAAACAAATAACAGAATAGAGGGATAAGCAGTAAGGATATAAATGAAACACACTTCAAGAATGTGGAAGATCAAATTTAAAAAGGTATGTGCTACGCTGAGGAGCCACATCCAATACAGTAACAACCTGTATTTATATAGTGCCTCTAATGCAATGAAATGTCACAAGATGCTTTTACAAACTCTTACAAAACACGACAGTCACTGAGGAGATTAACCAACTGGTCATCTGGCTTCTATCAAATTGAAAGAAACACTGGTCAAATTGGCAAAGATTAGTGGTAGGTCAAATTTTAACAGCAAAAAATAACTTATAAATAAAGGGGGAGAAAGTTGAGTATGAAGAAGCTAGTGAGTAACAAAAACAGATGGCAAAAGTATTTAAATAGGAAAAAAGCTAAAGCTTTTGATCCTCTAAAGTGAGTCTGAGGAATTAATAATGGAAAACAAGGAAATAGCAGAAACATTGAGCAGATGGCTTCACTGTACAAGACTTAGAAAAGTTCATAAAGATACTTGAAAATCCAAAGCGAACAGGAGGGAGGATCTTAAAACAATCACTATCGCTAGGAAGAAGTGCTAGGAAAACTATTGGACCTAAAGGCTGACAAAGTCCCCAGGACAAGATGGCTTGCAGCCAAGTGTTATTAAAAGAAGTGGCTACAGCAATAGTAGATGCATTGGTTATAATGTACCACAATCCTTTAACTCTGGAAGGTTTCCAGTGGATTGGAAAGCAGCTGACGTAACACCTTTACTCAGGAACAGAGGGAGACAGAAAGCAGGATACTACAGGCCAGTTAGTCGAACATCTGCCATAGGAAATTGCTAGAATCCATTATTAATGAGGTTACACCAGGATATTTAGATCAGGCAGAGTCAACATTGCTTTGTGAAAGGGAAATCATGTTCAACTAATTTATTAAAATTGTTTGAGGAATTAATAAGGTGGAAAAAGGGGAACCTGTAGATATGGTGTACTGTACTTGGATTTCCAAATGGCATTTGATAAGGTTCCACTTCCACAAGCTAAGATTACATGGTGTAGAGGGTAACACATTAGCACAGGTAGTGGATTGGTTAGCTGACAGGAAGCAGAATAGGGATAAGTGGGCCTTTAGCAAGCTGTAACAAGTGGATTGCTATAGGGATCAGAACCAGAGCTTCAACTATTTAGAATCTACATCAATGACTTGGATGAAGGTATCAGATGAATGGTAGCTAAATTTGCTGATAATGCTAAGATAGTAGGAAAGCAAGTTGTCAAGAGGAAAAGTAAAGTATATTTATTAGTCACATGGCTTACATTAACACTGCAATGAAGTTACTGTGAAATTCCCCTAGTCACCACAGTCCGGCACCTGTTTGGGCCAATACACCTAACCAGCACATCTTTCAGAATGTGGGAAGAAACCCACGCAGACATGGGGAGAATGTGCAAACTCCACACAGTGACCTAAGCTGGGAATCGAACCTGGGTCTCTGAAGCTGTGGAGCAGCAGTGCTAACCATTGTGCTACTGTGCTGCGAGGAGGTAGATTCTGCAAATAGATATAATAGTGGGCAAAAATTTGGCAGATGGAGTATAATGTTGGAAAATATGAATTTGTCAGGTAGAATAGAAAAACAGTACATTTCAATGGGGAGAGATGACAGAACTCAGTGGTAGAGGGATCTGTGTGTCCTTGTACATGAATCAAAGTTAATTGGCAGACATAGAAAGTGACCAGAAAGGCAAATGGAATGATGGTATTTATTGCAAGGGGAATGGAATATAAAGTAGGGAAATTTTACTGCAGCTGTACAGGAAATTGTACAGAAATACTGTGTACAGTTTTTGTCTCCTTATAAAATTGTTTGAGAAGAAGTGGAGCAGAGAAGGTTCACTGGACTCAGGTTTAACATGTTGGGCCAATATCCATTGAAGTTTAGAAGAATGAGGGGTGATCTTATTGAAACATACAAGATTCTGAAGGGGCTTGACAGGGTGGATACCAGAAGGGTGTTTTCACTTATGGGGGAGACTAGAACTAGGGATACAGTTTAAGAATAAGAGGTCTTCCTTTTAAAACAGAGATGAGAAGCTTTTTTTTCTGAGGATTACCAGTTATGTGGATTCACTTTTTCACTGTCTAGGTCATTGAATTTATTCAAGGAAGAGTTACAAATTTTTGATTGACCAGGGAGTCAATGGGGTGTGGGGGGTGCAGACAGGAAAGTGGAGTTAAGACCACAAACCAGAGCAGCTATGGTCTCATTGAACGGTGGAAAGCACCTGAAGGCCTACTCTTGCTCCCAAGTTCTATATTCCTATAATAAGCCTAAATACATCAGGCTACCTTCTGAAAACGAGAAACTAACTTTCATAAAGACTAATGTTTCCAAAATTGTTATTCCTATCAGCATTTTACTGCACCAGAGTGTTACACTGCATTAAGAAATAAGACAAGTTATTTAACAATGAAAACAATGAACTTTACTCCATCTTTACACACTGACCTGGGCAGCCCTCAACTGGAGGTAAAGGTTTACAAACATTCAGATAAAATGTACGCCTTTTTCTATCTTCGGCTGTATCTACTGCAATCCAAGGATCGCTGTCTCTTGCAAGGTCACTTAGGTCATATTCATTGCCTGCTGTGTCTGAAACAAAAAAAAAATCAAACCATGTGATACGGGGTGAATTTACCAAACATCTCTGATTCAAAGAGAAATGTTTTATTTATTGATCAACATCACATTGCTTTCCAATATAAACTGATTTTTGTGCAATCAAATTGCCAAACAGAGATTCCCACTTTAGTTCAGCGGTGTTTCTACACGACTAAACCACACTTTTCACAAGATACACAAATGCTTCATTTCCTAGATTTTGCAATAAGGGTGTTGAGGTGGCTCAGTGCTCACCGTTATTATGGACTAAACTGAACAGCAACTTTCAGCATGCTCAGAAGTGCAGAAAACAGGAAGGTTTTGAACAAATTGGTCCTCCACAAACTTTGCTATACTGACATCTTGCCAAGAGATTTGCTGCTAAAACAATGGTGAAGTACCAATATATAATCACTAAACACACCAGTAAAATGTAGGGCTTGGCCACCCAATTATGAGCTATTTTTAATGTCATGCCAAATCATTACTTACAAACAACCTTTCGAGCACCGAAAATCTACTTTTAGAAACATGAAATTTACTCAGATTTTTATAGTTGGAGTTTTTTTTTAAAAAGTAACTTTTGAAAAGATTTTTGCCTCTTCTCTCAGTCAACGCCCTCTTTCTTTACATGATTTTATATTGGTTCTGGTTTAAGACTACTTGTCTGAGTGAGGATTCTTCAATCATATTTTGTGATGTCACATTAGTGCTTGCCCACCTCATACATATCTTGGAATAGCTGGACCTGAAAGGGATTTCTAATCACCACAGGTTGCCACACAAGAGCCCAAAGCCTGTGAGCAGCTGTTACCAGAGTGTCATTCGCTCACGGCTGACAGCAAAAATTGGACCAGAACGTGTACATATTCAGTACACTAGGAAAATTTTGCCACACAATCTGGTAGCAGAGTTACAGATCAGTCACTTCCATATGATATTTTTGCATTCCCATCAACCATGATATTCAGTGTGCATCTTTAAAGAGTTAGAAAGCTGAAGGTGGAGGAGCTAATATTTTTTCCCTGGCAAGCAAGCCATACCCATTAAGGGGACAACGGCCTTGGCACAAGCATGCAATAATATTTGACACGTACACTATTGATGCACCATTAAACAAGTCACCCAGTTTCACAAATATCCTTTGAGATATTAGGCCAGTCCACTGCCACATTTTATAGGTATCCACGAATTATGGAGGACTGTTTCAAGATATTGTCTGTTGAGAGATTTCAAAGCAGTTCTACAAACAAAACTTTACAAGCTATGGGTAAAGTTTATTTCCAAATAAAATCCTCTGGTGAAGTTTGTTAAAATATGCACACTTTAAAGTTCACGAATACAAGTTACAGGTCTAAGAGCAGTTCTTCAGTGTATGTCAAGCTGCTCAGCCCAAGGGGAAGCACATAACCCATGTTAGTGGCCATTTGCTAGCTGAATTTTCCAATGGGACAGTACAGCATAAATGTCAGGCATTTCCCAAAGGGAGCCATGAAACTGGCAATTCACCAGATCAAAGACAGGCGTTTATATGGTCATCCCTCCCCACTCCATCAAGATAGATTAAAAAACTGTAGAGAATAAAATTTATTAGAATTCGCTGTGACCCAAATCCCAGAATAATTTTAAGCATGTATTCTCCATCCATTATAATAAATTGATTTATTAAACATTGCAAGAAATAATTGACAGCAGCTCATCAGATCCTTGTATTTGCAAAATGTTGCAATACTTAAAGCGAGTGCACATTTGGTCAATTTGCAATGAAGAAAACCTCAACAAACCAAGTACCTTTTAGATGATTTGAACTGTTCAACTAGCAATATTTAATACCTACTACAGCAGGCTACTTGGTTCTACAGGATTAAAAATCACTGACTTACCACTGACAAGGCAGTTCACAGGAGCTGGAAAACAAGCCAATGCAGTATAAAATTCAAAGTAGGTGTCATGAACCTGTGCAGTAGCGCTAATTTCTTCTCGCAGAAACTTGAGCTTCCCAGGATACGTGTTAGCATCACAGACAAAACGGATAATAAATGTATCGCGAAGTCCTGCAGGTTGTAACAGTAACATTTTCAGATTATGGGAATATTTACACCACATGTAAAATACTAAAGTTCTCAACTATACATCTTAGACATAACCAAAAATTCCTCTTGGGTATATTCAAAAACAGGGCTGTGAAAACCAGCACATTTAATTGATACAAAAGTTTATTCATACAGAAACATACAGAACCTTAAACAAGTAAAGCTGAATTTCTAGTAAAACAATACATTGAAGGAAATGATAAAATTTGTAACAAATGAATGTTACCCACTAGAAACTGATCAGCTACACACGCCCATGCCAGCACCGTTTTAGCCACATGTACTAATTGTGTAGAAAGGACCAGAAGGTTATGGAGATGGGGTTAAAGAAAGGGTAGAGAGACTTGTATTGAGCATAAACACTCATGGACCAAATTGGGCCACGTCGCCAGTTTCAATGCATTCTATATAATGCTCTGCAACTCATGTCTGAACATGCCCTACCTGAACGTACTTGCAGTTCACCCTTGTACATGAGAGTTATAAAACCATCAGTGGAAACCTGCAGTGATGTTTCCAATCCAACTGGACGATTCGGTTTCTGTCCATCTATTTCGCATCCAGTTGCTGGCTTGCTGCCCACTTTCCCACACTCTTTTACACCCTGACAGATGTTGAGCTTTGAAAAAAAATGGAATAATCTAGGTTATTAGACTACAATAGATACAAAGTGCAAGAAAGATTGTCACGTTAAAAACCTGATCAGCCTTTCTCCACAAAGAAAATCATTAAACTAGCTAGAAAAATAAATTAGAAGTGTGGTCTATGAAACATGACTGAACGCAGTGAGAGGTGAACTAAAAGCAGAAAATGCTGGAAATACTCAAATATGGCAGCATCTGGAGAAAGAAACAGTTAACATTTCGGGTCAATGACCCCTGAGCACTCCTAGATGGAAGAGCTATTAGTGAAGGCAGGAGTAAGTGGCAGGTGGGGAGCATTCAGCAAATAGCTGCTGCCATTGGTTCTATAGCCAGTGTGATGTTACCACCAAATACCACTTTCCCTCACTCCCAGCTTCCTGAAGAGACCATTTCCTATTGCGAAAGATGCAGTAGTGTTTTTTTGGGCAACATATTAATGATCTGGACTTGAATATCTAATACATTTCAAAGTTTGCAGTTCACACAAAATTCAAATGCAATGAAGGAGGAGGATAGCAAGAGACTTTAAGAGGACAGACTGGTAACTGACACGACATATGAAATTTAGTGCAGAGATGAGTGAAATGGTACATCTGGTAAGTAGAGAAAGGTGAGTAAATATTAACTAAAATATACAATTTAAAGGCAATTGAGGGAGAGACACAGTGGATTTATGTAAAATGTATGAAGTGGAGAGTTACTCCCCAGTTGCTGTGCTACTTCAAAAGTTGCCCAAGAATAGTATCTCACCAAGAGATTCTTAAAATGCATGGTATAATGTGAAAGTTGTACTTAACTGATATGTACACACTAAACTCCCATGTCCATTCCAGCACAGGCATGTTTTTAACATCACAAGTCTTAATTACTGCCTAACCACCTTTCTGGCACTGAAAATCAACTTGAATAAATGTGGAGTTTCATTTTTCAGATTTCAATTATAGAATATTTTAACTAAAATAATTTTACTTTATGTCCTTTATTCTCTCCCTCTTTATCCAATTTTTATTTGCTCTATTATATACTCTTTGCACCTGAATGGACAATAAATTAATTATTCCAACTGATACTCGAGTTCAGGCTCTGCGCTCTTTCTTAATGACTCAGTTATACAACTGCTTACCCTCTTCACATGGTCTCAAATGCTTTCGAGAACACACTGCACTACCAGTGCAAAAGCCTTTAGAAAGTCTAGGGGCAAAATGTAATGAACAGCACACTTAAAATCCAGCCCATTTTATTTTAAATTGATTCAAAGAGAGACAGATAAAAATAGAACCTGTCAAATTGTAGCCAGCTGTGAAGAACGCTAAATACTTTGATATTCTTTATCCCAGCCAAACAACATGCTTCAGATTAGTATTTCATATCTTTAATACTTAAAATTATAAATCTAATACAAAACGTCAATGTTCAGTATTCTAACCTTAAATGTTACACGGTTCCCAGTCACGGAGTAACCTGTGTCTGAAGCCAGGGGCAGAAAGTTAAACACAAATCCACTGTTGGGATCTTTTACAGAGCAGTTCTGGAAAGAAAATCATACAGATGCTTCAATTTAGCAACTCATTTTACAAAAGTAAAAAGGGTTTTATAAAGGCACACTTGTTACACACAGAAAAAACATTTCAGCATAATATAGATAGTTATTATCACTAACATTCTGGAGCATCAATACATTTTGGTACCATTGGAATTCTGCATCAAATCTGAACCTCCTAATCATGGGTTACATCAACGAAAAGGTGAATGAGTTAAGGAGCTGCTGGGGAAGAGTTATTTATTGATATGGATTAAGAAAAGCAGCGGATCAGTCTTCAATTTTAAAACGTTAGATACAAAACAATTTTAGTATGACGTCTCAGTCCTGAGTGCAAAGTGTACTTCCAATAAACATCAAAAGTTTCCACTAATCTAGGGCAACTCGGCAAATTTGTGTTTGGATGCAATTTGTGTACCTGTTGCAGATTAATTTGGTACTAGATAATTTTACATTTGAAGTGGAAGCTATGTATCTATATTAGACATAGCCAATATACAAATATTTTAAACATGGATTATTCTTCCACCCACAGCTTTTCTACTTATTCTTGTGGCCGATACAAGAATAGGTAGAGGGTTAAGAATAGACTTATTCCTTTAAACTTCACCTCAATAAAGAAAGCATGCAATTTGGGATGAAAAGAGATGCCTTATGAAATTGAGATCTGTATTAATTAAGGATAATGGGGCAGTTTTATAATAAGAAACTGCATTACGAAACAAAGATTTTAAAATCTGGAGGAGGAGACAGGTGGCTAGCTTCAGAGGGAACTATACATCTTAGGGGTCCAGTTGTGCATGCACAACGATCAATGGTGAAGAATATCAGGATGTGCAAAAGCCTGAGTTGAAGGAGCACCGTGATCAGAGTTGTGGGGCTGGAAAATATTAGAGACAGGAAGGGGAAAGGGCATGGGGGGGGAATTTGAAAATGAGTTTTAAAGTCGAGGTGTTGCAACAATAGGAGCCAGTGTTGGTCTGCAAACACAGGTTATAATGTGAATAGGCATTGGTGCAAACTGGAATTCAGGTGGTTTGCTATTAATAAATACAAAATTCTGAAAGTGTTTAACACAGAATTACACCCTGTAACATTCATCAGGGCAAACATTAAATTCAAAGAAAACTACATTTTCCCAAGAGAGTATTTATTTCATAGTAAGTTTGACATTCAAATCTGTGACTAAAGACTTAAGATTCTTGGTCAGCGCAATTACACATTTACCTCATTTGAATCTTCAGTTGTGATTTGACAGGCTGCTTCAGTTTCCCACAAAAATGTGACCACACAGTCCTTGAGATCAATGAACCTTGGGCCGGTGGACTATAAAAGTACATGAAACCAATTAGCATCACACAAGGAATACTTTGCTATTATTCCTAATATATTGTCACCTAGAGCAACCCTTACACAATTATAAGAAATGGTTTCTATTTATACCAATGGAATACTGATTCGATCTAAAGGATAACTTTGACTTGACACTCCTGCCAGTACTTTGCCTACCAGAAATCTGAATATCTTGTTCATTATTTTCCAAACATGTGACCATCCAAATTGGTGTGCTTTTTTGCCTGTGAAACATTTCCATCCAAACGAGTATAATGATTAGTTTGTGGAGTATAAACTCCTTTTGAAAGCAAGGTGAAATCCCACTAATACCTGCACTGTAGATTCAAAGTTGAAAGGAAGCATTAGAGCCAAGCAGAAATTCGTGCAAATGGGAGCCTAGGTGTTTTGGAAAGTTAGAGATGAAGTGGACGGGTGTTATCTTCAAAACTTTCTACATCTTTCCTAACTGTGCATTTACTATAATGATGCATTACTTAAGAAATGCATTTCAGAAGATTACAATTCATGGACACATTTACAGAATTCAATGTACATTGTTGGCATTTCTTCCCAATTGCAAAATTTACAATTTAGAAGATAATTAAAAATAACAACGTTACTTGTGATGGGATTGTGCAGAGGCACAAGACTGCAATCAAAGCCAAAAATCCATGTCGACCATTGGATTATTTCAAGTAGATTTCGGGAATAAACGCCATCTTTTTCCCAATACTAAAGATATCAGTATTTAGTGTGCGTTAGATTAGCTCAGTAAGTAACCGCAATACAAACCTTTGTAAATTCAAGCCTTGCACTAGAATTTGAACGCATAATCTTAGTTTACACTTTATTACAGTGATGGGCATACATCACACTGGCAGAAGTGGTATCTTGCATATGGATGCTAAAATAAGACTCATCCTCCGTGTACACAATAAACAAAGTCATAGAGTCAGAGGTTTACAGCATGGAAACAGGCCCTTCAGCCCAACTTGTTTTTTTAAACCCCTAAGCCAATCCCAATTGCCTGCATTTGGCCCATATCCCTCTACCCATCGTACCCATGTAACTATTTAAATGCTTTTTAAAAGATAAAATTGTACCCGCCTCTACCACCACCTCTGGCAGCTTGTTCCAGACACTCACCACCCTCTGTGAAAAAATTGCTCCTCTGGACACTTTTGTATCTCTCCCCTCTCACCTTAAACCTATGCCCTCGAGTTTTAGACTCCCCTACCTTTGGGAAAAGATATTGACTATCTACCTTGTCTATGCCCCTACGCTCCAGAGAAAAAAGTCCCAGTCTATTCAGCCTCTCCTTATAACTCAGTCCATCAAGTCCCGGTAGCATCCTAGTAAATCTTTTCTGCACTCTTTCTAGGTTAATAACATCCTTTCTATAATAGGGTAACCAGAATTGCACGCAGTATTCCAAGTGTGGCCTTACCAATGTCTTGCACAACTTCAAAAAGTTGTACAAGATAGTCATGACACTATCCAAAGAATAAGAGTTCTGGCCTAGATTTCTCCCTCTAGTCCAGGAGGGAGTACATTATAGAAAAATACTTTTTACAGATAACACCTCTAGTCATCTATTTTGTTGCTTGTGGAATCTCAATGTGTAGAAATAGGCTGTTGCATCCATTTGCTTAACCATCAGTAAAGTATCTTTCATCATGAAGTGCTTTGGGACATACTAAGGATGAGAAAACGTAAATGCAAGCTCGCTCTTTCTACACACAATGAAGTCTCACGAGGAGCAATGACAGGTCCAGAGTATCTCAATTTGCAACATAAATCAGAGTTCTGAGTTTTACTCAGTCTATAAAAAGTATTTTTTATAATGTAGGTAAAGCTACCTCATCACTTATAACTGTAGGATGATGCCATGTTAGTGGTAAATATATTAAAACAAATTATTTAGAGAAAGATGCATGTTTAAAATCAAGTCTGAATCAGCCTATAGGCAAGTTTAGGATCTTTGGAACATTGGGGCACATATTAATCAATGCAAATAGTAAATAACCAATTGGAAAGGAGGAAGAAAGAGGATAAGATAATGTGGGGGAAGCAAACTAGTTTAAGTTTATTTATTGGTATCACAAGTAGGCCTGTTACTGTGAAAATCCCAAAACTAACTGATGTTAAAAGGAAACCAAGGACAAATCTGCTGCAAAGGAAAGCTCTCTTTCTTGGGAAAACCAGCAACTGGTAAAATCTAACATTAAGAGGTGGCAAGAGAAATTTGCTTACCAGTTCTTTTGAACAACTCAGGTGAATACGGGTAGTATAAGAGGTTAGATGACTATCTGAATCGGTACATGCAGAACCATTTATATATTCCAGAACAATCCGTCCATCTTTTTCTAGCTTGGGACCATTTTTGGCAATTCCCAGATTGCTAATGGATACTTTTTCATAAACTGCATCCTAAAGATAAATCAAACTTTATGTAAGCAATTATACATTAGAAACACTGAAATGTTCCATCATGCTAATATCCACATGCAAGCCTTTGGCAAGTTTGCTGAGCTAGAAGGGAAAATCAAACAGCATTTTCAGAGAATGTCAGAGAAACGAATTGTGCACGGCTCAACTATTTATAACAATCAAAATGGAAGGAAACATCTGGATAGTTGCTATGTTCCAACAGGCTTGAAAAGACAATTCTGAATTCCACTCGTGAGAGAAATGTTTAACATACTAAATCCCGTTACATGAGTCATGAATAATCTGCCAAACTGCACCACAGTTTCGGACGTCAAGCACTTCCAGAAAAGGGTCAATGGAAATCAAGTCAGCCAAGAGTGTGCGGAGAAATTGGTGGGACCGGAGAAGTTCTCATCCACTGATTAACTACTGCTTTTTCAAATTAACAGCAAGCAAAATGCCCCATCAGCTAATAGCATTAAAAAAGTTCTAAACAGCAAGTTAACACCAGATAGAGTTCAATACATTGGTATGAAGCCACAGCATGTGCAATTACTCTTGGTGATGTTCTCTCAACACAGTGCATTTGTTCGCATCATGGTTATATGTTTTTGCAAACTGTACAACAGTTTGACTGATCAGTTAACAGTTTCTGTACTTCCAGCTGACAGTAAGTCATAGAATTAATATTTTGTTGGAAAGTTATTACTGCAATGATATAGCAACTTAAACTTCTCTCATTTTGACCAAAGTATTACTTCCTTCCATTCCAATCCATGATCTAACCATCCATCACGGATCATTGAATGCATTGTTTATCCAATAGACCAAATCCTGCATCACAACGCCTATGCACAATATTTTGGGGAGTTCATTGAACACATTATAAACAGCAGATTCTTGATGTTCACTTTTCCTATCATGGAAAATCTAAACTTGCTCAACTTGAACTGCACGCATATTAAGTTTTGCCAAATACACATTCAGAATGTTGTCCAGATACATGGTTTAAAACTGAAAAACAGAAATTGACAGTTCACATAATGCAACTTGTATTGATATTTATATATACATCCTTACTATTTCTCTTTCATACTGCATCTGGCACACTCCTGCATATCGATCACATCCTTTAACTAGATTCAGAGGTCGACAGACATTGATATAATACTTCTTGTGGTTACTTGATGTTGTGTCCATGGCGAACCAGTTGTCTTCGGACTTTGACAAGCTGAGTGGAAGAGATTTCGAAAAGCACAAAGTAATCAAGTCATTACAACAACTTACACTTGTACAGCACCTTTAACATTGAAACATCTGGCAAAGTACCTCCTTTGAGCAAAAGTTGGAATGTTTCTTTTATAAAATTAAACTTTTATTCTGCAGCATTTTAAATACCAAGATCCAGTGATTGGACAAATACACACTCTCCTGCTCTTCCGCCTGCCCCTCCAAAAACAACCAAATCTCAAGAATTGCAGTGCTACAAACTTTATACAAAGAATTGTTTCAGACAAATACCAATACAATTCACTCGGCAGTCTAATATGTCTTCCAGATGAAACTCAACAGTCAGGTTTAGATCTTACAGACAGCGATGGAACGCTGAGCTGTTTATTGCTGAAGACATGAAAGGATGTGCAGGACTTCAAACAGTTGTTGGCATTAATTTGGAAGCTTGATCACAAAGCAGGCCAACCAGATTCGTGGAAAGAAACAAGTTAGCTTCCATGTTACTGAATAAAAACTGAAATTTGAACAGGAAATTAAGAATGTGCAAACTCGTATTTTTCTCAAACTGAAGTGGCTTGACATGAAACAGTTCACATGAAAATTATATCTAAAGTTGGTTTCACCTGTGGGAACTATAGTGGAATGCTGAATGCATTTTTAAAAATCCAAAATGATCTTTTGTATCGCAGTGGTCCAAGCAAAGGTGATCAGGTAGCAAGAGGGAAATGTCAAGGACCAACACCTGGAATAACTTTCCTTATTTGGACAAAATTCGAGTCAGTTATCAGGATTAAAACATGGGAGTATAAGGTGGAATGCAAGCCCCTCTGGCATGTATTCATGATTTTCATAGATTTTTAACTTTGATTTTTTATGTTCATTACCTCACATCTTCAAGTAGAGTTCTTGACAGCCACTTGCTGAAACCCTTCCTTCAGGATATGGAATAGGCCATTTAGGACTGAGATGAAGAGAAATTTCTTCACTCAAGAGGGTGGTGAACCAGTAGCACAAAAGGCTGTGGAAGCCAAGTCACTGAATATATTTGAGGAATTAGATAGATTTCTTGACTAAAAATGTCAAGGGCTATGGAGAGAACGCCGAGTATGGTGTTGAAAGAGGATGAGCCATGATCATATTGAATTGCGGAACAAGCTCGAAGGGTCAAATGGCCTACTCCTGCTCCTATTGTGTGTTTCTATTTTTCATGATGTGGAGATGCCAGCGTTGGACTGGGGTAAACACAGTAAGAAGTTTAACAACAGCAGGTTAAAGTCCAACAGGTTTATGTGGTAGCAAAAGCCACACAAGCTTTCGGAGCTCCAAGCCCCTTCTTCAGGTGAGTGGGAATTCTGTTCACAAACAGGGCATATAAAGACACAGACTCAATTTACATGAATAATGGTTGGAATGCGAATACTTACAGCTAATCAAGTCTTTAAGATACAAACAACGTGAATGGAGAGAGCATCAAGACAGGCTAAAAAGATGTGTATTGTCTCCAGACAAGACAGCCAGTGAAACTCTGCAGGTCCAGGCAAGCTGTGGGGGTTACAAATAGTGTGACATGAACCCAATATCCCAGTTGAGGCCGTCCTCGTGTGTGCGGAACTTGGCTATCAGTTTCTGCTCAGCGACTCTGCGCTGTCGTGTGTCGTGAAGGCCGCCTTGGAGAACGCTTACCCGAATATCAGAGGCAGAATGCCCGTGACTGCTGAAGTGCTCCCCAACAGGAAGAGAACAGTCTTGCCTGGTGATTGTCGACCTGCAGAGTTTCACTGGCTGTCTTGTCTGGAGACAATACACATCTTTTTAGCCTGTCTTGATGCCCTCTCCATTCACGTTGTTTGTATCTTAAAGACTTGATTAGCTGCAAGTATTCGTGTTCCAACCATTATTCATGTAAATTGAGTCTGTGTCTTTATGTGCCCTGTTTGTGAACAGAATTCCCACTCACCTGAAGGGGCTTGGAGCTCCGAAAGCTTGTGTGGCTTTTGCTACCAAATAAACCTGTTGGACTTTAGCCTGGTGTTGTTAAACTTCTTATTCTATTTTTCATGCCATTGTTGCCAACTTAAGGCATTTAACAATGAATGCACAGAACAAATTTAACTTTGAAGCAGAAACCATTTTTTTCACCAAAGTGCAAAAGTGCAAATCAGATGTCAACTGTCTGGACAGGCTCCCGAGTCAGGGGAGGGAGAGGTGGCCTCTTTCAGAGCATCTCACCTCACTTCCCTCTGCTGTCAAATCAGATCTTCTGACTTCAGGCTACACCTGTACTAATTCTGAGCAAGGTACTGTACAAAAGCCCGTTGCATTGACAGTTTTATATGAATACACCCAAAAGTGATTAAACATTAGAAACTAAGCACTTTTACATGCAAGCTGCATAATTAAAAAGGTGATATACCTGCAAATTTGTCATTTTTTTAACCCGAGTAACTGCTGAGGAAGACATTATTCTAGTCAGATGGAAAAGCTATTGTTTTAGAAGTCAAACTGTATTCTTTAGATATTTAATTAAAATTTTCTTCAAACCTAGAATTTCACAAATGCCTAGATTTAGCAGAATCAAAGATATTTATTAGATGAAACATATCCACCATCAGGTAAAAGAAAGTTCAATTCCATCTAGGCAAGCATTTGCTTGCAGGCACGATAGTTAAGAAAAACTGTAATGGAAAATAGACTTGTGGGTACATCCAATTTATCAGTAGGCAGTTCCAAAACTGTAGCAATGTGTGTGTGCAGAATTGCACTATTATATTATTACTACAAGGGGGCCTCGGTGAGCCTTCAGAACCCGTTCCAAGTACATCAGCACCGTTGCTATTACAATATTTGACTGGATATTTTTCACAAGTTCACAAATCGGAGTTGCTTGCATGATAAAATTCTGTATCTTAAATTGGCTTGGAAAATTCAGAAGTATTAAATTGAATAACTTCAGCTACAGGAAGGGAAGGAAGCAGCCCCCAAAATTGGCAAGATTTCTGTAATTATTTGAAATTGGGAAAGAAATTAAGTTAATACAGGTAGACTTTAATCTGACATCCTGCCACTCTGCGAGAAAAGCTTGTTCCTGAATACAACTAATCATCAATATCTATTTTTGAAGATGGAACATTGAAAAACAACAATTTATGAACTTAAATATACAAATATAAAAATCCAAATGCTGTATTCTCACCTTGACAAATCATACTGTTGCTTTGTAACTGTGTTTGTCACTATACATTCTAATGGCACTTCAGGGCAGGCATATTGAGTGTACCACTTGAAATTATAGGTGTGCTCATCTTCTTCCTAATTTTGAAATACAGCTAAGTTAGCTTCATAGTTATTTTATTCATCACTTAATTCAAATGAGAAAATTTTGAATTCCAAAACAAACTATTTAGGAACCGAGATTCATGAGTTTAAACTTGCCATTTTCTTCCATGTCCTACCCAAATACAGAAAAAAATTATCCTCGTCATAAGAAATGATGTAATGCCATTCTTCTGAAAACAATCATTCTTTCATTCCCATATTCGGATTAGTGGATTACTGCTTTATATTCTTGATTAAATCAATCTTGTTTCTTCAATCACAATTCATCCATTCATAGATTTGCCAAGTTGACAAATTCATTTCACTAATTCTAAACAGGCCCCAAATCCCGATAAACCCATGGTCAAGCTTGCAATTTCTCACCAAGACCTTGAATTGGAAGAAGTCCATCAGGGAACAATAATAAACAGATATCTGTAGCAAAAGGATATAGCGTTGATATGATTTCACAACCTGCCTGAGCAATCTAATAACTGACCTCAAATTCTGGATGTCCTTTGCCTGCATCCCGGTCACACAGGAATGTTATGAGTGACGATCGTTGAGTGTGCTGCCCATTGTTGTATGGTGTCCCATTTGTATAGGCCAGATGAATGATCCCATCGTAGTACGACAATCTGGAGTTGGACACACCCAGGCTCCAAACTTTTTGCTGGCTAAGGGTCAGGCAGAGCATTAAACCACATTGAAGAAAACTGAGATAACCAACTTTAGCCTCATGGCAAATATACAAGGCAGCTAGAAACTTAATGACAGATGGATTTCAACTACTGTTTTTGGCCCTTGCAGTTGTACGAATACTGGGATGGGAGAGATAAAATAGTTTGTGTCTTTCAGGAATAGTAAATATGTAAATTCTATTGCACCTTTAACAGATCAAGGGTGCTGCTTCCCATTTATTATAAAACAAAAGACACCAAGCCAAATACAGAGAGACTGTTAGGACAGATGATCAATGGCTTGGCCAAAGACATAGGTTTTAAGAAGCATCTTTATGGAGAAAAATAAGATGTCGAGGCAGAGAGATTTAAGGTGGGAATCTGAGCGCTTGGGGCCTAGGCAGCTGAAGGCACAGACAACAATGTCAGAGCAATTAAAATCAGGGACACTCAAAAGGCCAGAATTAGAGGTGTGCAGATATGCAAGAATTGTAGGGTCTGCCGAATATTCAAGTTAGGGAGGGGCCAGGCTTTGAAAACAAGGATAAGAATTTTAAAGCAGACATTGCTTAACTGGGAATCAGTGTTTCGTAGCGAGCAACGGGGTGATGGATGAATGGCGTTTGGAGTTCGGATACCAGTAACACGCTTTTGGATAATTTCAAGGTTACAGAGTAGAATGTGGGGAAACTGTCCAGGAATTCATTAGACTAGTCAAGTCTGAAGGTAACAAAGGAATGGATGTGGGGTTTCAGCAGAAGAGCTGAGGCATGGGTGGATACAGGCACTGTTGGAGATGGAAATAGATGATCATAATGATAATGCAGCATTGATTCTCGAGGGACACCAATGGTAACAGTACAGGAATGAGGAGAGAAGTAATTGATTCTGACTCTCTGGCTACAAAAAAAGGTTAAGAATGGAACTAGTTTAGTGCACTCCCACCCAGTTGGACAATGGAGGAATTGGTGGAGGCTGCTATGCTCAACTGTGCCAATGGATGAATTTGAGATTGATGAGAAGCATCCCTTTGTCATATTAAAGGATGCCATTTGTAACTTGAAGAACAACCATTTCAGTGCAGGTCAGGTGAAAACCTGCCTGGAGGGATTTAGAAATGGAATGTGTGGGAATGATGGGCACAATCTCACTGGGAGAGAAACACATTTAATGTCAGTAGGATCTCACGGACATGACAAGTTCAAAGGTGGCGAGATTAGAGACAAACTCAAGGAGGGAACACATTCAGGGCTAAGGTGAGGACTCCGGGAAAATCTGGTGCAGTGAGCTAGCAGGAAGGAAGGAAAGAGAGAGGCGCAGCTCAATCTTATTAACAGGCACAGTGGTTAGCACTGCTGCCTCAGCACCAGGGACTTGGGTTTGATTCCCGGCTTGGGTCACTGTCTGTGTGGAGTTTGCACTTTCTCTCCGTGTCTGCGTGGGTTTCCTCCAGGTAGTCCAGTTTCCTCCTACAGTCCAAAGGTGTGTGGGTTAGGTGGATTGGCCATGCTAACTTGCTCCTTAATGTCAGGGGGACCAGCTAGGGTAAATGGGATAGGGCCTGGGTGGGATACTGGTTGGTGCAGACTCAATGGGCCGAATGGCCTCCTTGCACACTGCAGAGATTCTGTGATTCTAACAAATCACTCCAAGAGCTTCTCACATTTGTCTGAACATGAAGATGGAGGAGACAGCGAGAGGGGTTTAAGATGACAGCTTTCAGTAGAGAAAAGAACGATCATCCCAAGATGATGCTGGTGGCCTAACCAGAACTGACAGTGAAGCAATTACTCCAGACTAACTAAAATCAACTCAATTCTATAATATTTTTATAAACTCAGCGTAAAATGGACTTATACAGCAAATGAAAAATTGTCATGAAGCACTGCCGCTCTATCTTTAGAAAAGTGGCTCAATACTAAACTCCTACATTTACAATATTCAATTCATTCATTCTGCACCAATGCTCAGGAGTTGAGCTATACAAACACTTTGGTTACTTACACTGGATCTTCCTGACAAGCACCAGAATTTGCCTCACAGACTGTCGATACGTTGGCACAGACATTTAAATAAAAATTGTACTTCTCAGATTTAACTTGATAACTGCCATTTTGTTTGGTCAGAGGCGAAAGGTCAAATAAGAAGCCTAAGAATGAAACAAAAATAAATACAAGGCAAATAATAAATGGTTTTAGTTACACGATCTTCTCTCCAAAGCAAGTGGAAACTAAATTGGTGAGCAATGTGCAAATCACTAGAAAATCTGCTAATTGTATGCAAGTATTAAGTTTAAGGATATACAGGCATTAAGTACCTTAAGCACATAAAGAGAAATCTCTGGAACACTAATTAGGGAGCAGACAGATATTTGTAATGTTAATATTCACCATTTAGTTTCAGAATCAATTAACCTGGGGTAGTAGAAAATAGTTTTCAATCTTCACCTTTAGGCAGCCAAGATTCTTTACCCCCAGATAAAAGATTGCAATTGGAGTTACTCCTGTGAAGAATTGCCGAAACATAAGAACATAAGAAATAGGAGCAGGAGTAGGCCATCTAGCCCCTCGAGCCTGCCCCGCCATTCAATAAGATCATGGCTGATCTGACGTGGATCAGTACCACTTACCCGCCTGATCCCCATAACCCTTAATTCCCTTACCGATCAGGAATCCATCCATCCGCGCTTTAAACATATTCAGCGAGGTAGCCTCCACCACCTCAGTGGGCAGAGAATTCCAGAGATTCACCACCCTCTGGGAGAAGAAGTTCCTCCTCAACTCTGTCTTAAACCGACCCCCTTTATTTTGAGGCTGTGTCCTCTAGTTTTAACTTCCTTACTAAGTGGAAAGAATCTCTCCGCCTCCACCCTATCCAGCCCCCGCATTATCTTATAAGTCTCCATAAGATCCCCCCTCATCCTTCTAAACTCCAACGAGTACAAACCCAATCTCCTCAGCCTCTCCTCATAATCCAAACCCCTCATCTCCGGTATCAACCTGGTGAACCTTCTCTGCACTCCCTCCAATGCCAATATATCCTTCCTCATATAAGGGGACCAATACTGCACACAGTATTCCAGCTGCGGCCTCACCAATGCCCTGTACAGGTGCATCAAGACATCCCTGCTTTTATATTCTATCCCCCTCGCAATATAGGCCAACATCCCATTTGCCTTCTTGATCACCTGTTGTACCTGCAGACTGGGCTTTTGCGTCTCATGCACAAGGACCCCCAGGTCCCTTTGCACGGTAGCATGTTTAAACCAAATGTAAATAGTCAGGGTATGGTTACCCATCAATGTTCTCCAAATCCCAACCTCATGGCTAGTGGAAAAATGAAGTGCATACATGGGCCTGGGTTACGTCCTTACTGAAGCGAAGGGAGAGATGGCCTTGGCATTATTGCTTCCTAATAAAAAGTAAAAATCAGAAGCAAAATATTTTGTGAACTGGGTGTCTATTAGTTAGATAATGAAGGAAGTTTGGATCTTCCATTAAGCTTCACGGATGAAATTTACATGATGAATTATTAGATGCCGATGAGGCATGGTCAGAACAGATTGATTGAGAGATAATTTCATAGAAGGATACATCATTGACTTTAACAGATTCTATAAAAATTGCAGGAATTCAATTTGGAGATTCCTTATCCAGTGTTCCCATTTAAATTGCTGGTTTGTGTTGAGGTGTCACGTGTGGAAAGGACTAGTCCTAACTGGCAGTTCTCAGAGACACCCTTTAGGATCAAATGTTTGCTACTTTAAAAGGTTTCCAGGGAAGGCAGTCACTTCCAGCAGCTCTGATGGCACAAATTGGACAAGTGGGACTGTGTGCCAAAGGATGGAGGATTCAATGATTGCGGCCTTCCAAGATCATTCTGGAGCACAGGTGTCAACACAAAAGAGTTAGACAGAAGGAATGAGGATGAAGGCACTTTTAGCAGATCTGGATATCACAGCAGCTGGCAAGATTGGAGCAGCAGTAATAGGCGAACAAACCCCCAGGAATGCCCAGGGAACAGTTAACAAGTGCTTCAGATATGACTCAAAATATTATGCAATCAACTGTCCAAAGCAGAACAGATTTATTGAAGTAATGCACAAAGCAAACCCAGAAGTTAAAGATGACATTGACCAATCTGAGGGAATGTCACTGGTCAAAAGCAGCTTAAATCTGGCAATAAGTGCATTAGTCACAAATTCATTTAATTGTGCCATGTTAGACAGTGGTTGTACCGAGACAATGTATGGAATAGATTACTCAGTGGTAAGGAGCATAGTCAGGTCAAGGAGTGTGAAAATTCTACTTCAAATTGCCAGATGAGCCCCTTCTGTGTTGTCTTGAAAGGAGGGGGCCTGGGTTCCAAGAGCTGCTCCAGCACTTGTGACAGCACAGGGGTAGCTGTCATCAGCTTTGAATTTGAAATCTGAGCTCTGACCAGTACTGAATACACCAATTTCACCCCCTTATCTTCAATCTATTTGAACTTAGCCCAGTGTTAGAACTGTTGTGAAAGTTTTACTTGCATAAAATTGGTACTAACTGGGGGTTTTTACTTGAATTTCAGTTGATTTCAAGCTTGAATTTATAGTACAATTTCGCTAACTGATTTGTACATGTTTAAATCTAAGCAACGTGTCTCGAGTTCATAGTCTTGATGGGACACTACATATCGAAGCTGCTGTATGCTACGTTTCCACCCCATGCATCTCAACGTGATTTTATTTTCAAGTTTTGTTTTAAAATACTTGCTTAGAGAGGGAAAAAAAAAGATGCTGCAGGGACACCAGGTGCTAATTAGGGAGGAGGCAGATAATTGCAATGCTGCATTCTGAAAATAAGCCGAATATCGACTAAAAGATTGGTGCTCAATTTCTACTTCAATTAGCTTCGGAGTAAATCAACAATCTCTGGTACAGAATACAGTTAGAGGTTATTGTTAAGCATTGTGAAAACAGTTTTAAAATATGTCTAAATGGAGTGGAGCACAAACACATACCTTTGCTAAAAGGTCATGTATTAAATTAGAAATCTCCAATCTATTAAGGTCTAGGTGTGCTGACAAACACCATTCACTTCATCGATAGACAATTGCAATTGTGGTGTAAATTAACCCCAGACTCTCTGAAGAGTTGGTTCAGAGCACAAAGTCCTGAATAGAACATTTTTTACTGGCACTACCTATTAATTTCAAATCTGAAAATGCATTACGAAAAATAATGCCAGAAATGTTAAAGTACTTCACCTTTCAGATTTCTAAGTAGGCGCGTGAGTCAAACTTTTAACACAGACCATTATTCTGATGAAAGATCTGCACACATTAAACTAGCTTCCCCACATCAGATCATGAGATACCTAATACTATTAAGACACAGCATATCTTTATTATTGGTTTAGGAAGTTAATCCCAGTTAAATGCAAGAGACACCAAATTCGCCAAAATCAATGAGCAATCAGGATATTCAAGAAATGTTCTGGCTTTTTTTGGGTAGAGCACCGATACAATTACAGCTGCTGTCGATCACTAGAATTTTTATTACAGGTAACATTGTGATAAAATTATTTCAGTAACAGTTAGCTGAGGTTTGAGTGGGTGCAGGAGAATTTGTGGCTTCTACATCCTTCTACCATTCTTCCGCCTCCTTTGTAGTAGAATTATTTTTCTTGACTAATTGTTTCTTTTTACAATTGCAGTTATCATAATTTTGGGAACATAACACCATAGGCAAATTAGTAATTCGATACACCATGTTTTCCAACCACAACCTTTCGTACATCACAAAGCATGAGTATGCTGCTTGAATTCAATTTATTCAAACTTATCATTGCATACAAGATAAAATCCCCATTATTAAACAAACATTCCTGAAAATAGTCATGGGGTGGCACTGTGGCTAGCACTGCTGCCTCACAGCGCCAGGGACCTGGGTTCAATTCTAGCCTTAGGTGACTGTGTGGAGTTTGCATATCCTCCCCGTGAATTTCCTCCCACGGTCCAAAGATGTACGGGTTGGGTTGATTGGCCATAGTAAATTGACCCTTGGTGTCAGGGGATTAGCAGGATAAATGTGTGGGGTTACAGGAATAGGGCCTGGGTGGGACTGTGGTTGGTGCAGACTCAATGGGCCAAATGGCCTCCTCCTGCACTAAGGATTCTACGCTGAATGAGCGGCCTAGGGAACCCCAGACTATTCTCCTTACAACAACATTACTTTGGGGTTGGGTAGGGGGTAGAAATAATGGTGGTGAAAATTGTGTAGCTTTAAGACAGGGAATAGCTAAGTAGAGTAGATGAGGGAAATCATTTCCACTGACAGGAGGGTGAGTAATCACAGGACTCAGCTTGAAAATAACTGACAAAAACAGATGGGGAAATTTTTAATCATAGAGTTGTGATCTGGGAGTGTGTGTCATGCTCACAAGGGTATTTTAAAACAAAATGAAGAATAGACACAAACAGTGAAGTTGAGGTCAGGGGACCTTTTCTTTCCTGTCAATACGCATGAATTTACACAAGGTTGAGCTGAGCTAATCTTCATGTCATGATAAGTCTTTAAAATCCAAATGAACTTTTAGGACATACCTTTGAAATGCAACAGACCTTTCCTGTGGTCAACAGATGCCCTCCTTCGAATAATTAAATTGTTTTTACATAGTGCTTGCAGATTGAGTTGAGGTGAAATCCAGAGAATGTGCGCACAAAACCCTGTTCTATCACAGAGGTGTATGAATGGTTGAACTTTGAATCTCATGGTTTAATAATGGCCTAACCGTCAAAAGCCATTTGTGAGAAACACTCTAGTAACGTGACAGAAACTATGCTTCACATCAGAACATTTAATAAGATATTTCTGGAGAAAGATCTAGACCGAAGAAATAAGGCCCTCCCCAAGACCCATCAGTAAACAGAGAATTCAGATTGGTCTCGACTTCTATTTGAGGAAACTAGCCAGGGATTTGCTAGAGATTTTTGATTGCATTTTGATTGAAGTGGAACAAGAGGCATTGGTTATTGCAAACAATAAATCAAAGCAAATTTATCTTCGTAAACCTCCAAACGATTTCTCAGTGGATCACAAAGGAATTACAGGCCTGCAACATTTCAGGAAAAGCAAATGTGACCGAGAACTTTCAAACCTTTGAGATCTAAGTGCATGTTACCTTACGTAATCTCAATGTTTTCTTGTGTGTGCGCATGCATGAGTGCATGAATTGGTGAGAGTGGAAATAGGCAGTCTGAGTCATGGACAATTACATAGTTGGAAGCAAATCCCCAGGTCAAATATGACACCATGGTTACAAAGAGTCAGGTTTAGTCTCAATGTTGCTAAGGAGAGAGATGGAATCAGTAGCTAGGGAACTAGCTTCCCCTTTGTAGAAGGGTCAATGACCAGGTGGCATAGATTTAAGGTAAGGACGGGATTTAGAGGGATGAGGGGAAAAGCTTTCACCCAGAGGATGGTGGGTATCTGGAACTTAATGCCTGAAAGGGTGGTCGAGGCTGGAATCCTAGCATTTCAGAAGCCTTTAGGTGAGCACTTTAGCATATAAGACTACGCATGGACCATGCTGAAAAGTCGAATTAGATTAGATTAGTGACTGATGGCCAGTGCAGATATGATGGGCCCAAGGGTCTCTATTTGTGCTGAAAATTCTATGACTATTCACTACTTTAAAATAATGTCACTGAAGGGTAGCATGTAGACAAAAAAAGGAGTTCAAGCATAAATGCTTGGGAGAGAACAGGAAGAGGAAACCAAGTGATATTCTGGATATGATTCGATAAGAATGAAACTACGCAAGAACAATTTCACCCAGCTGGGTAGTTGTGGAAAGGTATGGAAGGTGGATCATGCTGTGAACTATGTCAAAGGTTGCAGACAGGTAGAGAAGCACAATGGGGATAGAATCAGTCAGACAGGCTGTCATTGGTGATCTTAAGAGCATTTTGTGGCTGAAAATCTGATTCAAGTTTAAACATAGAAACATAGAAACCCTACAGTGCAGAAGGAGGCCATTCGGCCCATCGAGTCTGCACCGACCACAATCCCACCCAGGCCCTACCCCCACATATTTTACCCGCTAATCCCTCTAACCTACGCATCCCAGGACTCTAAGGGACAATTTTTAACCTGGCCAATCAACCTAACCCGCACATCTTTGGACTGTGGGAGGAAACCGGAGCGCCCGGAGGAAACCCACGCAGACACGAGGAGAATGTGCAAACTCCACACAGACAGTGACCCGAGCCGGGAATCGAACCCGGGACCCTGGAGCTGTGAAGCAGCAGCGCTAACCACTGTGCTACCGTGCCGCCCCAAACTCAATGTACTGTTCATATTTGCTTCCATTCATATTGTTAATAAAACATAATTCACAGATTTCTTAATCTTCAACAGTTATATCAAGATGCATCTTGCTCAGAGGACATGGGCAAACCACCAGACTAACTAGTGTTTGAAACGTCAGAACACAAGGCTCATCTCAGTCGAGCACTGACCAATACAATACTTGAATTTATTACCATTTGATGGTAATTCTGTGTATCTCGTAGAATTACGGTAATGAAGTTGACTGCAAAATACATTCAAGTTGCTCTTGGATGTGTTTGTCTGAACTTACAACAATATCAATACTGGACATGGAGTAGCAGAGACTCAGTTGGTTATAAAATACCCAGAATTGTAACCATTAAGATGTGAATCATTGTTAAAGCTTATTTACACATGTGCAGGAAAAATACATTAAAAAACCCAAGATGCAGTCCAGGTTTCAGACACTTACCAGCCTCTGGATCGGAAACCCTGCAATGATCTCCCTCCGTTTTTGACAAGGCACAAGCAGCTGCTGTACGCCATTCTATTTCATGCAAACATACATTGATTCCAGACTTCAGAATGGGAGGACTCTCCAGATCCCCTGCGGAAGAACACAGTCGGTTAGAAAAACAGCAACTTAATTTTAGAACATTTTCTATAAAACCAGTGCATTTCAAAGAAAAATGTAATAACCCAACTTGTTTTTAAACTAATAGCTTGCTATGAACTTTGCAATTTATACTGTCACATGCATTTTGAGGATTGAATGGTTGAACAATTACTCAAAAGGTGGTTTAAATGGGCATGAGGTTCACTTTAATACATCAGTCTTATTCTTAAAACCTTTGGAAAAGTTGCTCCCATTGATGAGGTGTGACTGGGTTTTTAAATAGCATATTAAGTTCATAATTGATCATTAACAACCTCTGGGCCTGAAAAATGTTTTCAGAATATAATTTATCCATTATGATAAACTTGTTAACTTTTAACTCAAATTTTTGTTGCTTCAGTTTCTACCTTTAGTTCAGCAGTATGCACCAAACGTTATTTTATTCTATCAAGTTAACATGAAGAAACTTGAAATCTACATGAGATTGTTAATCTTTGTGGACAGCTTTCTTTAACATCTTTACTACATATTACAAAATTCAGGCTAGTGGGTTCTTCCTGTGCTCTTGCCTTCTAAAAGGTCTATAAAACTCTCAAACTCTCAGAATGGGGCTGGGAGTGGGGAGCACAACTTTTAACTTCTGTTAAACTCTATCCTGGAAACTGCAAATGTTCAATACACATTAATTACTGGAAACTTACAGCACATACACAGAAGTAACTGAAAGCTCAGGTTAAAATTGTGAAGTTCAGATCTGGCTTTTGAGGCTTCTAAAACTTATGGTGTCACATCCGATTTATGCAATTCTTTCTACACTTGAGTTTTGTCTAAAGCAGTAAATACTTTAATGGATGCTATGAAAGAACTTGAATTCATGTGTCATTTGAAATTTTGTGTTCCATAAGTAGTTGCAACCTTAGCCAGGCTGTTCTAGTGCAGGTACAACACTGGGGTTTATGTACTAAAATGAACTCCATATTTATTTAAGAAATTTCAAAAGATTTCAATCCATGGGGTTTTCAGCAGCACATTCTGAGGAAGAATAATGCACTGAAGCACAGTGCAAGTTGGCAGGAGGTCAACAAGAAAACAGACAGTTGAAAGAACAGCTAATCATCCGATATCAAATGTAAAAGTACATAACCCTCCAGCAGCATGAAAAATGAAGACTGGCTTGAATAGCAGAATGGAGCAGCAACGGGAAAAGACTGGGAAGACTCAATTACAAGAAAACTCAAGATGAAGCAATTGAGCTTTGCAGAGAAAGTGAAAACCTGGTGAAGGAACTCCGCATGTTACAAGGGTCACTCAGGTCAAAGTGTGCTCCTCTGGAAGATTACGAAGAAAGCAAAGTGAATTTAACGCCACTCTGAAAACATTGGAGGATCAGTTGGCAGAAGATTCAGCAATGTTCAATATTCCAGAAGGAAGCGAAGAGGTATAAGGAGGACTGCAGAGCTGAAGAACACAGTTGGACAGTTGGAAGAAAACTTGGAAAAACATTACATTTCAAAGATATGTATGCAGAAATGGAAAGTAGGTTTTTTTTTAATGCTATGCGTGAATGGGATGAATGCATGGAAAAAGTGATGTATGCAGAGGCCGAACTGTAAAAGTGAAAGACTGCAGTGGACAATGGAAAAAGTGAAGAACTCCTTTGTACAGGAACAAAGTAGAAAGCTTGCAGCTCTAATTCATCAGTCAGAAAAAAAGTTCTCTACCACTTTTGCAGCATATGCAATTAAAGAGATGAACATAGATATTGCTAGGCTGAAGAACCAGCTAAATTATTAAAAAAGGAGGGATTGAAAGGAAAAGCCAGACAAGACACGAGTGTATAACAAAGCCATGAGTAACACAATCACAGAATTAAACCAAGGCAAGACTACCAGACCTGGCCTACAGTGAAAAACAAAACAAAGAACAAGGACACAGCTCTATGGAAGACAGAATGGAAAAGTAAATCCGACACTGATTTAGGAAGATTAAGGAACTAGAAAAAAAAGCACTGGATGGCTCAAACTCACTGAGAACCATTGAATTGTTAAAAATTACAAGGCTGAAATGAAAATCAAGAACCGACAATGCCAAGAAAGTTGAACAGTTGCAAGAAAAAGTAGGTGTTCTCACAAAGGAGTGCGAAAAGTCTAAAAAATAATTAGGTGTAAAAGTTAAAACTGTGAGCTTGAAGGATAGCACTGAGGCATTAGGCCTTGCTAAGAAGAAACTCTTGTGAAGAATCAACTCTCATATAGATGAGTTTGATGAAATATCAGAACTTGGTGAAATTAAAGTATCAAAAGTCTCTATTAAGTATTATAAAAAATGCCTGGAACAGGAAAATAAATTGCTAATGAATCAAAACAGTTGATTGAATGTAGAATCAGCCAAAACTAATGACATAGAACACAGAAAAGCTACAGCACAAACAGGCCCTTCGGCCCACAGGTTGCACCGAACATGTCCCTACCTACTAGGCTTACCTTTAACCCTCTATCTTACTAACTTCCATGAACTTATCCAAAAGTCTCTTCAAAGACCTTATCAAATCCACCTCCACCACCACGACTGGCAGCCGATTCCACACACCCACCACCCTCTGAGTGAAAAACTTACCCCTAACATAAGTTAGAATTATTATTAATAATTAATTCATGACATGTTGGAACTTCACTGTGAAAAGAGCAATGAAATTCTTGAACTGCGACCCATCTGAGCAACGTGAACAATGAGATTTTCAGTATCAAAGTGTGAATCCAGTCTTTAGAATTAATAAAGAAAATTCTAAGGAATAGCTTCAGTATCTAATGAGTGAATTGAAAGTGTCGAAAGAGCAATGAATATGGAAGAAAGACTCAAGTGAATGCCCAGGTGAAATTAAGCTTGTGTTAGCGTTCTGCAGATAACAAAGGCAACTGAACTCACCAGAGGAGTGGCTGAGCTAAATGGAAAGATTAGTGAACTTGAAGAACAGGAAAATAAGAGTAAACAAATATTTGGCAAAAACTGTGCATCAAGTAGAAGTGAAGACTTCATTTTTGAAAAGTCAACTTCCAGGAAAAACATAGCAGACACCACGGAAAAAGAAAACTCAAGTCCACTATGAATGAATGGAGCGAGCATTCCCTCCAGAAGGAACAGGATGAGCGCATGGTATCCAATCAAAGACAAAAGATTGTTGACAAGGGAAAACATTAACACTAAAGATCAAAGGAAGCAAACCAGATGTTCAATCCAGAATATTACCATCAAAGTCAGCCCAAAGCAACTGAAACTACAACTCCTCCAAAAAGTAAAAAGATGAGATCTGGAAGAGTTGTAAAGCCTCTAGACCATCTGAATTTGTAAAGTCAGAGACTTTGGAGCAGGGTGAGGGGTAGCGTGGAAACATTGCATCAGACATATTCAGCTAAGGACTTTATTTTTTCCAATATATAAAAAGGTAAGAGGTGCAAAAATAGACATTTGACCACCGGAAAAAGAGACTGGAGAAGTAATAATAACAAAAAAATGGCAGAGGAACTAAATAATTACTTTGCATCAGTCGTCACGGTGGAAGATACCAGTGGGATGCAAGAGCTCCAGGAGAATCAGGGGGCACAGATGAATGTAGTGGCCATCACTAAGGAGAAGGTTCTGGGGAAACCGAAAGATCTGAAAGTGGATAAGTCACCTGGAGCGGATGGACTACACCCAAGCGTTCTAAAAGAAATAGCTGAGGAAAGTGTAGAGGCATTGGTGGTCATCTTTCAGGAATCACTTGAGGCAGGGAGGGTCCCAGAGGAATGGAAAGTAGCTAATGTAACACTGCCGTTTAAGGCGGCAGGGAGGCAGCAGCAGACAGGAAATTATAGGCCGGTTAGCCTGTCTTCAGTCATTGACAAGATTTGAGTCCATTATTAAAGATGAGATCGCAGAGTACTTGGAAGTGCATGATAAAATAGGAGCAAGTCAGCAGGGCTTCATCAAGGGGAGGTCATGTCTGGCAAATCTGTCTTTGAGGAGGTAACAAGGAAGCTAGATACAGGAGAATCAGTGGATATGATTTATTTAGATTTCCAGAAGGCCTTTGACAAGGTGACGCATAGGAGACGGTTAAATAAGTTAAGAGCCCATGGTATTACGGGTAAGATTCTAGCATGGATAGTGGATTGACTGATTGGCAGAAGGCAGAGAGTGGGGACAAAGAGATCTTTTTCAGGATGGTAGCTGGTGATTAGTGGTGTGGCTCAGGAGTCAGCGCTGGGACCACAATATTCATTAACGGTTTGGAAGGAGGAACTGAAGGCTCTGTTGCTAAGTTTGCAGATGATACAAAGATATGTAGAAGGACATGTAGTACCGAGGAAGCTAGGGGACTGCAGAAGGACTTGGACAGGTTAGGAGAGTGGGCAAAGAAGTGACAGATGGAATACAATGTGGAAAAGTGAGAGGTTATGCACTTTGGAAGGAGGAACAGAGGCGTAGACTATTTTCTAAATGGGGACATGCTTAGGAAATAAGAACAAAGGGACTTGGGGGTCCTTATTCAAGATTCTCTTAAGGTTAACGTGCAGGTTCAGTCTGCAGTTAGGGAGGCAAATGCAATGTCAGCATTCATGTCGAGGGGGCTAGAATACAAGAGCAGGGATGTACTTCTGAGGCTGTATAAGGCTCTGGTCAGACCCCATTTGGAATATTGTCAGCAGTTTTGGGCCCCATATCTGAGGATGGATGTGCTGGCCTTGGAAAGGGTCCAGAGGAGGTTCACAAGAATGATCCCTGGAATGAAGAGCTTATCATATGAGGAACAGTTGAGGACTCTGGGTCTGTACTCGGAGTTTAGAAGGATAAGGGAGATCTTATTGAAACTTACAGGATACTGCTAGGCCTAGATAGAGTGGACGTGGGAGAGGATGTTTCCACTAGTAGGAAAAACTAGAATCAGAGGGCACAACCTCAGGCTAAAGGGACGATCCTTTAAAACAGAGATGAGGAGGAATTTCTTCAGCCCAAGAGTGGTGAATCTGTACAACACTTTGCCACAGAAGGCTATGGAGGCCAGGTCATTGTGTGTCTTTAAGACAGAGCTAGATAGGTTCTTGATTAATAAGGGGATCAGGGGTTATGGGGAAAAGGCCCGAGAATGAGGATGAGAAAAATATCAGCCATGATTGAATGGCGGAGCAGACTCGATGGGCCGAGTGACTGATTCTGCTCCTATGTCTTATGGTCTAATGGACTTGGAGGTGAAATATAAGGGTGTTCACATTAGTAAAGATTAATGTGGAACTGGGGAAACAGTACAATCTACATTATGAGTCGCATGTGCATAAGAGAGCACAAGAGAAGTCAGTATGAATATAGCACCTAGACAGGCTATGCCTTAGAGATACATAGTTGTACTAACAAACTATCCAAATCTCCAGACCTATTAGTGAGATTTACTTATTAGTAACTTACCAAAAAACATTCCAACATAGAACATAGAAAAGCTACAGCACAAACAGGCCCTTTGGCCCACAAGTTGCACCGAACATGTCCCTACCTACTAGACTTACCTATAACCCTCTATCTTACTAACTTCCATGAACTTATCCAAAAGTCTCTTAAAAGACCCTATCGAATCCGCCTCCACCACCACTGCTGGCAGCCGATTCCACACACCCACCACCCTCAGTGAAAAACTTACCCCTAACATCTCCTCTGTACCTACTCCCCAGCACCCTAAACCTGTGACCTCTTGTGGCAACCATTACAGCCCTGGGTAAAAGCCTCTGAGAATCCACTCTATCAATACCCCTCAACATCTTATACACCTCTATCAGGTCACCTCTCCAAGGAGAAAAGACCTAGCTCTCTCAACCTATCCTCATAAGGCATGCCACCTAATCCAGGCAACATCCTTGAAAATCTCCTCTGCACCCTTTCTATGGCTTCCACATCCTTTCTGTAATGAGGCGACCAGAACTGGGCACAGTATTTCAGGTGGGGTCTGACCAGGGTCCTATACAGCTGCAGCATTATCTCCCGATTTCTAAACTCAGTTCCTCTATTGATGAAGGCCAGTATTCCATATGCCTTCTTAACCACAGCCTCCACCTGCGACGCTGCTTTGAGCGTCCTATGAATCCAGACCCCAAGATCCTTCTGATCTTCCACACTGCCAAGCGTCTTACCCTTATCATATTCTTTCATCCTATTCAACCTGCCAAAATGAACCACCACACACTTATCTGGGTTGAAGTCCATCTGCCACTTCTCCGCCCAGTCTTGCATCTCATCTATGTCGCGTTGCAACTGCTGACATCCCTCCACACTGTCCACAACCCCACCAACCTTTGTGTCATCAGCAAACTTGCCAACCCATCCTTCCACTTCCTCATCCAGGTCATTTATAAAAATCACAAAGAGCAAGGGTCCCAGAACAGATCCCTGGGGCATTCCACTGGTGACCGACCTCCATGCTGAAAAAGTCCCATCTACAACCACTCTTTGCCTTCTGTGGGCAAGCCAGTTCTGAATCCACAAAGCAATGTCCCCTTGTATCCCATGCCCCTTCACTTTCTCAATGAGCCTTGCATGGGGCACCTTATCAAACGCCTTGCTGAAATCCATATAAACTACATCTATCGCCCTTCCCCCTTTTTGTGTCTCGTTACATCTTCAAAAAATTCAATTAGGCTTGTAAGGCATGATCTGCCTTGGACAAAGCCGCGCTGGCTGTTTCTGATCATACTATTCCTCTCCAGATGTTCCTAAATCCTGCCTCTCAGGATCTTCTCCATCAACTCACCAACCACTGAGGTTAGACTCACTGGTCTATAATTTCCTGGGCTATCTCTTCTCCCTTTCTTGAATAACGAAACCACATCCACAATCCTCCAATCCTCTGGAACCTCGCCCCTCTCCATTGATGACGCAAAGATAATCGCCAGAGGCTCAGCAATCTCTTCCCTCGCCTCCCACAGTAACCTGTGGTACATCCCATCCAGTCCTGGCGATTTATCTAACTTGATGCTTTTCAAAAGCGCTAACACATCCTCTTTCTTAATGTCCACATGCTCAATCTTCTCAGTCCACTGAAGTCTGTACTGCAACTACCAAGATACTTTTCCACTGTGAATACTGAAGCAACATATTCATTGAGTACCTCTGCTATTTCTACCGGTTCTATAGAGACTTTCCCACCATCACATTTGATAGGTCCTACTCCTTCACATCTTATCTTCTTGCTCTTTACATACTTGTAGAATGCCTTGGGGTTTTCCTTTATCCTGTCTGCCAAGGCCTTCTCATGACCCCTTCTTGCTCTTCTAATTTCCCTCTTAAGTTCCTTCCTACTAGTCGTATACTCTTCTAGATTTCTAACATTACCTAGCTCCCTGAACCTTTTGTAGGCTTTTCTTTTCTTCTTGACTAAATTCGTTACACTTTCGTGCACCATGGTTCCTGTGACCGACCATAACTCCCGTCTCATTGGAACGTTGCTGTGTGGAGCTCCAGACAAATTTTCCTTGAAAATGTGCCACATTTCTTCTGTACATGTCCCTGAGAAAACCTCCTTCCAATTTATGCCTCTAATTTCCTGCCTAATAGCCTCATAATTGCCCTTACTCCAAATAAACACTTTCCTAGCTTGACTGATCCTATCTCTCTCCAATGCTAATGTAAAGGAGATAGAGTTATGATCACTATCCCCAAAATGCTCTCCCACTGTCAGATCTGACACCTGCCCAGGTTCATTCCCTAATACCAAATCAAATACAGCCTCTCCTCTTGTAGGCTCATCCACATACTGTGTCAAGAGGCCCTCCTGAACACACCTAACAAATTCCTCCCCATCTAAACCCCTTACCCTAGGGATATTCCAATCGATATTTGGGAAATTAAAATCTCCCATCACGACCACTCTGTTATTATCACATCTCTCCAGGATCTGCTTCCCAATCTGCTCCTCCACATCCCTGCTACTATTGGGCGGCCTGTAGAAAACACCCAGTAAAGTTATTGACCCGTTCCTGTTGCAAACCTCCACCCACAGAGATTCCGTAGACAATCCCTCTGTGGCATCCATCTTTTCTACAGCCGTGACACGATCCCTGATCAACAGTGCCACTCCCCCACCTCTTGCCTCCTTCCCTGACCCTCCTGAAACATCTGAAACCCGGCACTTGAAGTATCCAGTCCTGTCCCTGAGATGATAACCAAGTCTCTGTAATGGCCACCACATCACACTTCCAAGTAGTGATCCACGCTCTAAGCTCATCCATTTTGTTCACTACACTCCTTGCGTTAAAATACACACATCTCAACCCTTCGGTCTGAGCGCTCCCCTTCTCAGTCACCTGCGTATCCTCACCCTCACACTGTCTACAAGCCTCTCAGATTCTGTCTTCCATGTTCACTACTCGTCCAAAGTAACCCATCTTGAAATTTTTGCTGACCATTGAGTTTTCACACACTATGAGAGATTTCTGGGACAAATTTGCCCATCATTCTCATATGTTTTGAACCATGGCTGGATCCTCAGACCCATCTGGGCTGTGGATCCTCAGATCCACAGTCCAAAGATGTGCGGGTTAGGTTGATTGGCCAGGTTAAAAATTGCCCCTTAGCGTCCAGAGATGCGTAGATTAGAGGGATTAGCAGGTAAAATATGTGGGGGTAGGGCCTGGGTGGGATTGTGGTCGGTGCAGACTCGATGGGCCGAATGGCCTCCTTCTGCACTGTAGGGTTTCTATGATTCATTGTGCATTGCTCGACTTCAAGCAGCCCTTCTCAACCTTACCACTACTATGCTGATAAATCAGTGCCTCAATCTGGCATAATACAATGCCACAGTTCCATGAAATCTCCAACTCATTGAAATGCTGCAAAAAAAAAAAAATCAGCTAATCTATTTTCCAAAGTGCATCTGCTTCAAATGTTAGAGATTCCACCATGTTATCAATGGTTTCTCTGATGAAAAGCATAATAAAATTCCCAAAATCTGTAATATAGAATGCAAATTTCCTACACATTAATAGTGTGTTGGAAATATCCACAGTACCTTCTGATACATACAAATACCCCCTGCAGTTTCCAATACTGGACAGGAAGTCAATTAAAATAGAAACAAAGCACACTAACTTACCGGGTGTGCATATAAAAGTGATTATAGTCTTGCTTCGATCATCTCCTCTGCATTTATCACCATCTGAGTATATCAGCTGAATATTATTGCCTTCTTTTTTAGGGGATGAAACAAATTTTCCAAGGTTCTTCTTTAGACCTTCACCTAGGAGATGACAACATTTAAAACAAAATAGCAATGGGTTAATTTGATTATCTTCAATTTTTAAGTAACTTAGCGGTGTTCAAACAAATAAATCTCTGCAGTGCTCTTTCCACATCAGTCAATATACCATTATACTATACATCAGCACAACAAGATATCTTCCCGCACACCTTGCAGTTTCTCAAGTGGAAAGGCAGGAGACAGATGGTGGACTCAAGTCTAATAGATAAATTTTCCTTCAAGTTGGTGAGAGAAAGCCCCATGTCTGCAGGTTACAAATAGAAAATGCTGGAAAGGCAGATTACTTAGTTCCTGTACTGACAAAAGGCAGGTTCATTGATAGAGTGCACATACTCCATCAGAACAACACTGCAACATTGATGGAAGATGTCCATTCAAAACATCCTGTCCTTACTGACCCGCAATGTCTTTGCACATTTGCTTGTTACTTCTTATACATCTTGCATTTGCTCATCATACTCACATCACTTTCTTGTAAACTATGACCTACTTTGATGTACAACATTTTAAAAAATAAATAAATACAAGGCTCCCATCTCTAACAAAATGTCATGAAATGTCACATTGGAAATGTGAACTCGTGTCGCCGCAGATGTGGACTACATTATTGTTTCCAGTATGATTTTGTACTAGTGTTTTCATAGTGTGTGGAGTTTACAATGTCAAATGCAGTAATTTCTACTTTTGGGATGCCCTCCATCAAGTGCAAAGCACTACAATATACTTCAAATGAATTTTTTATGCAAACCACTTAGTGTGCGCTCAATACAATGATTATGTAATGAAGCACAGAATTCCTTTTTTGAAACACAAGTGACTTATTGACTTACCAACAGCACAGATTGCTGCATCTTCAGGGCATTCTGCAGCCCCACCATCCTGAAGCACTTTGTGGCAAACATTAATATAGATCCGTTGCCGATCAGGTTTCACCCGGCTGCTATCCAATGCCTCCCAGTTGTGGGTGTTCGATTCAGGAACTTCTTTTGCTGCATATTAACACAATTTCCAACATAGTTTAAAAAGGAACTCGTTGTGGCAATTTAAACCAACACATTCATACTGATCACTGCCTGCTGCATAATAGCTTCATGTGCAGCAACAGTCTTCATCGGTAAGATCAGCTTATTTATATTATATAACATTTAATGGTTTTGGGCTGATCCCAATTCTGGTCAAATCTCAGATCCAGCTTCATATTCAAATATTTCACCAGGATTAATTTTTTGTTGTCAAATGACCGACACGCTCAAAAGGAGAAAAAGTGTGAAATATCAGATGGATTAAACAGAGTGGGGAAACATTTAAGAATTTGACATCTTTATAAATAAACAAACCACCAAGCCTGGATGAAATATATCCCAAGTTGTTAAAAGGGAGGAAAATGCAGCGGCTCAGATCACACTTCAATTCTCCTGAGTTACAAAAGTCGCAGCAGAGGATTCGAGAACTGGCAACAATAATTGAAAAGGGAGAAAGGGGTAATCAGCATAGTTATAGGCCAGTTAACATCGGTTGCGGACAAAAGGGAGTGTGTTAAATTGTTTCCAAAGTTTGCTTAGTAGCAGAAAGCAAAAGGTAATGGTTGACACATATTTACAACTGGAAGTCTGTGTTACCAGTGGGATTTTGCAGGACTCTGTACTCAGCCCTTGCTTTTTATAGTTTACATCAATGATTTAGACTCAACGATAAAGAATACAAACATTGGCCGTGTGGAGGAAAATTTTAGATTGCAGGAAGATGAGGATGGTTTGATAGGTTCAGCAGGAAGGTGCAATATGGAATTCTATCCAGAGAAGTGAGAGGTATGTATGTATTTGGGAGGCACAACAAGGCAAAGGAATTTTCAGCAAATAAGGATGACAATCAGTTGGACCAGAGGAGCCTTGGAGCACCCAACCACAGATACATAAAGAACAGGCTGATATGGACGTTAAGGAAACAGATGATTTGCTTTCCTTTATTTGCCAAGGCACTGAATAAAAGAAACAGGAAGTTATGTTAGAACAGTATATGATCACTTGTTCGATCACCGCTGTGTTATGTTCTGGTCACCACATTACAGGAAAGGTATGATTACATTGGAGTTGCACAAAGGACATTTGAGAATGTTACCAGGGTCAGAAATTGTAGCTATGAGAAACTGGGCATCTTTTCCTTGCAACGGAAGAGGTTGAGAGGTGACAATTTGAAGTGCATAAAATTGAGGGGCTCAGAATAAATGGAAACAAGCAATTTATCCTAGCAGAGTGGCCAAAAACAAAGGGCCACAACTTTAGAGGAGAGGCAAGGAAACCTTTTTTTTTTAGGCAGGACGTGTTAGGAACCCAGAACTTTCTTGTCAAGAGAGTGTGTGGAGGCAGAAATTGTCCAAATGTAAAGTGTATTTGGATGTTTACATAAAGGACCACGACCTGCAGGGCTAGTGAACTACTGCAATGAAGTGGGATTTGGCAGAGTAGTGTTTTGTCGACTGGCATGGACACCAAGGATCAAATGGTCACCTTGTGTTGTAAATTTTCTACAATTTGATCCCTCAAAAAAAAAATTGGGAGACTGAGTGAATAATTTAAAAGCAGCCTACTGTACAAATTTTGAACCTCAATCAATAGAAACATGGGAAGATACCCAAATTGAAAACTGTATTTTGGAATATCAAACGTCCCATTTCTCCTTTTTGACTCTGTAGTAGCATTTACAATATTGTTAAATTCAAAGTATCTAGTACACAAGAGGCAAATCAATAGAATTAAAATTTACTTTGTGTTCACAGCATCAAAAACTAATTGACAGTAGGCAAGTACGATAGGCAAACAGAGACCTTTGCCAAATACAGATTTTATTTCAAAATGGCTGAAAGTAGGAAATCTCACCTGCATATCGAGTTAAAGGGGAAAGATCATATCGTTTCCTTCCATCGGAAGCCCGACAGAGCAGATCTTCTTTTTCTTTCACACAGGCATATTTTGTACCCCAGTCAAAAATGTATGTGCAGTCAACTTCAGCACTGAATTCTGGTTTACCCTTCCCTCCATCAACTATAGAAAAGACAGATAAAGATGGTAACTAATGCAAGTTTCAGCTGCTCAACAAACAGATTTACACAGCAAAGATTTTCAGCTGTTGCATGTTTACATAGATGAGGTTTTCAACCTCAACTCCTGTCTTGCTCAAACACACAATTCAATTCACCATAGATTTACAGTTTAGAGAAATGCAATATTATAACAAAATGCCTAACTCCTGCATAAAATATTAAAAAGCTGATTTTTTTTTTTACATGTACCAAATGAAACCGTGCAGGACAATTCAACAGGAGGACGACCAGATAGATTAGATAGTACGTCAAACTTGGAGGACCGACTATCCTGTTCAAGAGCACATTGCTTTCTGTAATAACCTATCCTTAGTAACATTACAAATTCTCACCAACTTCAAAAGAACATTCACCCAGAAAGTGCAACATTAAATTTCAATGAAGAATTTATGAGAAATCTCTATGGTGAGATTATGGAGCCCGCAGTCACATGGAGTGACAGAAACAGACACAAATAGCAAATTTATCAGGAGGCTTCATGCACTCGAGAGTGAAGGCAACAAAGGAATACGGGGTCAGTGTGGGAAGAAATAATTAAAGTGGAAGAAAGCTTGTGTTTTGCATAAATACAGATATCAAACAATTACGTCAAATGCTTGGTTTCTAAGCTGTAGATTCTCTCATCTTTAATCCCTCCAACTATATGAGCAGCGCAGTGGTTTAGTCTATCACACAAATTATAATAAAGTTCATATCGGCAGTTAAGGTTGAATTTGGACAATATTATTTAAAAGAGTGATCATTAGGGTCTCAGGTCAGAAAATAGAAGTATCCTATTCTGCAACAATGTTGACAGACTATTCCCAAAAGCCCAACCTTCCCATTGCTTCTACAGTTTGGACTCAAACAACCAGGCAACCACAAAAAGAAAATCAATTTATGTACATAGAAAATAGTCAGAAATCAAATGGAAATTTAATTTTGACTGGGAATCTTAGTACTGGAACAAACTTGAATAGTACACAGCATCTAACGGAAGTATAATCTCAATAACGCATAACAATAGACTTGAGATACAATATACTTTTCTCAAGTCCTGAGACAGATTGTATATTTGGTATATTTGAATGGAAAATTTTCGGATTGGAGGCAGGTTGCTAGCGGAGTGCCACAGGGATCAGTGCTTGGTCCTCTGCTCTTTGTGATTTTTATTAATGACTTAGAGGAGGGGGCTGAAGGGTGGATCAGTAAATTTGCTGATGACACCAAGATTGGTGGTGTAGTGGATGAGGTGGAGGGCTGTTGTAGGCTGCAAAGAGACATAGATAGGATGCAAAGCTGGGCTGAAAAATGGCAAATGGAGTTTAACCCTGATAAATGTGAGGTGATTCATTTTGGTAGGACTAATTTAAATGTGGATTACAGGGTCAAAGGTAGGGTTCTGAAGACTGTGGAGGAACAGAGAGATATTGGGGTCCATATCCACAGATCTCTAAAGGTTGCCACTCAAGTGGATAGAGCTGTGAAGAAGGCCTATAGTGTGTTAGCTTTTATTAACAGGGGGTTGGAGTTTAAGAGCCGTGGAGTTATGCTGCAACTGTACAGGACCTTGGTGAGACCACATTTGGAATATTGTGTGCAGTTCTGGTCACCTCACTATAAGGATGTGGAAGCGCTGGAAAGAGTGCAGAGGAGATTTACCAGGACGCTGCCTGGTTTGGAGGGTAGGTCTTATGAGGAAAGGTTGAGGGAGCTAGGGCTGCCCTCTCTGGAGCGGAGGAGGCTGAGGGGAGACTTAATAGAGGTTTATAAAATGATGAAGGGGATAGATAGAGTGAACGTTCAAAGACTATTTCCTCGGGTGGATGGAGCTATTACAAGGGGGCATAACTATAGGGTTCGTGGTGGGAGATATAGGAAGGATATCAGAGGTAGGTTCTTTACGCAGAGAGTGGTTGGGGTGTGGAATGGACTGCCTGCAGTGATAGTGGAGTCAGACACTTTAGGAACATTTAAGCGGTTATTGGATAGGCACATGGAGCACACCAGGATGATAGGGAGTGGGATAGCTTGATCTTGGTTTCAGATAAAGTTCGACACAACATCGTGGGCTGAAGGGCCTGTTCTGTGCTGTTCTATGTTCTATACCCATAAAAACAGCATATATTTTGCAGTTAACCTTACCAGCCGATTCATTACAATGGAAGTTTATTATTGTCATTCGCCGGAATCCAGAACTGCACGAACTGCCATCAGGATATGTCAATGTCAGATCACCATCTGAATACCTGGTGTACAAAAGAAACACAACCTCAAGAATAAAGGCATTGCATTTCAAATTACAGCAACATTTGCATGCATGAAACAGGTTTAACGTATTTCTAAACTGTGGCCAGCTATTCCTTTGCAACTAATTTTAAAGTTGTTAAAGTGATTTATCCCTATTGGAGAGGCACCACAAGGATCAATGAAACACTGACAATCTCCTTTTAAGTTAACTGTGATGGAGTGGCTTACCCAGCCATTTCAGCAGAGAGTTAACAATCAACCACGTGGCTATGGGGCTGGCGACCAGACTGGGTAAGGCTGGCAGATTTATTTTCCTGAAGGTTATAAGCCAGATGGGTTTTACAACAATCAACCATAGTTGTCATGGTCACCATTACTGAGACTAGCTCTATATTTTTGAATTCAAGTTCCACCAGTTGCCATGGTGGGATTTCAACCTATGCCCCCGGAGAATTTTCCGGGGCCTCTGGATTATTAGTCCAGCGATGTAACCACTACATCGACATCTCCCCACTGTAAATGGTTTTTCATATTCTTGGAATAAACAAATCAAGGCTGCAATTCATGCAAAGTTTTTCATCCCAGTTTTATAACCACCACAAACTCAGTTGCTTACTTTTATTTAAAATAAAACAATTTTGACCCAATCTACTGCTATAGATAGCTTCTGCTGATTCTCCAATCTTATCTTGTTACTGCAGTCATTTGATGGACCTAACATGGTTCATATCACAGACTGAGTTGCCAACTCCACACCATTCTATCAAAGCAAGAACTGCTGATGTATTGGATCTGTTGGCAACCTGGGAAGTCACTGGCGATGCAATGATAATAGTAGGTGTGGTAGAATGTACAACGAAATTCAGCCAAATTTCATTGAAAATAGTTTTGGTCAAAAAATAATTTAATAAAACTGCTCATTGGCTTAAAAGCTTTGTAGGGATAATTTACATGGCCTAACATATTTCAGAACTAAATCTATTCATTTTGGCAGATTGTAAGCTCTTTAATCTAACACTATACATCACTTCTAGCTAACCATTGATGAGGTAGTTTATCCATGCTTTTTTATTCAATAGGGGAATGTACATTCTTTGAGAATATTTGCCACTGTCTTCCATCTTTTAATTTAATTTCCCAATTTATCTTGACAAACTTGCCCCTCATAACCTATATAATTAACTTTGTTTAAATTTGAAACCCTAGTTTTCATAACTCATTAATTATGAAGTTTTATTGTGTGGTCCATCTTCCCCAGAGGACTGTTTATATTATTACTAATTAACCCTGGCAAATTACACAACATTAGGTCAAAAATATCTGTTCCCTTATTGATTCTTTGACAGAGTCTATTAGAGAATGGTCTTGAATGCATAGAATGAGCTCTTTCTGCAATCTACTACTTGGTTTGCCCAGTGTCTCTGAAGGTTAAACTATCCCTCAATCGTTGTAATAACCTTGTAACACATTCCTCTAATTATCTAATTCATATTCTGTATAATACTGTTAGGGGGACATTTAAGTTAGTCATACTGAATCTACATCCTGATTTACTGAGCTTCCTCAATACTGTTTTGATGCTTTATCAGGGTTACCCTGCACTTTTTTCAATTTTGCCTACTGTTCTAACAGTGATTTACTTTGGAATATTTAGTTTCCAACCTTGGTCACCCTACAACCATGACACACACACTGCCTTAATTCAGCTATAATTCGGACTTTAAAAATTTTCCATGATGAAACCTTTAAATGTTTTCGATGAGGAATTTCTTCACTCAAAGGGTTGTAAATCGTTGGAAAACTTTACTCCAGTAGATTATGGATGTTCCGTTGTTGAATATATTTAAGGCTAGGATAGACATTTTTGGGAATTAAGGAATACCGGGAGTTGATGGAAATGTGGAATTGAAGCCGAAGGTGAGCCGTGATTGTATTGAAATGTGAAGGAGGCTTGATGGGCCATATGAGTCAGAGGTTTACAGCATGGAAACCGGCTCTTCGACCCAACTTGTCCATGTTGCCCTTTTTTCTTTAAACCACTAAGCTAATCCCAATTGCCCGCATTTGGCCCATACCCCTCTATACCCATCATACCTATGTAACTATCCAAATGCTTTTTAAAAGACAAAAATTGTACCCGCCTCTACTACTACCTCTGGCAGCTTGTTCCAGACACTCACCACCCTCTGTGTGAAAAAATTGCCCCTCTGGACACTTTTGTATCTCTCCCCTCTCACTTTAAACCTATGCCCTCTAGTTTTAGACTCCCCTACCTTTGGGGAAAGATATTGACTATCTAGCTGATCTGTGCCCCTCATTATTTTATAGACCTCTACAAGATCACCCCTCAGCCTCCTACGCGCCAGAGAAAAAAGTCCCAGTCTATCCAGCCTCTCCTTATAACTCAATCCATCAAGTCCCGGTAGCATCCTAATAAATCTTTTCTGCACTCTTTCTAGTTTAATAATATCCTTTCTATAATAGGGTGACCAGAACTGCACACAGTATTCCAAGTAAGGCCTTTGACAAGGTCCTGTATGGGAGGTTAGTTAGGAAGGTTTAGTCGTTAGGTATACATGGAGAGGTAGTAAATTGGATTAGACATTGGCTCAATGGAAGAACAGTAAGAAGTCTCACAACACCAGGTTAAAGTCCAACAGATTTATTTGGTAGCAAATACCATAAGCTTTACCATAAACCTGTTGGACTTTAACCTGGTGTTGTGAGACTTCTTACAGTGCTTACCCCAGTCCAACGCCGGCATCTCCACATCAATGGAAGAAGCCAGAGAGAGGTAGTGGAGGATTGCTTCTGAGTGGAGGCTTGTGACTAGTGGTGTGCCACAGGGATCAGTGCTCAGTCCATTGTTGTTTGTTATCTATATCAATGATCTGGAGGATAATGTGGTAAATTGGATCAGCAAATTTGCTGATGATACAAAGATTGGAGGTGTAGTGGACAGTGAGGAAGGTTTTCAAAGCTTGCAGAGGGATTTGGACCAGCTGGAAAAATGGGCTGAAAAATGGCAGATGGAGTTTAATGCAGACAAGTGAGGTATTGCACTTTGGAAGGACAAACCAAGGTAGAACATACAAGGTAAATGGTAGGACACTGAAGAGTGCAGCAGAACAGAGGGATCTGGGAATACAGATACACAATTCCCTAAAAATGGCGTCACAGGTAGATAAGGTCGTAAAGAGTACTTTTGGTACATTGGCCTTTATAAATCAAAGTATTGAGTATAAGAGTTGGAATGTTATGGTGAGGTTGTATAAGACATTGGTGAGGCCGAATTTGGAGTAGTGTGCGCAGTTTTGGTCACCTAATTACAGGAAGGATATTAATAAGGTTGAAAGAGTGCAGAGAAGGTTTACAAGGATGTTGCCGGGACTTGAGAAACTGAGTTACAGAGAAAGGTTGAATCGGTTAGGACTTATTCCCTGGAGCGTAGAAGAATGAGGGGAGATTTGATAGAGGTGTATAAAATTATGATGGGTATACATAGAGTGAATGCAAGCAGGCTTTTTCCACTGAGGCTAGGGGAGAAAAAAAAACTAGAGGACATGGGTTAAGGGGGAAAAGTTTAAAGGGAATATTAGGGGGGGCTTCTTCACAGAGTGGTGGGTGTGGCATGAGCTGCCAGATGAAGTGGTGAATGCAGGCTCACTTTTAATATTTAAGAAAAACTTGGATAGGTACACGGATAAGAGGGGTGTGGAGGGATATGGTCCAGGTGCAGGTCAGTGGGACTAGGCAGAAAAATGATTCGGCACAGCCAAGGGCCAAAAGGCCTGTTTCTGTGCTGTAATGTTCTATGGTTCTAAGTGTGGCCTTATCAATGTCTTGTACAACTTCAACAAGACATCCCAACTCCTGTATTCAATATTCTGACCAATGAAACCAAGCATGCCGAATGCCTTCTTCACCAATCTGTCCACCTGTGACTCCACTTTCAAGGAGCTATGAACCTATACTCCTAGATCTCTCTGTTCTGTAACTCTCCCCAACGCCCTACCATTAACTGAGTAAGTCCTGCCCTGGTTCAATCCACCAAAATGCATCACCTCGCATTTATCCAAATTAAACTCCATCTGCCATTCGTCAGCCCACTGGCCCAATTGATCAAGACCACGTTGCAATTGGAGATAACTTTCTTCACTGTCCACTATGCCACCAATCTTGGTGTCATCTGCAAACTTACTAACCATGCCTCATATATTCTCATCCAAATCATTAATATAAATGACAAATAACAGTGGGCCCAGCACTGATCCCTGAGGCATACCGCTGGTTACAGGCCTCCAGTTGAAAAACAACCCTCTACAACCACCCTCTGGCTTCTGTCAAAAAGCCAATTTTGTATCCATTTAGATACCTCATCCTGGATCTGGTGAGATTTAACCTTATGCAACAACCTACCACATGGTACCTTGTCAAAGGCCTTGCTAAAGTCCATGTAGACAACATCAACTGCACTGCCCTCATCGACCTTCTTGGTTACCCCTTCAAAAAACTCAATTAAATTTGAGACATGATTTTCCACTCAAAGCCATGCTGACTGTCCCTAATCAGTCCTTGCGATACACTTGATCAGGTCCTAGGGATTTATCTACTTTGATGCGCTTTAAGACTTCCAGCACCTCCTCCTCTGTAATATGTATACTCCTCAAGACATCACTATTTATTTCGCCAAGTTCCCTAACATCCATGCTTTTCTCAATGGTAAATACTGATGCAAAATATTCATTTAGGATCTCACCCATCTCTTGTGGATCCGCAGATAGATGACCTTGTTGATCCTTAAGAGGCTCTACTCTCTCCCTTGTTACTCTTTTGCCCTTTATGTATTTGTAGAAGCTCTTTGGATTCTCCTTTGCCTTATCTGCCAAAACAATCTCGTGTCCTCTTTTTTCCCTCCTGATTTCTCTCTCAACTCGACTCCTACACCCCCTATACTCTTCAAGGGATTGGCCTGCTTCTGAGACCCTTCCTGAGGCACTGTTTCACCTTTTACCTCAAAATCGCCAATCTCTCCTGGTTTGATGTTTCTCTTTAAGCTTACAAATTATTCTTAGTTGGACTCTTTTTTTCTTCCCATCCCTCCCCCTACCCCTATTATTTTGAAGCGCTATCACCCAGTTGTTCAGTTCACCAAAACAGTGTCTGCACCCTGGTTTAAGTGCAAATAGACTTGATGGGTCAAGTTCCTTTCCCCCAAATTGATGCTAATGCCATGTGAATTGAAATCCTTGTCTTCTGCACCTATGCCTCGCATTTAACCCTTGAACCGGTTTGTCCAATTCCAATTTGTGCATGGCTAAAATAGTAATCCTGAGAGTACTAACTTTTGAGATTCTGCCTTTGGACCTCAGATCCTCAAACCAAATCTCGTTCAGTGCCATATCATTAGATACCCACATGGAGGATGGCATACTGAGTGAAACTTTTAAAACAGATTGGCAATTTCTCTGCCCAGATGATTATTGCTTCCCTGCTTCCTCTAGGCCACCTGCTTTTGATTTGTGCAGACCTTGTACTTGGCAATACTTTTAAAAGCTCATTCAAGTCTTCACGGATCAAATTTGCAAAATAGTGCAGCTGGGGAAAGAGATGGAGTAGATGGCAAGGGAATCAAGTTTCTGACAGGAGCTAAAGAATGGTTCTAAAGTTGTTCCAATGTCAAATTCTAAGCTGCAAACTGCCCCATGTTGTCAGATCGATAGCCTCACAACTTGTAGGTGGTTTTGTTAGAGGGAATAGGGACTGGGCATCATCTGCATCCAGGTGGAAGCTGCTCCTGTAAAAGGGACATCATGCAGACAAACTGGAAGGAGCAAGTATAGAACCTTGGGAGCTCTGAACATAACAGATGAAAAAGCTTCACTGGAGATGCACTGGCTATATCGGAATAGGAAAACACACAAAACCAGCTCATAGCTGGACAAAGGAGTTCAACAGTGAAACCAAACAGGGAATGGAATATTGACAAGTGGGGAGTGACAGTATGGTGAGCCAATATGGCAGTATGGTGAGCTCTTAGTGCTCAGAGTAGGGTAGATGTCAGACTGAACAGATTCAAACTGGGAGTGAACGATACATTCAAGGAAGAAAAAGGGATTTGACAGAGAATTTGAATACTCGACTTCAGATCAAGTCCTTTGCTGCTTTTTCAACACTATTTGATGATAGCAGTGGTGTATCTGTGAGGCTCTGTAAGCAACATAAATATCCGGAGTTTGAAGAGAACATGTGCACAAGTGGGGTTAGAGTCAAAGGTTTACAGCATGGAAACAGGCCCTTCAGCCCAACTTGTCCTAGCCGCCCAGTTTTTAACCACTAAGCTGGTCCCAATTGACTGCATTTGGCCCATATACCAAACTTACTCATGCAACTGTAAATTTTTTCTAAAACTCAAAATTGTATCTGCCTCTGGCAGCTCTTTCCAGACACTCACCACCCTCAGTGAAAAAATTGCCCCTCTGGACCCTTTATCTCTCCCCTCTCACCTTAAATTTATGCCCTCTTGGTTTTAGACTCCCCTACCTTTGGGAAAAGATGTTGACGGTTTGGTCAGATGTATCAATTTTGTCTCCACCTTGGTGAGTGCCCTAGACAAATTGGACACAGACTGGACAAAAACTGGGAGTATGGACACAGAGGGGTATCCAGACTGTCAGACGAGATAGCTAGATTTATAGCCAAAATGAAGGTCAAATTGCAAGTCAGCAACCCAAATTTAGAATGTAGCATCTTTCATTGCATTTTACATGAAAAGGCTATGCATGGTACAAAGGTGAAAATTAATGTTGTGAATGTGGTCACTGAAACCAAGTTTCATTTGAAGTGCAACTCTTAAATCACCGACATTTCAGCTGACTGTCAGAAGAATATGAAAGTCGGTCTGCCAGATTGGTAGCTGTGTTGTAACGTTTTCCCAAATTACATGGGAAAATTCAACAGTTCACTAACTCATGACAATTAATGGCTTCACGTTCTTGCTTCTATGGTAGATTTTACCATATACCTGAACACACTTAACAGAAGAATACAGGGTAACACGCAGATAGGGACAGAATACTATTGCAACATTCAAGCATTAGAGAAGCAGCTTTGGCAGTGGGAGAAAAATCTTTCCCAGAGCAACTTCTAACTTGGCACATTTTCCCACCCTTAAATCACTGTCACTATTGGGACTTGGATATAATGCTGTCACAAAATGATATATGGGTAAAATTACTTAGGTGCAAAAAGTAATTTCCAGATGAATCCAGGAAGTATGAAGTGTATATAATTTTCAGCAGACCATTTTCTGTCAACATGCATTATGTACCAGAGGAGCCCCAAATAGAGTATTTTGCTGCAATGCACTGATCAAATATCTACATTTCCAATATTGACGTTACTAAGTTTCATCAATGCACAACTCCAAATTATCCCAACCCGAGATCCTTTGCATCAAATTATTTCCCTGTTTGGGACACATCGGTGTGTAAACATGAATTTCCAATTCTTTCCCCCATCGGGGTTTGTTGACAGACTAACACTTGGTTTGGCAAAGTCTGCTTTTAAAATTCTTATCCTCATGTTCAAATCCTCCACGGCCTCAACCCTATCTATTGCTGTAAAATCCCACAGCCCCAAGAGCCTCAGAGCTCTACTTTCCCAAATCCGCCTTTCGTGCAGCCCCAATTTAATTTCTGTTCCTCCCTCTCTTCCTCAGATACTTAATAAAAACCCACCGCTTTGACCAAGATATTAGTCACCCATTCTAATATCTGCTGTGGCTCACTGTCAATTTGTTTAACAACTCTCCTGTGAAGTGTCTTCAGATTTGAAGAACAAGTTTTCCAAATTTGGTGAGTACCAAAATTATCCCAAAGGTCCTTTGGAGCGAGAATGTTTTCCCCCCCACATTTGGGATCTCATTCATGTGTGAACACGTATTCTGCATTCAGAATATCAACATAAAATCTAAACCTCAGGACATCTCAGAGTGCTTTACAGGCAATGAAGTACTTTTCAAGTGTTAATCACCATTTCAAAAGTAGGAAATAAAATCCAAATGGGAATACCAATATCAAAACCTTATCTAGTTCTTCTCTTTTATAAAGAACTTTTGCTGAAGGTCACTCATCAATTTCCAAGGATCTCAAGTCAGGCCTAGCATGAAAAATGGGATTGACACCTTGAACCAAAAACAATCAAATTAAAAACAACATACCTGAGCATCTGATTTTGATATCGCCCTGCAATCTTATGGAGAGAAACATCTTTTTTTGTTTGACATGATGCTATAAAACCCTTCGCATCACTGCAGCCCCCAGAACTGATCGGCCCACACACGTTCAGGTAATAGTAGTAGTCATCAGTGGTATCATCGCTCTTCTTGGGGATAACAAGATATGGCATGGTAGAGTCTGGTCAAAAACAATTTAAAACATTGAAACATGGGAGCAAGCATATATTTAAAACTATTGTGCCAAAAAAGCCACTAAAATAGGCAATAAAATGACTGTCACCTTAAATCCATTTGCTTTAAACAACATTATGTAAAATGCAGCCTCCAACGTTGCTCCTAAATGCAGTGAATGGTATGATTATCCCTTGTGGAAAATATTGAGCTTAAGGTATTTGATTAGTTGCCAAAGTTTCATCTTTCGTGAGTTAGCTTATTTGACTTCAAAATCCATTTATTAATGCAGGAATGACCATAGCCTGCGTCACCTTGTTGCATCCGTCCCACTTGGTTCATTGATGACTCCTAGCTCCAAGCACCCATTGAAGCAAGCAGGAGATCGGGGCCCCTGTCAGCATCACTAATGTTATCCACTAACGTTACATTCCCTGATGCTTGGGAAATTCAGAGTCTTAATATTTGGCCAGGCCTGCCCCCTGAAGAGGGTACACCAGCTTCGTGGTTTTATGTTATAGAATCATAGAAACCCTACAGTGCAGAAGGAGGCCATTCGGCCCATCGAGTCTGCACCGACCACAATCCCACCCAGGCCCTACCCCCACATATTTTACCCGCTAATCCCTCTAACCTACACATCTCAGGACTCTAAGGGGCAATTTTTAACCTGGCCAATCAACCTAACCCGCACATCTTTGGACTGTGGGAGGAAACCGGAGCACCCGGAGGAAACCCACGCAAACACGAGGAGAATGTGCAAACTCCACACAGACAGTGACCCGAGCCGGGAATCGAACCCGGGACCCTGGAGCTGTGAAGCAGCAGTGCTAACCACTGTGCTACCGTGCCGCCCTGGAAGAAGCAGTTACTGGCTATAAGCTCTTGCTCGTTTGGTGTAGAATACAAGTACCAGGAGTTATTTCTGACAGTGGGAGAGATCATTGCACCTCATTGAATAGCTACTGCCTGCCTCAAGCTGGGCAACACGCAGTCAGTCAAATCTGGAATGAAGTCCCATCAGTGGAAGTCTGTGATCAATCAGGCATCTTTCCAGCGACTCCTGCAGCAGAGCTGGTATCAAACTGTACTGGACAAATACAATATATTAGACATTGTATTTACCCAGTATAGTTTGATACCAGCTCTGTTGCAGGTCCTTTTGGAAAGCTGCCCAATTTACCACATTACTACCATGGTACTCCATTCCAGAGTTTCAGTCAGCGTTTATGCCCTTAGTCGCCTCTCCCAAGGCACAAGGCAGTGGGGCTATTTACCCATAGCAGAGGGTCTAGTTTGTGGGCACCAGCTTGTGGGCCATATCTGGGGGCAGGCCTCCTCAGAGCGTGAAGTTGCCAGTTTACGCATGTCAACATGGTCAGGCACTGCATAAGTCTTGCTGAAGAGAGTATACACAGTTGGGAGAGGCTAATGCATTCTGCTTTCTTTTCATTTCATTATAGTTATTATATTTTTGTTTCAGTTCTTGTAGATTTATTTTCACGTTCCATTCTATTAATTTAAATGTCTCTGCCACCTCACTATTGCACTGGTCCCAATCAGTTCAAGCCTGTTCCAACAGTGCAATTTCTTCCCATCTCCTGTCAAAGTACTGGCACCAGTGTCACATGAAAAGAAACCTCTCCTTTGGTAGTACAGAACTTCGTACTGCTAAAAAAGGCATACTGTGAAGCTTTTCATCTTGCATTCATCAGGACAACACGCAAGAATGCCAAATTTCAACGGGAACAATTTATACTGCAAGGAGAAAAGTGTTGCAGTGTGGTTGGAAAGTTGGCTCTGATTGGTCGAGACATTGCCATGACAAATATACCAGGAGGCTATTGCTTTTGCAATTTTTTTTGAATAAACAATGCTTGGATATATTCATTTTCCTCAAAGGTCAGTTCCCTGCATATGAATATACGTAGCTTTTAGCAAGCCCGAGTCAGAGCCCGACTGAATGTGAAATTGGTCAGTGCGATTCTTACCACACTCGGGATTGCTCAGAAAATGCTTCCCTATTGTAGGATCGTTAGTAACATTACACATTTATGTTTTAAACTTTGTAAATGCTGGTTGGTTGAGTAGAGTCAGTATTCTTTCCATTACAAACAGCTGAAGGGACATGATGCAATCCAGCTATCGCTGGAAAATACTGCCTACGTACCTAGCATATCAGCACCAAATCCATATACCACATTGAAAAAAAAATTATTAGTCACAAGTAGTCCTACATTAACACTGCAATGAAGTTACTGTGAAAATCCCCGAGTCGTCACACTTTGGCACTTGTTTGGGTACACAGAGGAACATTTGGTATGGCCAATTCACCTAACCTGCATATCTTTGGACTGTGGGAGGGAACCAGAGCACCCGGAGGAAACAGACACGGGGAGAATGAGCAAACTCCACACAGACAGTGACCCAAGCCGGGAATCGAACCCTTGTCCCTGACACTGAGGCAGCAGTGCTCATTGCTCATTTGTGCGACACACAGAACATCTTTCTGGCTTGATGGCAGCATTCCACTAGTAGAAAACGTCACTCGCACTATTACTGCATGCTAGTAACATTAAACATCTAGCTTCACCTCTTCCTCAAGCGGAGATACTTTATCCTTCCAGGGTAATTTGAGGTACACTGGGCATTTTGCAGGTCAAAACTATCTTTGGCCCATTGGTGATTTTATGGTGATCAATAATCTGATTGATGCAGCCATGAGCTGGCCGGAGAGCTTCAATGTCTCCTATTTTGGCATCAAGGTTGCATGAAAAAAAAATCACTCTGATCCTATTTGAAATTTCTGATGAGGCCAATTCTGCAGTGCTTAGAGTTGTAGGAATACCAACGTGTAAACTGACCAGTCAAGGGAGGTGTGCAGTAGACGGTAGTAAAGAACAATTTGCGGACGTTTCAACTGACATGTCAAGGAAAGATGCTCCATTTCAAACTTTGAAGCTGCCCCTTTTGGATCTGTAAACTGCCCAGTTTACCTCAAAATACCCTGATAGATAAGAGATGAAGTTAGTCATTTCTCACTGCTACCATTCAATGGCAACGAGTGATGTTTTCCACCAATAGAAGGCTGCTGTCAAACCAAAAGAGACATCCTGCCTACCACATAAATGAGCAATGTGGCAAGTGAAAAGTTGAGATGAGATTAGCCATTTCTCACTTCTACACGAGTGATATTTTCCACCAACAGGATGCTGTTATCAAACCAAAAAGACATCCTGACTATTACACAAATGAGTAATGTGGTACGTAAGCTTGATAGGTTGGTAAAGACAAAATGTACCTCCCTAAACCTACACAAGAAAGTGCATTGCACAGTCTAGGAAAGGCCCAGATGTATTTTCTAAGATATCCTCAACATCAGTCAGCAAGAGTGGAAGAAAAGCAAAAGCTCCTACTCTTAATCAGATATCCTGCTGTATATGCACGCGTGGGGATATCAGCAACAGTCCACAAAATACCATGTTGTCACACGGCACTTACTTTAATTCATACACAAGGAGTCACTTGCTCAAGGCACTAAATGGTGACTAGCTGCAAACCAACAGGGAATACATTCAACCCTTTCCTACTCCCACAAAAGTATGTTAATCTAAGATTTAAATCCACACTGTTCCTGAAAGACCTTGTTTTTATACAAATTAAACTGACATTTGGGGTTGAATGTACAATGGCTCTGAAACAACAATTTTAGACAGGTCTTAGAAAGTATTCTCATTATACCAAGACTTCAATTAAACTATGAAGAGCCAAATGGACTCAAAACGTTAACTGTTTGCATTCCCTACGGATGCTGCCAGACCCGAGTTTTCCCAACATTCTCCGTTCTTGTTCCAGATTCCAGCATCCGCAGTCTTCTGTTTATTTCATTTAAAATCACCCCCAAAACAACCAGCAGAATAACTTAAGCTTACATTTCTACCAGCATTTATTTCACTGCTCTAGACATCTGCAGTGACACCAACTATTACAGTTAATACATTTAATCTATTAAAAATGTATTCTCTCACCAGTCAATCTGAGGGGAGTCAGATCAATGGAGATGTCATGCTGGTCACTTGTAAGCTTGCAGCTATGGCTTTCTAGGTAATCTCTGGGGCAGGCATATTCAGTAACCCATTCAATTTCATAGCGACAGTTAGTACTGGCAATGAGCTTGGGTTCTGTACCCTATTAAAACAAAAGCACATTTTCAATTGTACACCAAGATGATAAAATCAAAAATACAAATTCTACAACAGTTCATAATGCTTGCAATAATTGCAAAAGTTTAAAAAGTTTTCATGGGCATCAACTTCAAACCAATTTTAATATTAGTTCTAATAAAAGGTTAAACAGACCTCACATTTATTTACCCAATTCAATGTAATGGAACAAAGACCTTAAATTTTCTCATTCAGAAATACGACAAACCTTACTAATGAATATTAAGAACTCTAACAATTCAAATCTAAGTAGAGAAATTGTCTCGCCCACTGCCATCCAGAACAGAAAGTTTAGTGATCACTAGAATATCCACCATGAAAGGGACTCTGAAGAGGAAATAGAAATGGCTGGATTATGGAGGCAACATTGCACCATAACATCAGTCCTGAAATTAAGAATTTCAACTTCATCTTTTGTCATAGTATTGAACTGGCATTAGCAATTTAAGCAAATGTTCACTTCTTCCTCCACAACGTCAGAGGTAACACCTCAGTGTTGTTTTTTTAAAATGAAGATTTTACATTTCAAATTTAGGTGTGTACAAAATACACTTTTTAATACAGGATTTAATAACTGCACATTACATGTCTATGTAACTTCCTGATTTAAAAAAATGTATCCAAACAGTGGCTATGTTCTGTAAAAACACCACTGAAAGCACATGAATTAAACTAAAACAAATTTAAATTTAAAGTTATGGGGAGAGAGATCAGGTAAAGGGAAATTTAGGCCTCAGGTCGAGGTAATAGAAAAGAGCAACAATTAGGGTTAAGATAAGCCGGATAGGACAGGAAAAGAAAAGAGTTGAACAAAAGTAGCGAATTAGCTCATAAGCCCTAAAATGAAGGCTCTTTATCTGAATGCATTAAGCATTCATTAGTTGAAGTAGTGGCACAAAAAGCAATAAATTTGTTTGATCTAATCACTATTAAAGAGGCAAAGGACAGGATTTTGGCTCTGATATAGAACTGGGAACATAAGTGGGTAGGCAGGTAATTCCGCTTCACCAGCCACAGAATGCTGCTACCACCAGAGTCATTTTGCTGCAGGTCAGAGTGAAGCCAGAATTGCTAATCACCTACAAGTAGCAGGTAGCTTGTAACGAAGCCAATGATCACAGGCTGACTGGGACTTTCTACACAGCCAGTGCCTTTTCCTAAGTTAACTCAAAGTAAAAAATTCTCTGGGGAAAAAATTGAGATAATACAATTGAATTCTACATCCAGAGTGAAAGCAGCATATACCAGTCCGAAATAACAATCTTAAACTGAAACATATGTATGAGGGGAGAGTTGGCTACAATTGACTGGGTAAATAGAGTAAAAGAAATGGTGGTAAATAGACAGCAAAACATTTCAAGATTGATTCAAAATGATGAAAAAACATTAACTTGCAAAGAAATCCACCCATGGTTTACTAGGGAAGTCAAGGATAGTGGGAGATCAAAATTGGCTTTTAAATGTTGCAAAAGTAAGTCTGGGAATTGGGAATTTAAAAGAAAACAGCAAGGTATGACCAAAGAGGGAAAAAGAGAATGAGTAAACTATCCAGGAATGTAAATGCAGATTGTAAGAGCTATAACGAGGGCATCCAAAGTAAAAATCTAATTCCAAATTACATGCCAGAAATACAGGATAACAAAGGGGCTTCTTATAAAATTATATAAAGTAATTAATACCAGAGAAAAGGTATTGGAGAAACCTAAAGGCAACAAATCCCTGTACCTGTCTGCGTAAACAAGTTAGCTCTAGAGATAGCAGATGCACTGGTTAACATTCCCCAAATCCTAGAATGGTCCCAGCAGTTTGGAAGTTAACATTAGGGCACTATCACTATTCAAGGAAAAAGTGGAACATCAGGCCAATTAGCTGGACAGTCATAAAACAAATTGGAATATTTTACAGCAGTTTTAACATGCACCTAGAGAAAGTTGAAGTGTGATCAGACAGAATCAACAGTTTTTCAAAGAGAAATGTTTGATAAATAAGTTAGTTTTTTTTGAGGATGTAACTGATAGGGTAGGTAACGGAGTCAGTAGATATTTGGATTCCTAAAACACATTTTATAGGGTGCCACATCAAAGGTTAATATGCAAGGTAAGTGCTCATAGAGTTGGGGATAATACACTCACATGGATGGAAGATTGGTGAACCAACAAATAGCATAAGATAGAGATAAGCGGGAGTATCGTCAAGTTGACAGGCTGTAACTAGAAGTGCCATAAGGATCATTGGAAGGCCCGTTACTATTTACAATCTATATTAATCACTTGAATACATTTCAAGTTCACTAACAAAACAAAGCTGGTGGGGAGAAAAGAGGCTGCAAAAAGAAATAGAACAGACTAAATGAATGGGCAACATGGTGGCAGATGGCAATAATGTGGGGATCAGTGAGGCACTTAAATATTCTGTTTCTACTACTGCATAAGTTATCGAAAAACATGAAACTTTCAAATGTTGAGAAAGAATTGGGTATACCTCCAAGGAATATAGCAAGCAATTAGGAAGGTAAATGGCATGTTGGCCTTTATTACAAGGACATCAGATTAAAGAATAAGGAAGTCTTGCTACAACTGCACAGGACTATGGTAAGATCACACCTCCAGAATACTGGGTACAGTTTTGGTCGAGGAAAGGATTGGTTCCTGGGATGAGGCATTGGTCCATGATAAGAGACTGAGTAAGTTCAGTCTTACAGGCAGAATAATACAAGATTCTGAAAGGGATTGACAGGGTGGATGCCAAGAGGCTGTTTCCCCTGATTGAGAATTTAGAACAGTCTCAGGCCAAGATGTTGATCATTTAGGACAAAGATGAGGAGAAACTTCAGAGGATTGTGAATCCTTAGAATCCTCTGCCTTAGAGGGCTGTGGATGCTCTATCATGGATTGTATTCAAGGCTGAAATCGACTTTTGATTGCGGAGAATCAAGGGATGGGGGGGCGGGGGCACTAAGTGGAGCAAGATAGAATTCCAATGAATGGCTGAACACATTGAGGCTATGTATTCCACTCCTGCTGCTCATATTTCTTAACTTATCTTATTAATTCAATCCAACATTCTGAAAAACAAGGTCACTAAACCAATTCGGGGAGATATATACATATATATAAAACCCTTCACAACAATTAGTTTGTGAATCAAATGAAGTATCTTATGGAAGGAAGCAGACTTCGGCAGATATGAAATTGTTCTAATAAATTAACAGCAGCAATCACTTAAAATTCCAAAAACTTATCAAGGTGGAATTGAAGTGTAAGTGAGAAACCCCAATAGGTTGGTAGCTTTATAAACCATTAGACATTAAGGCACTGAATTCACTGAATGCTGGTAGTTTTATGACTTTTGAAACAAGCTTATGAGCTAACAAGAAAGTAGTTCACACATACGAGATGCAGTAAGAGATTTGAACAAGTGATTATGAATTTAAAACACATATGCTGGTATTATGTATTATTGTTGATCTTAAGGTACACTGTTCGCTTTTGCCAAGAGCAATTTGCTGCTCAGCATCACGATAAAAAGCATTCAGGCAAAGCCATATTCCAAGAGAACGTTTAAACCTTGGGAATATACAATATCTTTCGGATGGAAAGAACATTTAGAACACAATCATATTCTGTGAACAGGGTTTATTCACGATCTGGACGAGATGGATGCATGGAGTCGTGTATTATGTGTTAATCTGATTACAGTAAGAAGGTAAACAACACCAGGTTAAAGTCCAACAGGTTTATTTGGTAGCAAAAGCCACACAAGCTTTCGAGGCTCTAAGCCCCTTCTTCAGGTGAGTGGGAATTCTGTTCACAAACAGAACTTATAAAGACACAGACTCAATTTACATGAATAATGGTTGGAATGCGAATACTTACAACTAATCCAGTCTTTAAGAAACAAAACAATGGGAGTGGAGAGAGCATCAAGACAGGCTAAAAAGATGTGTATTGTCTCCAGACAAGACAGCCAGTGAAACTCTGCAGGTCCACGCAACTGTGGGAGTTACAAATAGTGTGACATAAACCCAATATCCCGGTTGAGGCCGTCCTTGTGTGTGCGGAACTTGGCTATCAGTTTCTGTTCAGCGACTCTGCGCTGTCGTGTGTCGCGAAGGCCGCCTTGGAGAACGCTTACCCGAATATCAGAGGCCGAATGCCCGTGACCGCTGAAGTGCTCCCCAACAGGAAGAGAACAGTCTTGCCTGGTGATTGTCGAGCGGTGTTCATTCATCCGTTGTTGCAGCGTCTGCATAGTTTCCCCAATGTACCATGCCTCGGGACATCCTTTCTTGCAGCGTATCAGGTAGACAACGTTGGCCGAGTTGCAAGAGTATGTACCGTGTACCTGGTGGATGGTGTTCTCACGTGAGATGATGGCATCTGTGTCGATGATCCGGCACGTCTTGCAGAGGTTGCTGTGGCAGGGTTGTGTGGTGTCTTGGTCACTGTTCTCCTGAAGGCTGGGTAGTTTGCTGCGGACAATGGTCTGTTTGAGGTTGTGCGGTTGTTTGAAGGCAAGAAGTGGGGGTGTGGGGATGGCCTTGGCGAGATGTTCGTCTTCATCAATGACATGTTGAAGGCTCCGGAGGAGATGCCGTAGCTTCTCCGCTCCGGGGAAGTACTGGACAACGAAGGGTACTCTGTCCACTGTGTCCCGTGTTTGTCTTCTGAGGAGGTCGGTGCGGTTTTTCGCTGTGGCGCATTGGAACTGTTGATCAATGAGTCTAGCGCCATATCCTGTTCTTATGAGGGCATCTTTCAGCGTCTGGAGGTGTCTGTTGCGATCCTCCTCATCCGAGCAGATCCTGTGTATACGGAGGGCTTGTCCGTAGGGGATGGCTTCTTTAACGTGTTTAGGGTGGAAGCTGGAGAAGTGGAGCATCGTGAGGTTATCCGTGGGCTTGCGGTACAGTGAGGTGCTGAGGTGACCGTCCTTAATGGAGATGCGCGTGTCCAAGAATGCAACCGATTCCAGAGAGTAGGCTATGGTGAGCCTGATGGTGTTGCATTCTTGGACACGCGCATCTCCATTAAGGACGGTCACTTCAGCACCTCACTGTACCGCAAGCCCACGGATAACCTCACGATGCTCCACTTCTCCAGCTTCCACCCTAAACACGTTAAAGAAGCCATCCCCTACGGACAAGCCCTCCGTATACACAGGATCTGCTCGGATGAGGAGGATCGCAACAGACACCTCCAGACGCTGAAAGATGCCCTCATAAGAACAGGATATGGCGCTAGACTCATTGATCAACAGTTCCAACGCGCCACAGCGAAAAACCGCACCGACCTCCTCAGAAGACAAACACGGGACACAGTGGACAGAGTACCCTTCGTTGTCCAGTACTTCCCCGGAGCGGAGAAGCTACGGCATCTCCTCCGGAGCCTTCAACATGTCATTGATGAAGACGAACATCTCGCCAAGGCCATCCCCACACCCCCACTTCTTGCCTTCAAACAACCGCACAACCTCAAACAGACCATTGTCCGCAGCAAACTACCCAGCCTTCAGGAGAACAGTGACCAAGACACCACACAACCCTGCCACAGCAACCTCTGCAAGACGTGCCGGATCATCGACACAGATGCCATCATCTCACGTGAGAACACCATCCACCAGGTACACGGTACATACTCTTGCAACTCGGCCAACGTTGTCTACCTGATACGCTGCAAGAAAGGATGTCCCGAGGCATGGTACATTGGGGAAACTATGCAGACGCTGCAACAACGGATGAATGAACACCGCTCGACAATCACCAGGCAAGACTGTTCTCTTCCTGTTGGGGAGCACTTCAGCGGTCACGGGCATTCGGCCTCTGATATTCGGGTAAGCGTTCTCCAAGGCGGCCTTCGCGACACACGACAGCGCAGAGTCGCTGAGCAGAAACTGATAGCCAAGTTCCGCACACACAAGGACGGCCTCAACCGGGATATTGGGTTTATGTCACACTATTTGTAACTCCCACAGTTGCGTGGACCTGCAGAGTTTCACTGGCTGTCTTGTCTGGAGACAATACACATCTTTTTAGCCTGTCTTGATGCTCTCTCCACTCCCATTGTTTTGTTTCTTAAAGACTGGATTAGTTGTAAGTATTCGCATTCCAACCATTATTCATGTAAATTGAGTCTGTGTCTTTATAAGTTCTGTTTGTGAACAGAATTCCCACTCACCTGAAGAAGGGGCTTAGAGCCTCGAAAGCTTGTGTGGCTTTTGCTACCAAATAAACCTGTTGGACTTTAACCTGGTGTTGTTTACCTTCTTACTGTGTTTACCCCAGTCCAACGCCGGCATCTCCACATTAATCTGATTAGGCAGTGACCTTTAAGGGAACCCATGGGAACGTTCATTTGAATTTTAGGCTAAGCGTCTGAGGTTACTACGCAACACAGGAAGTGGGGTCAGAATTCGAAGGACTAATAAACTGCCATCATGCCAGAGTGTAAAATGCAATTGGCTAAGGTATATGGCAGGTATTATTGTGTACTGAAGATGTTTGATTTAAAGCTAATGAAAGGCGGGAGTAATTGATTTTTAAAAATCCATAATTGATCGGTTTCCATCGGAGAGGTCCAACTGCTCCATCTCGGGAGCTGCCCTGACCCTTTGATGGTCTCCTGGCAGCTGCTGATTGAAATAAAGTTACGTCTTTAAACTGAGACACTGGCTTCGTGAGTTTTGTATTGTCTAAAGTTTGGGCAGTGCCAGCAACCTTGGAAACCCCACCAACATGAACAAAATTGTGCTTTTCCTCCATCATCCTCATTTGCTCTTAAAAGACTAGCTTTCATTTTAATACAAATGTTTTCAGCCCATCTACAAACCTCTCTCCTTCCAGAGGGGCAAATCAAGGTAATGGTGACTGCAGGTCTGTGATCGCCACAAAATGCTGGTGACTTCTCATTTCCAGTGGCATAGTGAAGTACTAACCTGAAACAAATTGAAGGATATGTTAAAAATCTCACTGGAGCTGTTTGCACTATTGTACAGGGTGATATTGTGATCAGTTTAAAATAAAAACACTGGAAATTTGGAAAGCAGGGCTATTGATGTGAAGACCCAGGCAATTATTGGAGAAAAACCAAGTCTATAAATACTGTTTTAGACACCAACTCTCCAATGTCATACTTACAAAACCATTAAGATTTTACAGTCAGCACAATAAGGGTATTTCGATACTGGTTGCATCAACCTGTGCAATCCAGGCCTCAGCACCCAGATCACACATACAAACCTTTGACAAGAGCCACTGGATGCCCAGAAGTGGGTGATTCAGGACTCTCAAAAGTGCTGACACCAAGTTTAACACCTCTTCAACTGTCCCAGCTGAGATCCAGCAAGTAGTCTCACAACACCAGGTTAAAGTCCAACAGGTTTATTTGGTAGCATGAGCTTGCAGAGCGCTACTCCTTCATCAAGTGAGTGCAGGATTTGTTTCACAAACAGGGCACACACAGGCATGAACTCAACTACAAGATAATGATTGGAATGAGAGTATTAACAGGTAATCAAGTCTTTACAGATGCAGACAATGCAAGTGGAGAGAGGGTTAAGCACAGGTTCAAGAGGTATGAATTGTCTCAAGCCAGGACAGTTAGTGAGATTTTGCAAGCCCAGGCAAGTCATGGGGGGGTTACAGATAGTGTGACATGAACCCAAGATCCCGGTTGAGGCTGTCCTCGTGTGGAACTTGGCCATCAGTTTCTGCTCAGCGATTCTGAGTTGTTGTGCCCTGCGTTGTCAGTCCAACGCTGGCAACTCCAACTGAGATCAGCTAACAGCACAGTCTTGACATTTTGTTTGAATAGTCCCATTGCTCACTGGATATACTTGCTTAAAAAACTTGTGGATTTAAAGTCGTCTTTTGAAAGGTTTACCTGAACTCCCAAAAATACCAACACTAGATACAGAAGTGGGTGAAAATAAAGTTGCAGAAAGCCTTACACTTCAAATTATGACTGCTTGGATGTTCTACAATGTAGCAATAGTGAAAGAGCTGACCAAGAGAATGCAAGGTGAGAGGGTATTAAAATGTTTGTGTGTGAAAGAGGAGAGAGAAATATCAAAAAAAGGGCAGAGAATAACAGGTAAAAAAAAAAGGGCAAAGAAAAAATTAAGAGGTAACTGTCAAGATTTTATTGGTCGTGGTTCCTGGCCTAAGGAAGCAAAATGTATTCAACAAATGTTTAATGATAAAATATTAATTGAGGAATTGTAATTACCTCCATTACAAAATTAAAAATACCTTGCAAACTAGAAATATTCGACAAAGCTGATTGCATTTCTAGAAACTTGAGAACATGTTGGGTGGCATGCCCAATAGACAAATGTAAAATGCAGACAGAATTTCAGAATTCCGTCCTAAATTAAGTTCATAACTTTCACTTGTAATGCTTAAGCACAAAAAAGCTGAATCAAAAAAAGGTTTACTCCAGAGCAGTGTTGGACAGACTGGATTCAATGGGAAAAATAATAGTGATTGGCTGAGGAACTGCCTGTACATAAGCCCACACAAAGCCCCTGGGGAAAGGCACCACCACCACTGTTTGGCGCTGACCACATAAATCTAACACATTTACGCTTTTCACCATAAACTATGCAGTAATCTGGTCATTATCCTGCACATCAAGATCCATTAGTCAAACTACTAGAATTGTTGATGACAAGCTGGTACACCTCCTTGCTCGAGGAACCAACTGCTTGTTAACAGCTGGATAACCAACAGCTGCAAGATGCAGTATTGCGAGCATTTTAGAGGAATGGTGGAATACATTGTCAATCGATTGTGCACAGAAAATTAGTTTAGAACTCGGTTTGCAATCTATACCCAGTTAGGCAACCTTCACAACCAGATTGGATCAGATAACGAAACGGCCGAAAGTTAATTCCAAATTTTGTAGGCTCCTCGCCCTGCACGATCACCCCTGCCTCCCACATATGTCAAGAGTGCACACAAAAGCCCGTGTGCCCGAATGTACTCAGATAGATATCTGTGCATTTGCCTTGTCCACTATCCTAATGTCAACTCCATATTTATTTCCATTTCTATCTGTAGATCTATTATGGTAGGTTCAGAGAAGGAAATGTTTACCATTCTAAAAATAAGACAAGGTTAAGACTAATGGAAAATAAGGCTACTAAATATATTGAATACAGTTTGTGATAATTGACCCAAAGGTAAAGTGCAGCTTAGATGATGCAAGTTGCAAAACAACTACCTGCCCAAAATTATAAAGATTCTAAATGGTTAACAAACAATCTGGTGTTATTAGTTGAACATTAGTTAATGCTGCAATTCTCAATTATACATAGTCTCAGATGGCTCACTATAAAAACAACTAATCACAATTAAGGCTACAATGGAACTTTCACACAAAATGATTTCAATGTCATCATTGTTCTAAATTTAAAATATATTTTGGTAAATGTACGCAGTCAAAGACAGCACTTGGAATTCCAAAGATGTACTCCATACCTGTCTTTACCAACTAGTTTCAAAGCATCTTTTGGTTGGCCAACATCAAATGCAGTGGAGCCTTTCAATAAGCAGGCACTGCTGCCAGATTTACACGCCGAGGTCTTGCCTGAAGGAGCTGGCAATTAAACGGACAAGAGGATATGATTAATATTAGAACTGAAAACTCTCTCGGTACTACATAACCTTACTTCAAAGTTCAAGCACAGAAATTGGCCATTTGACCCAACAGTACCACACCTATACAAAGCAAAATACTACTGAAAGGGAAGTCTAACCTAACTCAGAAGTCTAACCCAAACTTATCTGCTTTTCAATTCTATTCCTCCATAAATAAACCAATCTTTTGTTTACTTCAAAATAAATTTACCTGCATTACTACTTATATTGGGTTTGTGTATCTGTACTCCCAGACCCGCTGTTCCTCTCCCCTATTTGGATAATAAATATATCTTCCTCAGCCTTAATAAATGCAGATGCAATAAAGCCAAAACAATAATTTCATCGTTAAGTTTGATTAGTTTATCAATTGTCCCCCTCCTTACCACCTTAAATGGTTTCACATTCTTTAATTCACGAGGTGCTTTGTGGTTTAGCGCAACTGCAAATTGGTGGCAAAGTAGATGGGGTACAAAGTTCATAAACTCAATGCATGCCAAAGAAATTCATCAACTGAAAAGAAAGGTAAACTGACCTATATCTCTACAAATGTTGATATACAAATCATCTGTGTCAGGCGAATCGACCAAATAGCCTCCCGACATCTTTATGAGTGGATTTAAATCACGTTTCTTTCCAACTTCATCAAAGACGTAACATGGAACCTTAAAAGTGTTAATTGATGATTAATAAATGTTTTTAACTGATTAAATAAGAAATTGGGGGAATATTTAGCAAACATGAGACAATTAAGACCAATGAATGAATACGAGTGTTAAAAAACTAACAACTGCTGATATGATGAATGCACTTTCATCGTGGACAGAGTGTAAGACATAACAAATGTGTGAATTCACATTTGCTTGGAGTAGAAACGAGTACACAGTAGGGAAAAGATGAATCCGCAATTTCTATCAAAGTCAAACAGAGGTTATCGTGCTCAGCAGAGTTGCTTAAATCCCTCTAAACACAGAAATGCTCCTGCTTGTGAAATAGTTATTGCGATATCCAGGATATCCAATTCTTCATCTGAAAGGCATGTGGCCACTAAATCTCTGAAGGGGCTGAAGCAGAATGAGACAGGACACAGAAATGGGGTATTATGTCAATAACTCTTAAGACAGATCAACAGTGATACAAAAAGCAAAATACTACAGATGCTGGAAATCCAAAAAAACCCCACAAAATACTGTAAATTCTCAGCAGGTCAGGCAGCATCTACAGGTCAGTGACCCATCATCAGAACTGGGAAAAGTTAGAAATCTAACAAGGTTGAAGCAAGGGATGGAGGTGATGGGAAAAAATTCAAAAGGGAAGGTCTGTGGTCGGGCAAGAATCAGGAAGATTCAGAATCCAGACAGTGCAGGAGGCCATTTGGCCCATTGGGTCTGCACCGACTCTCCAACAGAGCATCCCATCCAGACCCTATCCCCGTATCTCCACCTACTTGCACCACTAATTCCCCTAATCCACACACCTTGGGACACCAAGTGTAATTTAGCAACATATTAAATGGCAGATGGCAGTGCAAGGCAAAAGGAAGCAGTACCCAGACCACACTTCCCCTCTCGCTCTGCTAACTATAAAATCATTCCATTTTTGTACTTACTCCAACACATTTCAATGATGTAACCTTCCGATATGGTATCCCTTTTCCCTAAATCAAGGATTCCCCTCCAACATGATTGCCAGGGCCCTCCACCATGCCTGTTCCATTTTCCATACTTCTACTCCAAACCATTCCCTCCCCTACCCAGAACATGGTTCTCCTTGCCCTCGCCTGCCACCCACCTGTCTCCACATTCAATGGATCAAATTGAACCTTCATCAGTGTAATGCTGCAAAACAAATCTTTCCTTTCCCACCCTCCTCAGCATTCTGCAGGGGCAGTTCCCACAATAGGGGCAGGTCACTCTTCAGTTACCTCCAAAAACCTCACCCTTTCCCATGTCCCAGTTCTATGCAAACAAAAGACCCAATACCTGCTCTGTTTTACCACGTATCCTCTTGCCGTCCAAGGGCCAAAATATTTCCCGTTAAAGCAGAAACGTACATTTACGTCTCAGCTTAGTATACTGTTTTTCTACACACAAAGCAGTCTCCTCTACACTGGAGTGTCCAAACACAGACCGAGCAACTGCATTGCGCAACAGCTCCATTCAGTCCACAAGGGTGATCCTGAGCTTCCAGTCACCCACTGATTTCCCTTTCTAACATGCTTCCACATTGAATGTTCTGTCCTTGGCCTCCTATGGTGTTCCAAAATTGTTCAAAACACAAGCTGAGGAACAACAATTCATTTTTCAACTGGGTACTTCCAGACCACTGAGCTCAGGAATTTTACATCATATTTTTTATTTGCTGTATGTCTACGTTGTGTGGTTTATCTCCCTTTGTTTTTAAAACCATAGACTCTCTACAGTGCAGAAGGAAGCCATTCAGCCCATCGAGTCTGCAACAACTTTTCAAAGGAGCATCTTACCCAGGCCCACCCCACCCACACCCCAATCCCATAACACAAGCTGGATACTCCATTTCATGAAAGTGATTCAGACTTCAACTCTGAAAACATTCCACCCAGAACCAAAACCATGTGATTAGTGTGTGAATTAACACAAATAGGACAACATGCTTGCCAAAAATTCATGTATAGAGTACATTATTGAAAATAATAATTTAATCCCCTTAGCAGCTCAAGTCGCTTTAATGGGGTTATATAAATGCATAATTCATTATATCTCAGCAGCTAATCAGAAAAGGGGATATATTAGAGTGCAGTAAGGGAAGGCAAGTGTGGAATTCAGTGCTGTCAAGTATAATTCCTTATTCAGCCAATTTAAAGAGCCTCGAATGTTCTTAGTTTGCTCTTTCTTAATCCCTCCCTTCTCAATCTAAAATAGATAACACCTCGGCTATAGAATTTATTTATTCATGTCACAAGTAGGCTTACATTAACACTGCAATGAAGTTACTGTGAAAATCCCCTAGTCGTCACACTTCGGCACCTATTCAGATACACCGAGGGAAAATTTAGCATGGCCAATGCACCTAACCAGCACATCTCTCGGACTCTGGGAAGAAACCAGAGCACCCGGAGGAAACTCACGCAGACACAAGGAGAAGGTGCAGACTCCACACAGACCGTGACCCAAGCCAGGAATCGAACCCAGGTCTGTGCTGTGAGGTAGCAGTGCTAATTGCAATGCCACCCCTGGAAGATATAGTAAGCATCTCAGTTTTTTTTTGAACATACCTACAGGTATATTGTTCCCTTTGAAAGGCATTCATGCCTCTACCAAATGGCACATGCCTAAAATGGAGAGAATCACCAAAAACTAACTAATCCTCACACCCAAAAGCTAGCTTTCAGCCAGTCCCACTTTCATGCTCAAACTCATTCATTACATCACACAGATTGAATTTAGTGCTATTTTGTTAGCTCAGAAATACTCAAAATGGAATAGGAATAACATTTTATGCCATCTCATGTACTTAATACCACTTATACGAACATTTTAAGAAGTGTTTTGCACAATAATGAGCATCATCCTCTCTCCTGCCAGTTATTTTCTTCAATAATTGTAGCCGTCTTGGGGATTGAAAGTCAGATGGGGTGTTAAAAATTTGAAATTAACCAATGTAGGGCATTTGCATTTACCTCTTTTTTCGGGTTGAAGGTGCTCTTCTTGCAGGCGACAAAAGTCTTCCATTCGAAATAATGCACACATTCGGAAGTCACCACAAATTCAGGGCTACCCTGATCAAACAATTAAAATGAGTTAAGATCACAATTAATTCCAACGGGAGAATGATGTTGAATAACAAAGGTGCTTTTCGGTAGCAGTTTGAAATACAAATTGTTAACAAGAAAATGTGAAACAAATTGATTTAATACCAGCAAATGGGCAACAGCAGAAACCTTCCAAAATGTGCAACAGCTCTGATTAAGTGAAGTGTTCTCTCTAAATTCCTCTTCAACTCAAAAAGCCTGACTTCTAACCAAGCTTTCAAGCTCCCTCATGGGAGCATGTCCTTTCCCTCAATAATTTCTAGTTATTATCTGTCCTCTATTTGTAAAACTTCCTCAGACATTTTCTGTGTTAAAAGACAACAAAAAAATTGCTGTTATTGAGATCAAATCATTTGCTTCAGGAAATAGCAGTCTTACAGTCAAGGCAGGCATTGTGATTTCTATTAATTTCCCAGAAATATCTCAGTACTGGAGGAGCACATTTCCCATTTTAAAATTTTCCAAACATAGTATAAAGCCCGCAGTCTCAGTCCAGCTCAGACCAAACACTCCCTATTGAATAAATATAACATTTTTCCATCTTCTCCACTCAAACCATTCTAATAGTCTCTGCATGAGGTTAGTTAGTAATTTTATTCCCGTTCCAGGCAGTTCTGTGTTGTGTACTCCCATCCAGTCAGAATTGGGTCTAGACTGCAAAAACAATTCCAGCATAACTACAAAAGCAAAAATACTGTGGATGATGGGACTTTGAAACAAAACAGAAAACTGGGGATGAAAGGTCACAAACCTGAAAGGTTAGACAGAACCTTCTGCTCTTGCTGGTGGCGAGCTTGGAGGCAGAAAGGGCATGTAAATGAGGCAGAATGGTGCATACCACAATACCAACTTCCCATCTTTACCAGAATTCAGATTTGGGCAGGAAGGCCCATGGTCAACCTTCCTGCCTTGCTGGCCTCAATCTGCCACCAGTGGTATAATTCCAGCTGCAGGCAAGCTTGTCACCATGCGGCTCACATTGCAAGCTAAAACTGTGCAGCCAACCCGCCACCTCCATGGGGGTGGAGCACTCAGTGCCTGATTTTATTTTATATTATATTATAAACAATTTCAATTTGGGCAACTACATCCAAGTGACATTCAACCTGTCTTGGCTGAAGATACTGCGCACACAATCTCTTTCAATTAATTATTAAAAACAAAAAAGTTTTACACTTTTAAATTGGAAACAAAGGCAATAAAAACATAATATTTTGTGGAAGTTTATTTCAAAACTTTGTCATTCATTAGATGAAATTAGCCTCAGTACATGCAACTCAAATTTCTACTTCAGTCCAGTAAAGGAAAATCATTGCATCTTCATGGTTCCTTAAAGCGAACCTTGACTAAAATCCATAACAAACTGGTCCTTATACCACAGATCAAATTTTGGAAACAAGAACATGGCTTAAGCTTCACTCGTCTGAAACTTCCCCTCATGGGCAGCACATAATCCAAAATGTCTGTCAGAACGGCATAAAACCTGTGTGAATCCTGCTTTGGTTTTGCTTCAAAAGATGCATCTTTTATCTAAATCTGTCAGTTCAACATAGTCATATACCACTTGGTTCAGCAGCCTCTAATCTTCATCTGAAATAATAAAGCATGTGGGAGGGGCAGAATTTTGCAGCAATAAAATGTTTTTGCCATTGTAAAAATACTTTGTGTAGAAATAAAGTTGAACAAATTGCGAACAGCAGCTGTGACAAGTTCAATAAAAACATGATACATTGATGCTATCTTTAGAAACAGTTTTTGTCACTTACCTGACAAAGGAGCAGCACTCCGAAAACTAGTGGCTTTTGCTACCAAATAAACCTGTTGGACTTTAACCTTGTGTTGCGAGACTTCTTACTGTGTTTACCCCAGTCCAACACCAGCATCTCCACATAATCTTTAAAAACCACAGGTTATATTCAACATGCTTCAAACTGATAGAGCAGTTATGCGAAAATGACACAGCAAACTACATACTCACCAAAGATTTCCCACATAAGAAATTGATGCTACTTTGGACGGTCTGAACAGAGTTTGGTTCTGTGCACTTCTGGGTAGTGTTGTACTCGAAGTGATGCACACCTTTGCTTCTGAGAGCGAAATCACCTACATGAAGCAACAGACATGTTAACCAAATTAATTCAGCCATATGAATGTATAATTTTTTCTTCAACTTTCATTGACTAAGCATCTTGAACACTGAAGAATTAATTTGGTGACCAATGCAAGATTCAGTCAAGGGGCCTCCCTCGTCTTATGCCTCTTCCATTCAGGTTGTGGAGATGCCGGCGTTGGACTGGGGTAAACACAGTAAGAAGTTTAACAACACCAGGTTAAAGTCCAACAGGTTTATTTGGTAGCAAAAGCCACACAAGCTTTCGGAGCCCCAAGCCCCTTCTTCCTGATGTGAAGGGGCTTGGGGCTCCGAAAGCTTGTGTGGCTTTTGCTACCAAATAAACCTGTTGGACTTTAACCTGGTGTTGTTAAACCTCTTACTGTCTTCCATTCAGAGCAGGCTGATTTGTGCGCACAGTAAGAATGGATAACGCAGACAACCTTAAGGTAAAAACATGTAAGCAGGATGATGGAATCTGAAACAAATCGGAATCCCACAGGTGAGGAGAGTGTTGGAAGTTCCTGTCGAGGAGCCTTGTTGAGTTGCTGCAGTGTAACTTGCAGATGGCCCACACTGCTGCCAGTGAGTCAGTTGTGGAGGGGATGGATAGGTACGAATCAAGCAGGCTGCATTGTCCTGGATGGTTTTGAGTCGTGTTATTGGAATTGCACATCCAGGTAGGAATCCATCTGTGTGTAGACCTACCATGGCGTTACTCAATGCTCAAAAGCTGTGTTATTGGGCTTGAGGAGCTAGTACTTTAACCAAAAGAATAGTGACCTCCTTGGACTCCAAAACACTCCCGTTACCGGTTCTTTTTCTCTGTTCCATACCCACCATCCCCACACCACCTTTAAATACTTCACAATTAACATCTCTTAATGTTAAAGACTAAGAAAAATACACAGTTGCAATTCATTTGAATGACCACTAGCTTAGCTTTTATGGATGTACAAAGGAGAACAATTTAACATAACATTGGATTCCTGAGATGGAGAATCCTCTCTGCCTGCATCAGTAGCCATGATGTGGAGATATCGATATGCACGGTCTTCTTTGAGATCTACCCCCATGACTTGCCTGGGCTTGCAAAATCTCACTAACTATCCTGGCTGGAGACAAGACACATCTCTTTAACCTGTGCTTAACCCTCTCTCCACTCACATTGTCTGTACCTTTAAGACTTGATTACCTGTAAAGACTCGCATTCCAACCATTATCTTGTAAATTGAGTTTGTATCTATATATGCCGTTTGTGAACACAACTCCTCACTCACCTGATGAAGGGGCAGTGCTCCGAAAGATAGTGGTTTGTGCTACCAAATAAACCTGTTGGACTTTAACCTGGTGTTGTGAGACTTCTTACTGTGCATCAGTAGCCCAGACTCATTTTCTTCAACCCTTGAAGCTTTATCATTCCACATAGAAACGCAAATCATAGCAAAGACAAACCGGGTTAGAGGTGTTTTGGGAAAAAAGTGCAGAAGAATGGGAAAAGGCAAAAAGAATGCGAAAAGGACAGAGGGAAAAACCAGGAGTCAAAGAGGGGAGAGGGGAAGACGACAACAAAAAAGACGTCACGTACTAACCGACTCAAGAACAGCTTCTTCCCTGCTGCCAGACTTTTGAATGGACCTACCTTGCATTAAGTTGATCTTTCTCTGCACCCTAGCTATGACTGTAACACTACATTCTGCACTCTCTCCTTTTCTTCTCTATGAACGGTATGCTTTGTCTGTATAGCACGCAAGAAACAATATTTTTCACTGCATGTTAATACACGTGAAAAAATCAAATCAAAAGAACATGGCAATTGGTTCTGGAAGGAGATTTCTAAGGTTGGAGCACTGATCTTGCAAGAATTGAAGGAGGCGAAAGTATGATGGAAAAGTTTGAGGCAGAGCAAAAGTTAGAACATAAAAGATACATATAGGTAAAGCTTTAGATACAGGTGAGAGAAAAATAAACAGAAGACTAAGTGAATTCAAGAGTGGGATACCATCTCAAACAGATGAGAAACAGTTTTTCCATTTTAATCTAAGCAGTGATATGGAATCCAATGCTTTCCAACAAACATTTCTAGAATTCTCTTTCAATAAATGGAAATATTAACCATCCTTTTAATACATTATTAGCTGTTGTTTGAACGATAAGTTACTAAGAGTGTCTGAATCAGTGTACCTTGCAAAATAATCAGCTGCTGTCCACAAAGAATGCACTGGAAATTTTGGTTTATATTCATATCTGAAAAAATTACTTACAGGCTAACCAGAACAATTTTTGCCTCACCAGTGCTAAATCTTACAGGAAATAGTGAGGGGAAATAAGTTGAATGACTGACCGTTCTGCATTGCTAACCAAGTTTTAATATGAAAGTCAGCTTTTAAAGCTAAGCTGCAACTGAGTGAAACTCAGAATTGTGGTTGATGTCTCATTTCAAAAGAAAAGACGTGCAACTTCTCAGAAGTGACAGAATTTGTTACAAACTTAGTAGTCTTGCATCCAGTTGTAAATACTGCATTGATTATTATTTGAGATGCAGATCTATAGTCCAAATGAAAACAAAATGCCGGAAACACTCAAGATTTTGAGGGAAAGTAGTTGATCTAAAATATTAATGGTCTCTCTCTACAAATGCTGCCCTACCTGCCAAGTGCTTGACGGTATTTTGTTTTTAACTTCAGATTTCCTGTTCTTGCAGTGCTTCACTTTTGGTTTAGTGCTAAGTTCCAAATGTGGTGCAGAGAATTATTTTATATCATGGGTGTGCACGCTGTAGAAATGTTGTGGAGGTGATTCTTTATAATCTAGTCAGCTTTGTTTCAGATACTGGCAGTGGTACTTTATTTTGTATTACAGCTGTTGCGCATGTTGAATGCCTACAATTGTGGTTTCAGCTCTCATATGAATATCTTTGTGACTGTCTTGTGGAATTTCTCTCTGATCCATCATTCACTTTAATATTTAAAGTTTTAAAGTGTCACAAGTAGGCTTACATTAGCACTGCAATGAAGTCACTGTGAAAATCCCCTAGTCGCAACACTCCGGCGCCTGTTCGAGTACACAGAGGAAGAATTTAAGCATGCCCAATGCACCGACCGGCATGTCTTTCGGATTGTGGGAGGAAACCGGAGCACCCGGAGGAAACCCATGCAGACACGGGGAGAACACAAACTCCACACAGACAGTGAACCCAAGCCAGGAATCGAACCCAGGTCCCTGGTGCTGTGAGGCAGCAGTGCTAACCACTGAGCCACCCAAGCAGGGGGTAATTCTTTGCTCTATAGTTTCAATGAAAAAGGGGCAAAAGAATTATGATCAAGTCAGTCTTTTCCATCACCAAATTATACAGGTTCAACTGTAAATGGGATATGCTCAGCAGCAGTGTGTTTAAGCCTAAACTATTTTTATTTTAGTAGAAGTGAATATTCCAAGACAACGGAATTCACTAATTATATCCCATAAAACAATACAAAATAAATCAGTATGCAACATGAACATTCAGAATAATACTCACATGAAAATGCACTTTAAAAATAAGTGTATATAATAAAAAGTCTGCTGCACTTACCTACTGACTGGTTGGTTTTTTGTGAAGCATTGTAAGCACAGATGGCACTCAAGCTCCCACAATTTAAAGGGGTACAGAGATTTATTTTGTAATTTATTCCCTTGTCAGAATCTATCGCCTCCCAAGTATACCTGCATGAAAGAAAGTACTGTTAATTGCATACACAAAAAGGCAAGCACATAGTTAGGCTACCATTTCCAAGTAGTATTCAGGCAAAGCTGCATTCAGAGCTGCCATTCTTTAGGCAAATAGTAAACCAAGGCTCTGTGGATGTAAAAGATTCCTTGGCACTTTTTTCCCAAAAGGCAAGGTAGTTTCAAGGTGGCCTCCATAATATTCACCCCTGAACCACAGCCAAAAACAGATTAAGTGCTCATTTATCTAATTTGCTGCTTATAGGACCTTTGTGTGTTCAAATTGGCTGCTGTATTTGCAGACAAAACAATAGACCAATGGCCAAACTGCAATAAACAATTCATCAGGCATGAAGCACTTTGGTGCATCACATACATGAAAAGCAGTGTAATAGAAGAGTTTGCATTCTACAATTGAAAGTATAACCACCCACAATTAAGGGGACAGATAGGAGGGTCGGAACTAAAGGTAGGGACTCAGGGTTGGTGTGTTGCCTACCAGGGGCTGGGGTCCGGGATGTGTCTGACAGGGTATTCAGGACTCTTAGGGGGGAGGGAGATAAACCACAAGTTATTGTACATGTGGGGACACACGACATAGGGAGGATAGGGGAAGGGGATATTAGGCAGGGATTTATGGAGTTGGGGTGGAAACTAAAGGCCAAGACTGACAGAGTGGTTATCTCTGGACTCTTGCCTGTACCACGGGATAGTTTAGAGAGGAATAGGGAGAGGGAAGGTTTGAATTCATGGCTGAGGGGATGGTGCAGGAGGGAGGGGTTCAGGTACTTAAGCAATTGGGGCTCGTACTGGGGAAGGTGTGACCTCTATGAGAAGGATGGTCTACACCTTAATCAGAAGGGGACCAATATCCTGGGGGGTAAATTTGCTAAGGCCATGCAGGGAGGTTTAAACTGATTCGGGGGGGGGGGGGGAGGGATCCTGAGTAGTGGGGCTGAAAGTGAGGGATGCATGGATGGGGACTGCAATGCACGGCATTGCAGAGGTGGGGTGGAGCAGGGTTTGAAATATGTATACTTCAATGCCAGGAGTATTCGCAATAAAGTGGGTGAACTTGCAGCGTGGATCAGTACCTGGGACTTCGATGTTGTGGCTATTTCAGAGACATGGATAGAGCAGGGGCAGGAATGGATGATGCAGGTCCCGGGGTTCAAATGTTTTAGTCGAAGTAGGGAAGGAGGTAGAAGAGGGGGAGGGGTAGCATTATTGGTCAGAGATTGTATCACAGTGTCAGAGAGGAGGTTTGATGAGGACTTATCTGTTGAGGTAGTATGGGCGGAGATTAGAAATAGGAGAGGAGAGGTCACCCTGTTGGGAGTCTTTTATAGACCTCCTAAAAGTTCTAGAGAGGTTGAGGAAAGGATTGCGGAGTCAATCCTGCTTAGGAGTGAAAGTAATAGGGCAATTGTTATGGGGGATTTTAACTTGACTAATATTGACTGGAATTGTTATAGCTCTAGCTCGTTAGAAGGGTCAGTTTTTGTTCAAAGCGTGCAGGAAGGTTTTTTGACTCAGTATGTAGACAGGCCAACTAGAGGTGAGGCTATATTGGATCTGGTGCTGGGAAATGAGCCAGACCAGGTGCTAGACTTGGAAGTTGGTGTGCATTTTGGTGATAGTGACCACAATTCGGTTACGTTCACCTTAGTGATGGAAAGGGATAGGCATGAACCTCGGGCCAGTGGTTTTAGCTGGGGGAAGGGTAATTATGAGGCTATTAGGAGAGAATTAGGAAACATAGGTTGGACTAGGAGATTACAGGGACTGGGAACGTCCGACATGTGGAGTTTTTTCAAGGAGCAGCTACTGCGAGTCTGTGATAGGTATGTCCCTGTCAGGCAAGGAGGAATTGGTAGGGCTAGGGAACCGTGGTGCACCAAAAAAGTTTCTTTGTTGGTTAAAAAGAAAAAGGAGGCTTATGTTCGGATGAGACGTGAGCACTCGGGTAGTGCACTAGAAAGCTTTAGATTGGCTAAGAGGGAGTTGAAGAGCGAGCTTAGAAGGGCTAAAAGGGGACATGAGAAGACTTTGGCGGATAGGGTTAAAGAGAATCCTAAGGCGTTCTATAGGTATGTCAAGAACAGAAGGTTGGTTAGGGCAAGTTTAGGGCCAGTTATAGATGGCAGAGGGAAGTTATGTGTGGAACCGGAGGAGATTGGTGAAGCATTGAACCAATATTTCTCTTCGGTGTTCACGCAAGGGGACATGAATATAGCTGAGGAGGACACTGGGTTGCAGGGGAGTAGAATAGACAGTATTACAGTTGATAAGGAGGATGTGCAGGATATTCTGGAGGGTCTGAAAATAGATAAATCCCCTGGTCCGGATGGGATTTATCCAAGGATTCTCTGGGAGGCAAGAGAAGTGATTGCAGAGCCTCTGGCTCTGATCTTCAGGTCGTCGTTGGCCTCTGGTATAGTACCAGAAGATTGGAGGTTAGCGAATGTTGTCCCATTGTTTAAGAAGGGGAACAGAGACTTCCCCGGGAATTATAGACCGGTGAGTCTCACTTCTGTTGTCGGCAAGATGTTGGAAAAAATTATAAGGGATAGGATTTATAGTTATTTGGAGAGTAATGAATTGATAGGTGATAGTCAGCATGGTTTTGTGGCAGGTAGGTCGTGCCTTACTAACCTTATTGAGTTTTTTGAGAAAGTGACCAAGGAGGTGGATGGGGGCAAGGCAGTGGACGTGGTATATATGGATTTTAGTAAGGCGTTTGATAAGGTTCACCATGGTAGGCTTCTGCAGAAAATGCAGATGTATGGGATTGGGGGTGATCTAGGAAATTGGATCAGGAATTGGCTAGCGGATAGGAAACAGAGGGTGGTGGTTGATAGTAAATATTCATCATGGAGTGCGGTTACAAGTGGTGTACCTCAGGGATCTGTTTTGGGGCCACTGCTGTTTGTAATATTTATTAATGATCTGGATGAGGGTATAGTTGGGTGGATTAGCAAATTTGCTGATGACACCAAAGTCGGTGGTGTGGTAGACAGTGAGGAAGGGTGTCGTAGTTTGCAGGAAGACTTAGACAGGTTGCAAAGTTGGGCCGAGAGGTGGCGGATGGAGTTTAATGCGGAGAAGTGTGAGGTAATTCACTTTGGTAGGAATAACAGATGTGTTGAGTATAGGGCTAACGGGAGGACTTTGAATAGTGTGGAGGAGCAGAGGGATCTAGGTGTATGTGTGCATAGATCCCTGAAAGTTGGGAATCAAGTAGATAAGGTTGTTAAGAAGGCATATGGTGTCTTGGCGTTTATTGGTAGGGGGATTGAATTTAGGAGTCGTAGCGTTATGTTGCAACTGTACACAACTCTGGTGCGGCCGCACTTGGAGTACTGTGTGCAGTTCTGGTCCCCACATTACAGGAAGGATGTGGAGGCTTTGGAGAGGGTGCAGAGGAGGTTTACCAGGATGTTGCCTGGTATGGAGGGGAGATCCTATGAGGAGAGGCTGAGGGATTTGGGATTGTTTTCGCTGGAAAGGCGGCGGCTAAGAGGGGATCTTATTGAAACATATAAGATGATTAGAGGTTTAGATAGGGTGGATAGTGATAGCCTTTTTCCTCTGATGGAGAAATCCAGCACGAGGGGGCATGGCTTTAAATTGAGGGGGGGTAGTTATAGAACCGATGTCAGGGGTAGGTTCTTTACCCAGAGGGTGGTGAGGGATTGGAATGCCCTGCCAGCATCAGTAGTAAATGCGCCTAGTTTGGGGGCGTTTAAGAGATCCGTAGATAGGTTCATGGACGAAAAGAAATTGGTTTAGGTTGGAGGGTCACAGTTTTTTTTTTAACTGGTCGGTGCAACATCGTGGGCCGAAGGGCCTGTTCTGCGCTGTAATGTTCTATGTTCTATGTTCACCCTTGAGGTTTGATGTGTAGAGAAAACCAACAGGTGCTGCAAAGTCAACAGAATGGTGCAACTAAAACTGGAATTCCATTTTGCATCTCAGAGCACCTCGATCATGTATATATACTGTTCTCTTAGCCTGAAACAACACAAATCTTTGGATCTCAATGAGCACTTTTCTCTTAATCTTTTTCATGTCAGCAGTAAAATTATGAGCAACACTAACCTTTCCCTTCAGAGACTTGAAAAACCTACCAAAGAAGCGCTTAAGATTGATCCTAGTCACTTTGTAAAACCACAGGACTGCCACCAAATTCCATGAAATAATCCATTAACTGCCTGGCTTTTAACAGTAGCTTCTAGATTTGCTCTGGGAGGTGGAGCAAAATAGGAGCGGGAGAGAGAAAAAAAGAACCAGCTTGCTGTAAGAATACCGTAACTCCTCTGTTACTAGCCCATAATGAAATCTACCCACCCCTGTGGACTCAGCTTTGGAAGAAGTCTCAACACCAGGTTAAAGTCCAACAAGTTTATTTGGTAGCAAATACCATAAGCTTTCGGAGCACTGCTCCTTCGTCAGATGGAGTGGAAATGTGCTCTCAAACAGTGCACAGCGACACAACATCAAGTTACAGAATACTGATTAGAATGCGAATCCCTAAAGCCAGCCAGGTCTTAAAGGTACAGACAATGTGGGTGGAGGGAGCATTAAACACAGGTTAAAGAGATACACATCTCTTTAACCTGTGTTTAATGCTCCCTCCACCCACATTGTCTGTACCTTAAAGACCTGGCTGGTTTTAGGGATTCGCATTCTAATCAGTATTCTGTAACTTGATGTTGTGTCGCTGTGCACTGTTTGAGAGCACATTTCCACTCCATCTGACGAAGGAGCAGTGCTCCGAAAGCTTATGGTATTTGCTACCAAATAAACCTGTTGGACTTTAACCTGGTGTTGAGAGACTTCTTCCTGTGTTCACCCCAGTCCAACGCTGGCATCTCCACATCATGACTCAGCTTTGTACATCCCTAATTCCAGAAGACAACTATTATTACTTTTTATGGTGGGAAAAGCACAAAATGAGGAAGAATTTTTTTTTTTTTTTAAACAAAGTGACAAAGATCTGAAAGTTGCAAGGTTGTGGAAGCAGAAATAATATCAAGAGAAATTTGGGTAGGAATGTGAGGGAACTAAACTTGCAGAGTTATGGGGTTATCGGAGAATGGGACTGATTGTGTTATTCCTCAGAAAGCTGGCATGTACTCGATGGGCCGAATGATCTCCTTCTGTGCCATAATGACTGACTCGTCAGGCAGTCCATTTGATGGTCTGAAGGTTTGAATAGAGAAATGAGGTTCCTCCCACAATAGGTATTAAATGGGCATGATACTTCAGACCATTCCTCACCATCCATTTATGGAGCAGGTGGCCACATTGGCTGTACCCTGTGCAGATTTAGATGATTGCTGTCTACTGTCTTCAAGAAAGGTCCTCTGGAACAGATTGAGCCAAGAACCTTGCAGTACAAACTGTTGGAACCAGTTCTGCTGTTGGGCAAGGAAAGATTTGCTGGAGTCGATATTCGAGTTCGCGAGAAAGGCGGTGGTCATGTAGCTCAAATCTGCGCTATCCGTCAATCCATTTCTAAAGCATTGGTGGCATACTACCAGAAGTATGTAGATGAAGCCTCCAAGAAAGAAATCAAGGACATCCTCATACAGTATGACAGGACCTTGCTGGTTGCTGATCCACGCCCTTGTGAGGCCAAGAAATTTGGTGGACCTGGTGCCTGTGCACGTTACCAGAAATCTTACCGTTAACTCTTTCATTTGATTATGGCAAATAAATATGTGACTGTCAAAAAAAAGGTCGAATTCAAGACCTCTGCTGTTGGGATGCTGATGAAGCATTTTGTTTTAAAATGATCCATGTGCCCCACAATTCTGTCCGTACAGCTAGTGGTTTGATACCAGAATATTAGCTGTGGTTTTAAAAGCAGCGAGTATCAATCTGGATCACTTCCTTGGTAGGTTTTATAAGTCTCTGAAAGGGAAGTTTATTGCTGCTCATAACCTCTCATGTCAGCACACGATGGGCATTCACAACAATGTGGGAGTTACTCTCAATCTGCAAGTGGTCTAATTCAAGAACTTGTTGGCTAAGGTATTGTGAAGGCAACTGAATGCCTGGAAATAACCTTCTGATCTGAAAAGCTCGAAAACAAAACACAATCAATGACCAATCAAGATAATTGGCCCAGCATTTATTATTGAAGCTCTATTGGGTGTCAAGTGTAAAATTGTCAAAATAACCTGATGTTGTGCAGAGCTTTATCTGAAACCAAGATCAAGCTATCCCACTCCCTATCATCCTGGTGTGCTCCATGTGCCTATCCAATAACCGCTTAAATGTTCCTAAAGTGTCTGACTCCACTATCACTGCAGGCAGTCCATTCCACACCCCAACCACTCTCTGCGTAAAGAACCTACCTCTGATATCCTTCCTATATCTCCCACCATGAACCCTATAGTTATGCCCCCTTGTAATAGCTCCATCCACCCGAGGAAATAGTCTTTGAACGTTCACTCTATCTATCCCCTTCATCATTTTATACACCTCTATTAAGTCTCCCCTCAGCCTCCTCCGCTCCAGAGAGAACAGCCTTAGCTCCCTCAACCTTTCCTCATAAGACCTACCCTCCAAACCAGGCAGCATCCTGGTAAATCTCCTCTGCACTCTTTCCAGCGCTTCCACATCCTTCTTATATAGTGAGGTGACCAGAACTGCACACAATATTCCAAATGTGGTCTCACCAAGGTCCTGTACAGTTGCAGCATAACCCCACGGCTCTTAAACTCCAACCCCCTGTTAATAAAAGCTAACACACTATAGGCCTTCTTCACAGCTCTATCCACTTGAGTGGCAACCTTTAGAGATCTGTGGATATGGACCCCAAGATCTCTCTGTTCCTCCAGTCTTCAGAACCCTACCTTTGACCCTGTATCCACATTTAAATTAGTCCTACCAAAATGAATCACCTCACATTTATCAGGGTTAAACTCCATCTGCCATTTTTCAGCCCAGCTTTGCATCCTATCTATGTCTCTTTGCAGCCTACAACAGCCCTCCACCTCATCCACTACACCACCAATCTTGGTGTCATCAGCAAATTTACTGATCCATCCTTCAGCCCCCTCCTCTAAGTCATTAATAAAAATCACAAAGAGCAGAGGACCAAGCACTGATCCCTGTGGCACTCCGCTAGCAACCTGCCTCCAGTCCAAAAATTTTCCATCCACCACCACCCTCTGTCTTCGATCAGATAGCCAGTTACCTATCCAATCGGCCAACTTTCCCTCTATCCCACACCTCCTTACTTTCATCATAAGCCGACCATGGGGGACCTTATCAAACGCCTTACTAAAATCCATGTATATGACATCAACTGCCCTACCTTCATCAACACACTTAGTTATCTCCTCAAAAAATTCTATCAAATTTGAGAGGCACGACTTGCCCTTCACGAATCCGTGCTGACTATCCCGGATTAATCCGCATCTTTCTAAATGGTCGTAAATCCCATCCCTAAGGACCTTTTCCATCAATTTACCAACCACCGAAGAAAGACTAACCGGTCTATAATTACCAGGGTCTTTTCTATTCCCTTTCTTAAACAGAGGAACAACATTCGCCACTCTCCAGTCCTCTGGCACCATCCCAGTGGACAGTGAGGACCCAAAGATCAAAGCCAAAGGCTCTGCAATCTCATCCCTTGCCTCCCAAAGAATCCTAGGATATATTTCATCAGGCCCAGGGGACTTATCGACCTTCAGTTTATTCAAAACTGCCAGTACATCCTCCCTCCGAACATCTATTTCCTCCAGCCTATTAGCCTGTAACACCTTCTCTTCCTCAAAAACACGTAGATCAAAAGGTTCATAGGGAATCTCACCAGGCCTCAGTGAAAAGTACTTAGTGCACCTACAGCAAGATAGAAAAACACTTCTGGAAAATATATATGAACAGCCACCAAATGAGCTGTCAGCCCTCCACTTCTTGCTCAAATGGAGGCCAATCTGTCCCTATCCACCGTCTTTCTCCTCCATCTGGCTGAACATTTTTTACATTAAAGAACTTTTTCTCTGATTCCACTCACTTCTTCCAAATGAGAGAGGTTACCAAATGGGCCGAAGCTATGCCCACCTTTGTGAAATATTTTTGTCCCAGCCTGATGGTACACTTGCCTGCTCTCATCACCCATTAGAAAATTTCAGCAGCTTTGTTTCCAATTCTCAGCTCTTCCTCACTGGCATTCTTCCCGTCAACCTATTTTTGGGGATAAGCTGTCTATCAATATCCATCATTAGCCCACGTACTCGCACAGCTAGCTGCATTACAATTCATCCCATCCTATTTCAGACAAGGACTTTTCCACCTTACCTCTTTCTTCATTACATCCATTCCTCCCATTTCCTCAACTGAGGATTCCGTCCACTGCAGCTGACAGGGCCCTCAACTGCTTCCATCCCCGTTCCTGCACTTTTGCCTATAACCATTTCCATCTTTCCCAGAACCATGATAGGGTCCCTCTTTTTTTTTTAAATCATCATCTACTTTCAATGGATTAACTTCCATCTCCAGCACAATAATCTTCCCCTCCCAGTAATCCAAAGAGGCTACTGCCTTCATTAGGCCTGGTCACTAGGCCAACATCTTAACATCCCGTTTCCTTCCCCCATCACCCCAGCCATTTTTCACATGCAAACACAGAAACCACAACAACTGTCCTTTCACCACCTATCCATACCACCCTCCCCCGGATCCCAAACACCTCATTCTAGGTAAAAAATGATTTCCTGCAGTTTCAATTTGGTACACTGTATGCACAGTTCACTTTGCAGTCACCACTAAACTGGTAACAACAAATGTAAATTGGGCAATTGCTTTGCTGAACACCTCCATTCAGTAAGCAAAAACGACCCTACCTTCCGATCGCTGGCTTCCATTTATCCGTCCCACTCCAACCCATCTTGAATCTCCGACAGTTCCAACTAACTTTGAGGAACAGCACTTCATCCTTCAGTTAGGCACTTACAGGCGACTTCAGATTGTCACCACCACTGCTCCCCCCCCCCCTCACACAGCAGGTAGTGTTAGTACATCAGCTGTTGCTTTTAATACTTCCTTTAGGCCCATCTTTTATTCCTTTTCTGGTCCAATTATCCAGCCTCTGCCTTGCACCCTTGTCCTTTTTATCACAGACATTCCCTTATGTTCCTTTTTCCCTCCCGTGTTTTCTTGGCTTTTTATTTACCTTTCGTGTCCGTTAAGTGTTTAAATTCTTCTGGTTTTAATAGGAGCTGACTGACTACTGTTTCTTTCTCTACTGCAGATTCTGAGCTGCGGATTATTTCCACCATTTTCTGTTTTACTTGCAAATTCCTGCATACAGTATTTTGCTTCAAGTTAGAAGTTGCTCTCAAACGTAAAAGGTTGTTTCTTCTCGACTCAATTCACTTTTTAAGAAAACAACACGTTCAGGGATATATAGTTCCAGAGGCAACAGTGCTTAGATACCACAATTCATCAATAATTCTTCATGCGAGAGCCAGGTGAATTTTAAGTGGCTTTCAAGTAGGACCACCACAGCTAACTCTAATCTAAATTTGAAACTCACATGACCAGAGGCTAATACAAACTGATTAGGTAAAGAACAAGATTTTATAGTTGCCATCCTTAGCAAAACCTGGTTAATCACTTCAGCCATATCATCCAATATAATCTCAAAAAAAAAGGAAATATTAAAGCTCTCAATGTAATGGAATTAAAGAACAGTTAAACTTCCATACCCAACGCAAAGGATACAGCACTTTCGTTGAGAAGCATTTAGAACATTGTTCAACTACCCCTGCAGTACCTGGGTAAACAGAAATTGCTTCAGCAATCAATAGGGCACAAAGCCCAGAAAATTAACAACCAGTTTCTAATACTACAAAGATTGATGATTTTCTAAACTTGATATCAGAGATACTGTGATAAAATGCAAATAGTTGACACCCAATTCGTCAGAACTTACACCTATAATTTCTACCATAGTATTTTCTCATTTTTTCTATTTCCACGCAAGCTGGGTAGCAGTCAACATAACACCCCTGCTCCTAGGATATAAATAACTCAAAGCGCATTCACCCACAATTTCCCATTTGAAAAGAGAGCATGGAAAGGGCAAATGATTCATCAAAACTATATCAGAAATATGAGTTACGATTAAGACGACTCAAAAAAATGGAGGCTTTGTTCACTAGACCTGGGAACATTGTGGGTTGGGGAGGGAGGGCAAGGATTGAACAATGGTTTGGTAGTTCACAACTTGAATATTGCTGAAAAGAGACATGTTGCCAAAGCTTTTCACCCTGCACTCATCAGGACAACTCAATACCAAATTTCAAACAATAACAATTTATAGCACAGGAGATAAGGATGCTGATTGTTTGACAAGTTGACTATGATTCACCAAAGCATTGCCATGGAGAAAGCAATGGAGAACTATAGGTTCCTGTGAATAAAATGTTTTTTTTATATTTCCGGGGTACTGTGGTATTTTGCAAAGTAGGATTGTGGGCTGTGAGAGAGATACTAATTTAATTGAGCTGGCTTGGTGTCTTTGGAATTGAAACCAATGAGACTAGGTATGAAAAGTATGTACTTGAAGTGAATAGGCCACATTGGATGTTCTACAGTAAATTCAACATGAGCATAAATTTGCACTAGGAAATAAGTGTACGATTTGGATTTTTAGCTGCTGGAATTTCAAAGGGAGGTAAGAAGGAGCTTACAGCTCAAGGAAAGGCCATTAGTAAACTTGGGAAAGTGTTATTTGACCCCATTTAAGGAAAAGTTGGGAGATGTGTTGAGAGGAGTGGCCACGTAAGACCCTTAAGTGTGCTCTTGGAAGCTTGGCCCACAACAACTGGATCCTACCCCTCTTACTATAAGCTTATATCCAGCCTGAGCAGATGCTTTGCACCCTTGCACCAGACAGGCAACACAGTCTTGTGGGCTCTCAGCTGCAGAGAAGAGTCTCCATTCCCCTAGCTGTACTGTCCCCTACCACAACTACATTCCTTTTTACTCTTCACACTTGAATGGCTCCTTGCACAATGATGCCACAGTCAGTTTGTTCATCCACCTGCAAGTCCCTGCTCTCATTATTGCAAGAACATTGAGCTTGGTCTATTGCAATATCAGAGACTCTTACCTTCTCAATTCTCAAAACTTGCCTCACCTCAGTCACACCAAGCAGTTCCTGACCTATTTTTCAGATTTGGTCTGAAAAATCCTAGCCTAAAGGGTGTGACTGCCTCCTGGAAGTGCCCAGGTAACTTTCCCTTCCTCTGATGCATCAGAGGGTCCTAAAGCTCAGCCTACAGCTCCAAATGCTGCAGCTAGATTCTTACTGCAGACGTGATCGCCAGGATGCTCACCAGCTCCCACCTGCTACATCTGCAGCCCATCACATGCCCGGCCATCCTGTCAAAATATTGAAATTCCAAAGTAGCAATATTATCAAAACAGCTATTCAAAGAAAAGTCCATCCACAGACCCAGAACAATCTGGGATGAGAAGATAATTGCTGGAATCACCCACATCCCAAGAACAAATTCAAATATAAAAACTAGCTTTCCTTGATAAGCAGCAAGTGTCATCCATAAAACTAAAGATCAGGGCATGGTTTCTTTGTTCCACTCTCTGCAGTAGATTTGTCACGGGTTAAGATCCAATTATTTTAATTTTTATTCTTCCCACCCCAAAACATTGTGTTACTTATATCACAGCAAAATATTTAATTTCACCCCACATTTCCCTGGCTTGATTTTTGATTCTTCCAGAAGTAGCCATTGACACTGGTATTAGTTTTCACCAAGGAGGTGCCCAATACAGGGACAGTTTTTTTGACAATATAGGAGGGTTTATTCTTCATTAAGTTTGATCTGAACAGTACAAGACAGCATTTAAAATGTGTTCCAACACTATTGATACCAGCAACTGTACAACAGATAGCAATTAAAAAAACATAGCCCCAACAAAACAGAATGGGATCTGTACCTTGAACTGATCTACAATGTACAGACTTCTTTATGGCTAGCAGTTAACACTGGAGAGATTTGTTGCTATGCATTAACAGCACAGGAGCTTGTAGAAGGAATTAAACTGGGAGATGATACACAACAGTAGCAAATTGGCATCAGGCATCTCACACAAGTAAACCTGATTTTTGACACGCATGCACAGCACAATTTGAATGTCAAGGCTTCTTAGTGACAGGCAATGAAGTCCAAAAAAGCTTAGAGACTTGTGATCCCACGCGGGCTATCACAGGTCTCTCTCCGACTTACGATGGCCTGTGACAATACTCCTTTTGGCTCAGTTTCTCGGAGGCTATCTTGTTCCCCCACCATCGTCAAACAGCCATTGAACGGGATCTACTAATAGGTGCTCATTCACTATAGTGTGACTGACAAAAACAGAAAATGTTGGAAAATCTCAGGTCTGACAGCATCTGTGGAGAGAGTGGGCTCTGATGAAGGGTCATCTAGACGCGAAACGTTGGCTCTATTCTCTCTCCACAGATGCTGTCAGACCTGCTGAGATTTTGCAGCATTTTCTGTTTTTGTTTCAGATTGCAGCATCTGCAATAGTTTGCCTTCATCTTAGTGTGGCTGATTCTAGCCCCAGTGCACAAGCTCAGCATAAATATCCCCCTACCGGGAATCAATCCACTGAGTAGAGAGAAAATTTCATATCAAATACCTTCAATCTATTGCTAACACTTTACAACACCGAAAACAAATATCAATGCTAGTATTAGATTAAAATAAAGAGGCTTATAATTTTAATAGCAAGTCTGAGAATCGGGGGAGTGGGGGTAATTAGAATGAGAGCAACTAGCCAGAAATATTAAAACAGTTTGCAAGAACTTTCACAAGTATATAAAAATGAGTATAGCTGAAGCAGAGTTTAGTCCCTTAGAGGGAAAGTTAGCAGAAATCATAGGAATAAAGAAATAGTAAAGACACCGAATAAATATTTTGTGTCAGTCTTCACAGTAGAAGTTACAAATGATCAACCAGGGATACAGGGTAATCTAGGGCCTAATAAAAGTGAGGAAATTAGGGTAATTCATATCAGCTGAGGAAAACATGCCAGAAAAATTCAAGGACTAAAATCAGACCAACCCCCAGGACCTGATAGCCTACATCGATGGATTCTAAAAGAGGTAGCTGAAGAGATAATGAATGCTGTGGTTATTTCTCAAAACTTCCTAGATTCTAAATCAGTCTCAGCAGAGTGAAAGTTGGAAATTGTAACTCTGCCATTCAAGAAAGGAGGGAAAGAGAAAACGTGGAACTACAGACCAGTTAGTCTGACATCAGCTGACTGTAAAGTGCTGGAATCTATTAAGCCAGCAACGCAATAAGAAAATCATAGCAAGATCTGAAAGTCAACGTTATTTTACAAAAAAAGGTGTTGACAAATTTAGAGTATGTTGAGGATGCAAGTAACAGGGTAGATAATGGGGAAACAATAGCTGGAGTACACTTGGATTTCCAAGAGATGTGATAAAGTGCCACACAAAAGATTAATACACAAGAAAAGGACTCATGGAGCTGGGGGTAATGTGTTAGCACGAGAAACAGGGCACTGTCAAGTTAGAAGGCCGAGACTGGTGAGATGTCGCAGCAAGGATCAGTGATGAGGTCTCAGCTACATACAATCTGTATTAATGACTTAGTTAAGCTTGCTAACGATACAACATCAAGTGGGAATGTCTGCTGTGGAAGGACAGAGGCTCTAAAATAGATATAGGTTAAGCAAATGCGATATGTGAAGAATTCACTTTGGTAGCAAGAGTAGAAAAGCAGAAACATTTTTGAGGAATTAAACATTAGATTTCAGAGGGACTCGAGTGAACCTGTACAAGGTAAAGTTAGCATAAACTACAGCAAACAATAAGGAAGGCAAATGGCACAATAGCTTTTTGCGCAAGAGGGTTGGAGTATAACAATAAAGAAAGTCTTGCTACAATTGTACAGGACTCTGGTGAGCACTCACCTGGAAATTACTGTGCACATTTTGGTTCCATATTTAAGGATATACATGTATCGGAGGTGGTACAGCCAAGATTCACTAAATTGGTTCCTGGGATGATGAGATTGTCTTTTGATGATGGGCTGACTAAATTGGGTCTATAATCTCTGAAATCAAGAAAAATGCAGGGATATCTCACTGAAACACAGATTCTGAAGGGGCTTGGCAGGATAGACATAGAGGTCATTTCCTCTGGCTGGGGAATCCCCAGAGGGACAGGTAGTATTGAAGAGACAGGGAGGCTGCAGGAGGACGTGGACAGTTTAGGAGAGTGGACAAAGAAGTGGCAGATGGAATACAGCGCGGGAAAGAGAGGTTATGCACTTTGGTAGGAAGAGGCATAGATTATTTTCTAAATTTAAAAAATTCCCATCGTCTATTTCTTTCAAATGCTGAACCCAACAGGGTCAATTGAATAATCCTTTCCTATTTAATACTGTTGTGATGGTGCATTTTGGATAGTGTGTCACTGCGTCAGGTGTTCTGCTGGCAGGTGTAAACTTTATTTTATCTGAGATACTATTCACTATTCAAAAAGCTGTAAAGTCAACTTTGCTGCAATTGCAATAGCTTTTGTCTAAGCATCTACAATCCTGCATTCTTCTATTTCACAGTGGGAATCGGAATGATTTTGTGCCATATACTTTCGATACGGAACAGCAGTTTTAAAAAGATGCAGTTAAATAAATGTTTTTCACTAGTATACAAAGCATGACTAAGAGGTTTAAACCTTTTGGTGCATCAGGTGGTTTTATATTGATCGATCACCCAGCAACAGGTCAGAGTTACGAACAAAAACAGCATCAGACGCATCTCACTTTGGTCTGCCAAGCTCCCCAGAGTTTTACCTAGTTCTTTGCTACCGAAATGACTTGGTACCAATTGCATGCGGCAAGTTGCTATATTCAGCAGATTGTTTAATATTAAATTTAGCTGACTCAAGTTTATTTTCAATTCATGGTAAAGTAAAATTTCAGTAACAGTCTGCCCAATATCATTATCAAATTTTAAGATTAGCTTGTAAGCTGTTACTATATTTTACAAAGTACAATAAACTGTGTGTTATCCCACACTCTACCAATCGGAATTCTCTGCAAACTGGAATTTCTGATGTTTGATACAAACTGTCAGCTTACCAACCGGAAGCAATTATGAAGTTAGCTAAAACCCATACCTGTATACTATATTATTTTATACTTGAACGATTTAATGTATTTTTAAAGGTTAGAAGTAAAAGAAGATTATTTGCTGAGTACTTGCTTATTAGCTTATGCCACAACTGTTGTTCGTCCATCGTCGATGAGGACCTCAACACCATTAGTCACTATGAGGCTGGATGTGGTGTGTCCGAAGATGACTGATCAGGCCAATTTGGGCACGGAATGTCCTGGCACATATTGGGCAAACTTGTGTAGGTGCTGTAGTTGTTACGCTAGTGGCTCGACTTGCGCAGCTCGCGCTTAAGTTGTGCTTCAGCGTTGCACCTTGCTTCGCAAGCTTGACAGCCCTTGTGGATGAGGCAGCGCCAGGTAGGGCGGTTTTGTGCCAGTGTTTCCCAGGTGGTCGTGTCTATGTCAAGTGACTTCAGGGAGGCCTTGAGTGTGTCTTTGTAATGTTTCTTCTGCCCTCCATGCAAGTGTCTTCCAGCAGAGAGTTCCCCAAAAAGGAGCTGCTTGGGTATGCGCTCGTCCGGCATGCGGATGACATGGCCTGCCCACTGGGTCTGTGCTCTCATCAGCAGTGTGTGGACTGATGGTAGAGTTGCTCTAGAGAGAACTTCAGTGTCTGGTACTTTGTCTTGCCATCTGATGTGCAATATGCTGTGAAGACAAGTCATGTGGAAATGATTGAGCTGTCTTGCATGCCATCGATACACAGTCCACGTTTCACAGGCATACAGGAGGGAGCGAGTACCACGGCGCTGTAGACCTTCAGTTTTGTTGCTGGGCTGATTCCTCGATGCTCCCATACAGTGGAATGCAGTCTACCAAAAGCAGAACTTGCCTTTGCGATTCTGCAGTTAACTTCTGTATCTAGTTGCACCGTACTCCACTATTGCACAGTACTCCACTGATCAATGGCACTCTTCATTAACTGGCACTTTTGATTAACCTTCATCACTCAGGCCCTGTGCATACCAGATAATAAAGATTTTACTGTTTTGGTTTAGAGTTAGTGTGCAGCAACCAGTATTGCCAAGCAGTGGTCCATTCAATAACTAGCTAGGTACAATGGTACTTTGGTGGCTTAGGCCAAACACGGTCATAATTCTGGGACTGAGTGTAACAGCTTGGTTTCTTCCAATTTGAAAGTTGCAGATGACATGAAACTTGGAAAATGTAGTAAACACAAGGGAGATAGCAATAGACTTTAAGATATATACAGGCTGGTGGGATGGGCAGATACATAGCAAATGAGAGCCCAGAGGGGGGGTTGTGCACATATCTCTGGAAACCTGTCCTGCCACCTTCAAAGTGGCTAAAACTAAAGGGATCTGGCAACCAGTGCAGTACTGGATGAGCAGAAATTTCCGTCAATTAAATAGCAGGACTTTTCAGGTCCCATCCCAAACATCCTTCTGTAGCTATTAACTTCATCCAGCCTGATCACAACCTTGATGTCATACCACATATTACACCGTAACAAAGGCTGCCTATTTCCACCTCCATAAACTTTGCTTGACTCCACCTGTCTCAGCTCATCTGCTCCTATTCGAATGCATTCCTGGCTGGACTCCCATGTCACCCAAAACTGTTGTTTGCACCTCAATTCGCATCAAATCCCATTCATCCATCACCCCGTGCTCAATCATCTACACTGGCTCTCAGTAAAGCAATTACTTGATCTTAAAATTCTTTTTTTCCCCCAGATCCTGCTATGGCCTCACTCTATCTTTAGGAACTCAAGTTCCACAACCCCAGAGATATCTGTGCTCCGTTAATTCTGGCCTCTTGAGCATTCCTTATTAATTGCTGCACCATTGGAGGCTTTACCTTCAGTTGCCTGGGCCCTAAGCTCCAAAATTCCCTCCTTACGCTTCTAGCCCACCTCCAAAATATTCCTTAAAACTCAGTTCTTTCTCCAAGCTTTTTGTCATCTGACCCAATATCTTATGTGGCTCAGTGTCGCATCTTGTTTCACAGGATGGAATTTACAGCAGAGATATTTTCTGGTCCCACTGAAGTCAATGGACTTCTCAATGGCTCACTGCATTTTACAACCCTGTCCCAATGCGCCAGGGCCTTAAAATACTGCCCCTACTTTTCCTGTAAAGCATCTTTGGATATTTGTTACATTAAAGGTTTCAAATAAAGGGACATCATTGTTGTTTTATGAATAGAGACAAAGAGTACAAAAGCCAGGATATTATGTTAGGCCAAAATAAACTCTTGTTGGGTGCAAATTTAAGACTGTCCAATTTTAGGCACCATACTTTGAGGTGAAGGCTTGAGGGTCAGAGATTTATTAGAATAGTTCCAGGGATGAGGGGCTAGTTACTTGGTCGCACTGGCTAAGCTGGGATAGTTCTCTTTAAGACAGAGAAGGCCAAGAGGATGTTTGCTAAAGGCGGCACGGTAGCACAGTGGTTAGCACTGCTGCTTCACAGCTCCAGGGTCCCGGGTTCGATTCCCGGCTCAGGTCACTGTCTGTGTGGAGTTTGCACATTCTCCTCGTGTCTGCGTGGGTTTCCTCCGGGCGCTCCGGTTTCCTCCCACAGTCCAAAGATGTGCGGGTTAGGTTGATTGGCCAGGTTAAAAATTGTCCCTTAGAGTCCTGGGATGCGTAGGTTAGAGGGATTAGCGGGTAAAATATGTGGGGGTAGGGCCTGGGTGGGATTGTGGTCGGTGCAGACTCGATGGGCCGAATGGCCTCCTTCTGCACTGTAGGGTTTCTATGTTTCTATGTATTTAAAATGATGAAGGATTTAAGGGGAGTAAATAAAGAAACCGTCTCCAATGGCTGAAAGTTCATTGACTGAAGGATAGTCTTGGATCAAAAGAAGCTTCTGGTGGCATCAACAAGAGTAATATGCCTCAGGATTTGGAGTGTATTACAAACCAGGGCCAAAAAAATTGATAGTGTTAAGTGGAATAAGCACAAATTAGCAATATAAACAGATTGCAAGAGCTTCTCAAACTGTGCAAAAAAGGCAAACAAACATGAATTCCTTAGAGACTACGACAGGAGAAATTATAACGGGGAAGGAAATGGCAGAGACTAAATAAGGGTTTAAGGTGAATGGCAGAAAAGCCAGAGGCCTCATGAGAATTGTTTTTTTATACAATGAGTGGCTAGGATTTGGAATGCATTTAGAGTGGTGGATGCAGATTCAAAAGTAGCTTTCAGAAGGAAATTCAATAAATACCTGATGGATGAAAGGGGATATTGGGTAAGAATGGGGAAGTGAGGCTTCAAAAGAGCTCACGTAGACATGATTGATTGAATAGCCTTCTGTTCATGGCTCAATCCCATTTGTAGAGCCTGTTGTTTGAGCAGGAGAGAGAGAGTCAGGCCACTATGGTTAGATTAGTTGAGTAAGTGGTGCCATTGACTTGAAAGTTTGCCTACCAGACTGTAAGAAATCATAATACAAAATATAACTTCACATCTGAGAAGGAGGTAAAGTGAAATATTTGGATGGAAGTGGGGTAGGTTGCCAGGGGGAAGATGCATAGTAAGTGGTGAGGGAACAACTTAAAGAACAATTGGAAAGTCAATTCAGGAGATGTGACATGCAGAACAGAGCACAAAAGCTCCACAGGGAAACTGATTTATTCACGGCCAACTATACAGGTCAAGGATAGTCTTGGATCAAAAGAAGCTTCTGGTGGCATCAACACGAGTAATATGCCTCAGGATTTGGAGTGTATTACAAACCAGGGCCAAAAAAAATGATAGTGTTAGAAGTGGAATAAGCACAAATTAGCAATATAAACAGATTGCAAGAGCTTCTCAAACTGTGCAAAAAAGGCAAAACAAACATGAATTCCTTAGAGACTACGACAGGAGAAATTATAACGGGGAAGGAAATGGCAGAGACGAAATAAATATTTTGCATTGACTTCACAACTGAAGACACAAAGCACACCAGAAATAGCATGGAACCAAGTTGAATGGGAGTGGGGAAGCTAAAATAAAGAAAAACTACTGGAAAAGTTTCTTGGGCTCAAAAATCAAATGCCCTGGACCTTGTGGCCTACATATTCGAGTTCCAAGAGATGGCCTCAGAGATAGTGAAATCTTCTAAAAATTCCCCAGATTTTGGAATAGTTCCACTAGGAAGTAACACCACTATTCAAGAAAGGGGAGGAGGAAACAGGAATTCCAGGCAGTTAGTCTGACATCAGTTGTCAGGAAAATGCTAGAATCCATTAGTGTGGTGGTAATAACGGGGCACTTAAAGTATCTTATGATTAGGGAGCAGCCAAATGATGAAATGATATTTGATACATTTGAGCTTTATATATCTGCCACTGAAGATGGGCAGTGATAATATTTTCACCACTTTTTTAGTCTATTTGCTCGTTCGTAAATATATTTCAAAAACTAAAACTTATTTCAATGCAGCTTGGTACAAATTGGAAGGTTCACTAACTTAATTCCTGGGATGCAAGGATTGACATGAGGATATATTGGGTGGGACTACAGAATCCCTACAGTGCCGAAGGTGGCCATTTGGCCCACGTCTGCACTGAAAGAGCGTCATACCCATGCCTGCCCTATTCCCATAACCCTGCGCATTTACCATGGCTGATCCATCTAACCTACACATCTTTGGACTGTAGAAGGAAACCCATGAAGACACAGGAGAACGTGCAAATTCCACACAGTCACCCAAGGCTGGAATCAAACTTGAGTCACTGGTGCGCTGAGGCAGCAGTGCTAACCTCTGTGCCACTAGCTGCCCCATGAAGGCGGCAGCTTGGCAGGTTAAATGCCAAGAGGTTGTTTCCCCTGACTGGAGAGTCTAAAACTGGAGGTTATCTTCCAGTTTATCCGGAAGTTAAAAGGCAGTCATTTAGGATACAAGTGGAGAGAATTTCTTTTCACTCACAGGGTTGTGAATCTTTGAAATTTTCTACCCCAGAGAGTGAATGCTTCGTTCCAAATACATTTAAGGTCGATAGATTTTTGTAACCTTGAGGATATCAAGGGATATGGTTTATTAGGGTGGAAAGTGGATTGAGGCTGAAGATTAGCCATGACCTGATTGAATAGCAGAGCAGACTTGAGGGGTCACCCAGAGCTATTCCGGATCTAATTTTTATCTTCTAAAATTATAGCTGAAAGAGGAGGCTATTCAAATATCAAATGCAAGCAGCAATTCCCGTTTGATTTCACCTGAACATAGCTGCAAAAAAGTCAATTTCAGAATATTGAATCTTTGGTTTGGATTTCTATATAGTGCAATCTGTTAAAGAAATATTCAAGGTTTGAATACTGCGATGCGTTGTTCCTCCAAATCACTGAGCTGGAGGCCGAGCTCTGCCCAAGACCACAAGAAACTACAAAAGGTCGTGAATGTAGCCCAATCTGTCACGCAAACCTATCTCCCATCCATTGATTTGTCCACACTTTCCGCTGCCTCAGCAAAGCAGTCAACATAATTAAGGACCCCACGCATCCCGGACATTCTCTCTTCCCACCTTCTTCCTTTGGGAAAAAGATACAAAAGTCTGAGGTCACGTACCAACCGGCTCAAGGACAGCTTCTTCCTTGCTGCTGTCAGACTTTTGAATGGACTTGCCTTGCATTAAGTTGATCTTTCTCTACACCCTAGCTATGACTGTAACACTACATTCTTCACTCTCTCGTTTCCTTCTCTATGAATGGTATGCTTTGTCTGTAAAGCGTGCAAGAAACAATAATTTTCACTATGTTAATACATGTGACAATAATAAATCAAACCAAAAACTAAATCGTCACAGTCTTCTGTACTCCAGAGAATCCATGCCTCGTTTATGCAACTTGTCCTCACAGATTAGCCCTCTCAACTCCAGAATCATTGACAATCTGTACCCTCTCCCAAGGTGCAGTACCAGAAACCGAGCGCAGTACTCCAGATATGTTTTAACCAGAGCACTCTATGGCTCTAACATAGTTTAAGCTTCTTCGTTTTCCAGCTCTTAAGAAATATCATTCATGTTTTATATTTTTTGTACCTGCCATTTAGTTACTTCTGAATTTTGGATCCTTAAATCGATGCTCATCCAGAGTTCCTAGCCTCTTGCCATTTAGAAAATACTCTGATCTATCTTTCTTAAACCACCTCCCCACATCATGGCTTTTGGAAAGAGCAATGCTTAGAAGTCTTACAGCATTTTAGCTAGACAGGTATAAATGATTAGCCATCAATTCTGTAATTATCCATTTAATTTTCTAATGTCCAATTTCAAACAAGGAATCCGCAGACATCAGGCTCAGAACCCAGCTCAACTCCTAAAATTAACAATTTGCAGCAGCTGTCCCAAGTCTCTCAATGATGCACAAAAAAATTACAGCTCAGGACACTCCCCATATCGGGTGTACAGAATACCAACTAGGTAAAACACTGCCATGATTTGACGGGGAGCAACTTTCTCCAAGTTTTCAGTGGCTGGAGGTTAGCTTTAAAGGGCTCGCCCTCCATCTAACGGATAGCCCAAATTCTGCAGGGTAATCTTCGTGGGAATAGCATTCAAACAAGGAACTCCTGTTGCTAATATACAGATATAGTAACGTGGATAATTACAGAATTATAATTTTTTCAATTCTAAAAAGTGATTGCTAATCATTTATACCTGTCTCACTGAAATGCTGCAAGCTTTCCAGCATTGTTCTTTCCAAAAGCCATGACACAGGACGATGGTTTAATAATAGATCAGGGTATTTTTTAAATAGCAATACAAGTATAGAACTCCTTGCCATTTGATCCTACTTTCTCAAATAGTGAGGTTACTTTGTACCATATCGAGCAGTCAATTACCTGTTTCAGAGAAAGAAGATAATTACACTTCTATATATAAGTGATATACATAATAACACAATGACGCAGCAGCACCATCTCAATCTAAAGTGAAACTAAGAAATTGAACACAAACAGCTCTCGAGTCAACCATGGCGTTAGGCAGAAATTATGCTGGCTAAGCAAATTGCGTGGACCAGCAGCCAAACCCAAATCCTGAGTTAATGCATTGGAAACAGCACTTAATCTGAAAGAATCATAGCCACTGTAGGTGGCCATGATGCAATCAGAGCTTGAAAAGATCTTACAATAAAACAAACTCTTGTATTCAGGGAATTGAAACGAGAAGTCTTGATCCTCCATGAACCATAAAAAAAGACCAGCAACTATGGAAATTTGAATAACGATCCCTTTATGGATCATTAACAGAAATTAGAGCACCCCCATTTGCTGAAAGAATGAAGTCACAAGACTCACAGTTTGAACAAATGATTTTACTATACAAGAGTCAAAGAAAACAAAGAAAACTACCATAGATTAATTATAGCTTTCAACTTAAAAACGTTAAAACAAATCCTTAACTGAGCCTTCCCTTTTCCATTTCACTTTCCCCCACTCGCCCTCAAAATTAATGGTTACTTATTAGGTTCCTTCACTTCCGAGAGCAAGCTCCGGAGTTTTCCATAGCTATCTTTTAAGCTTTGAGATTTCTTGGGCCTTCCTTCCACTAGTATTGGTAAAGAAATACCTTTTATATCTTCAACACCATTACAATTGCAATTCTTCAGTTCAAGCATGGGCCTCCCTTCACTCTTATGGAGTCAGAATTACCTTCAAGTTCTGATTGCCCTTTTCAATTCTGGTCTACTCCTGCTTTATAACTCTTGGCAGGTTCTGCCTGATTTCAAGCGGAACTGCATGCTTTCACTACGAGTTACTGTAAATTTCTTTCTCCAACTTCAAGCTAGGCAAATCTTCCAGCCTTTTTGCCCTTTCAGAATCCATCTCCAAACTGAGCACAAGCTTCGACCCACATTCCATACAATGGACAATGAAGTTAGTATTTGCTCGGTTTAAGGTGCAGGCCTGGCTAACATTTCTCTTTGTTCACTTTATTCAGTAAGTTGCAGCTGTGTTTCCAAACTGAACTGCTGACTGCTTGCTTCTGTGAGAATTTAAAGAACCTTCCTAACCTCCACGCCAATGTGGGGATCTTTTGAAAAGAAATAAAATAATCTGTTACCTTCAAAATGAGCCATTAGATTTTCTGACCATTCATATGTCTAATGGCTATAATTATGCTCTCTCCAGACTCCCCAGTTCCACCTAGGTACCCCATTATTTACAAAAGTGCTCTTAGCTTTAAATTTGGGAACCATCATTTAAATCCCTTACGAAGACAACTGTAGGCGTCCCATCTCTAACAAGAAAACAGTCCACTAGTTTCTCCCTTCAAATCCTACCCTCATTAAATAAACATGGATTACCCTTTGAATTGCAATCACCAAGGTCTGTTTACCAGTTCCTCCCGTAAGTGTCTGCATTTATCTCATTTTAATTTCCAAACTAGCACTTATTTTCCTAAACCAAAACCTTGTACTTCCAAAACACAAACTATATATTCACAATTGTTTTATTATGGGAAATCCAGGTAAAGGGACCAACATGCAAATCGACCAACTGAAACTGGGCTTTTAAAAGTCTGAAACTTGGAGGAGGAAAGCAAGTTTGGGGTTCTGAAGAAAATTCATTCATCTGGAAATATTAATTGTTTCTCTCTCCACAGATGCTGCCCGATTTGCTGGGTTCAGATTTGTGGCATTTGCAGTATTTTGCTTTTGTTATGGAAGTTAAAATTATTTAAGGTCTGTGGGAGCCAAAAATTGAATACAACATAGTCTGATGAGTCGTGATTTCGACAGAGGAGAAAGATGTGCATGGAGCTCAAGAGAAATAATTGTAGAACTGTTAGTGCAGGCGGCCACTTGGCCCATCACGTCTGCCCCCTCACCAAGTGCTATTCCCCAGCCAGCGTCCTGTAACTGCATTCTTGCTTTTCAAATATCAATCTAATTCCCTTTAGAATGCCTCAATTGAACCACCTTCTTTATACTCGCAGGCAGTATATTCTAGATTCTAACAACTAAGAAGGTTTTGTTTGCCTCAAGATGTCTTTGCTGCTTTTGCCTTTTTTTTTTAAAATGTGCCCTCTCATTCTCTATCCTTTCATTGTTGTCCAGAACACACACATTTTCATTTTAAACAAGGTTCAGAGTAGTACTGACTGTAGTAGTGGTAAAAAAAAATATCAATGGGAAAGAAAGGCTCTGATGGAGACATACAAAGCGAGGCTGCAGAGGAAGCGATTGTCATGTTAGGCTTTTTTGTACCTTATTTAAAAATCAGAAGTTGTAGAAACCTCTCTTCAATACTGAAAGCAGTATTCAAGCTTTTCTTAACAGATTGCACAATATAGCAATCTGAACTACAAATTTAACAGCACTTGCAGCAATATTCAAAAATGACAAAAATGAAATCCAGAACTGTAACTCACGTTGTCAAAGGGTTAAAAAGGTGCAATCAATATAAAGTGCTATTCTCCCTCAATTGCCACAATTCTGTTATATACATATTATTGGAGCAAGAGCAGTGAGATCTAGTGGTGTGGTAAAAGCATCGAATTTTATCTTAATGGAAGAGTAATTTTTGTTTAGAAATTCCCTCTAAATATTAAAACTGGAATTAAAAAGGGCAGACATTTCTGCTGAATCTAATAGGACAAGGAGATATCAAATTATGCTGGGCAATCAAGCTCAGGATGCATGTAAACCTCCACATGCACTAAAAAAAATGTTGCCAGATGCTTGCACCGAGGCAGGAACAATATGTATCAAAACCTTGCAGTAGCAAGATCATTTTTTTTTGTTTTTATTCCGATTCAATCAAATCAAGTCCAATTCAGAGTCTCAACAAGTTGAGACATTCCCGATCCAAGCTGACAAGACAGGGTTCTCACCTCCTGTCTTGGGCCTGATCTACATGATCCAAGCTGATTGGAGTAGGCATTGCTCCTCCTCCAAGGCTTGATCTCATTTACATCTTAGCCAAAAGGCCAAGATGCCACTTTTAAAAATTGCTTCAAATGAAGCTAAAATGTAACCTAATGACTTCAACCAAGCACAGCATGTCGATACTATAATTGATCTTAGCCAAAAGGCCGAGAAGAGAAGAGAAGAGGTAGCAAGATCATAAAATGGTAGTCTAGCTGGTGCTGCTTTGTTGCAGTTAACTCAAAAAAGGGTGAGCTACATTCTTAGATAAACAAATTCTCCAAGAGGCAAGTGGGAGTTTAGCAAGAGGCTGGAAATGCGCAAGACATATGTTTCTACAGAATCCCTTAGTAAATCATTTCATCTGTTGAAGAAAATCGTCATAACCATGACTGAACACTTGATATGACTGGTCACTGGAGGTCTGTCACCATTTTAAAAAAAAATTTCGAGCTTTGTATTTGCAAATTTTATAATATAAACACCAAAAGGTCTGACCACATCTAAATATCAACAGGTTCTTAATGCAAAGCCTTTCCTTAATGGAAAATGCAGCATCTTTTACTTCTTACGCAAGAGAATTAAGCTAGACAAAAGAAAACTTGTCTCTCTGCCATAACCATGATACACTGCGGATCAGCTCGTAATACCATGGCTATCTGAAGCTCATTCTAAGAGCCATTGCACCTGAAAGAAATGCAGCAAGACAAATGAAAGGAAAGCTTTTCCGACCAGTTTGAGCATGACTTAACCAAGCACCAAGAGTGACAAGCAGAGTTTGGCTGCTGTACTACACTATCCTCCAGGTTAATTTTTGAACAATTCAAAGCTCCTAAAAAGTGAAGTTAACTACATCAGGCATTCCTTTAAATGAAACTAGGGGTCAAAATTAATTTTCAACATCTAGTATTGTTTACATTTCAGTTTAAACGAGTCCATCATAACAGGAAAGTCTTGGGATTGAGGAGAGGGGAAAGGAACAGGCTAAAGAAATTCAGGAGAATCAGGAGTCCCTAAATCTTCGTCTTGTGTCGTCATTACATTCCAAACAGAGTATGAGTAACAATAAATTTGATCTATGGGATAGAATTTCCTGTATATATGTTCAAAGACATGTGTAATCAGGGTTTAAAGTAAATATTTAACATTGAATATGCAAGTCAGGTGCAAGCATGTTATGCAAGCAATGATGGCATGCCCAAATATCCGTGCTCTTAGACCATCAATCCCTGAATTGGGTTAGGTTGATTGGCCAGGTTAAAAATTGCCCCTGAGAGTCCTGGGATGTGTAGGTTAGAGGGATTAGCGGGTAAATATGTGGGGGTAGGGCTTGGGTGGGATTGTGGTCGGTGCAGACTCGATGGGCCGAATGGCCTCCTTCTGCACTGTAGGGTTTCTATGATTCTATGATTCACCTGAGCTGCTTATAATGGCTTCACTACCAGGCAAGGGGGGCAAACTCTTTGCACTGTTTTATCTTTGGATTTTTTTTTTTAAAAATGGTACCAAATAATCATGCGAAAAACAGAAAAGCACTAACTCCAGATTTTTAAACATACTGTGCCTAATGCATGACTGATAGATGGTTTGAAATGCAAAAGGTGCAAATTCCACACTTTCCCTGGACCCCCAACTGATAACACTGCTTGCTCTTTAGGGATATGCAAACGAGATTTGAAACATCTTGGGGAGTGAATAAACAATAGAAAATAAACTCAAGTACAAGAGTAATTTTGGGTGCAACTTGCCAATGATGCTCCCACAGAAAATTCCACCCTAAAGGTTAATTTACATTAAGCCAGGAGAAAGCATTGCCTAACAGATTATGCAGTATAATTGGAGGGAGACAAGTGGAGATTCCATAATAAGTAATACTGCAGGTGCTAGAATATTATTTGGGCTAACTCCTCAGAATCTGTTCAGTTTAAAACCTTACCATAGTGCTGGTCAGCTGACTTCTATAAGCCATTTCTATTATCTGACAGCATCATTTCATGCTGATTGATTTCAAATAGAAGCATTTTGTGTTTTATGTCCCGTCTACATCGAGAGTATATAATTGACCACTTCAAAATAACCTAGTAAATTGCTGAAGTTTTTCCTAAGGAGAGTTTCTCAATGACAGCGGGTAAAAATATTACTGAGCTATACAACAACACAAAAGTTTAATTCATGGCAGGTGTTTAGCTAGCTCCACTGTTCCCATTGTCATCCTAACTGATCTTAAACTAGAAAAAGCAGGTTTTACTTATTTCCTCCTCTTCCCAAATGAGGGGCGCACATGTGGATGTGACTTGACCCGATTGTCATCTCCTGTGGCTAAAATAAACTGCCAATCACCTTTTTCAGCTCACCCCAAAAGGGTAACCACTTGACCAAGGCACTGAAGGACTGACACCATCAGGTAAACAGCAGTGTTTAGGCATGAATCACAATTAAAGTACGAGGGGAAACAAACTACAGAAAAAAAAATATGAAATACTAAATAAAGATCTGAGACAGGAAAAAGGATACAATAAGCAAGCTACTGACTTACAATTGGATATGCCTGGTATGGTCTAGATATCTTAGAATACTTAACAGCGTTGCAATCATTTGACAGTCTACATAGTTCAGCTTAATAGAAGAAACCAGTTATAATTGTGAATAAATTCTAACGCAGATTTCCTTTTTCAGAAAGAGCCACCCGAATTGAATTAGGCTGGTATAGAAAGATCAAAAAGTTTATTCAAGCTGCTGATCTGAAGCAGAAACAAATCCAAGGCAAAAAAGTTGACTCCCAATAAAGCAGGAAAGCCTGAAAGAACTGTTAATACTTCACCACACTCCCACTAATGACAAGCAGGCTCTAGATTCATCAAGGCATACATCAGGCAGAATTGCATTATTTAGGTTCTGTAAATTGATAAACAGTTTAGTTCTTAATGTTTAAATTGTGCATCACTTCAATTAGAGTGATAAAGCAGTTTTTACTCGCAGTTATCTCAAATTACTGTGAATCAGAATTAAACATAACCCATTTCATGTTGTAATCCTTGAGCTGATCCAGTTAGCTAGTATCTCGATCCTGTAATGCCAAGCACACATGCTCACAATAGTGGGCCACAATAGGGATGGAGCAGGTTACATTTACATAGAATTTTCAAGTGCTCCCCTGGTATTTAGCATCTCCAAAGCTGCTGCTATACCAAAGTACCAACAAATAGTTACAAAGATAGAGGTGTAGTGGGTTAGGTCAGAAATACACCTAACTCTGTCCCCTACAAGATCACGACCGCACTTGCTTTGTCACCTTTTGGGTAGCACGTTTCCCGCAACATTAAAGCCAGTGACCTGCACTCTCCCCAAATGGTTTTGAATTATGACTTTAGATCAGGCAGTAATTGTACTTCAGCCAGTGCAATGGCCAATGGTGTACCAGCATCTTTCAAAGACGTCTCACCCTTCACTTCAGTGAATTTAGAAAAGTTCTGCTGATGGTTTGACGGGGAAATATTGTAAAGTGGCTTCGCTTGAGAATCAAAATTATTGCAGCCCAACTGAAAAGATCAAAATAAGGGTGACAGTTTAACAACTCAGTCGGCAACCACAGATCTGGGTGGTCACCACACTTCTTAAATGTAATGAAACACTCCAAGGTGCTTCACAGGAGACATTATAAAACCATGAATGATACAAGGACATATTAGGTCAAATGGGTAGGTTTTAAGAAAGAAGCCCAAATAGATTGGGAGTGATGTAAGGATCCAGTTTTTAAGGGGATGCTCAAGAGGCCACAGTTAGAGGCATATATCAGAGTTGTGGGGCTGGAAGAGTTTAATTACTGAGATAGGAAAGAGGAAAAATCATGGAGGAATTTGGAAACAAGGATGTCAATCACAATCAGAATCTACTAGCCTCACCTCAATTTCATTTGAAGCAATGGTTAATATTTACATTTATACAATGTTTGTCATCCTTTGTACCTCTCATCTCAGTCACTCCTTTCTTTTCCATGAAACACCCAAATTTCTCCATGGCTTTCCTCATACTTGGTTCAGTTATCTGACACTGAGTGAATTACATAGTTCTTCTTTGCACCACCTTCAAGGCTGAAGTGTTTCCCTGGGCAGTTACTAAATAATGTTTAGCGGCACAGTGGTTAGCACTGCTGCCTCTCAGCGCCAGGGACCCAGGTTCAATTCCAGCCTTGGGTGACTGTGTGGTGTTTGCACATTCGCCCCATGTCTGTGTGGGTTTCCTCCGGGTGCTCCGGTTTCCTCCCACAGTCCAAAGATGTGCAGCTTAGGTGCATTGGCCACACTAAATTATCTCTTAGTTTCAGGGGATTAGCAGAGTAAATGTGTGAGGTTACGGGGATAGGGCCTGGGTGGGATTGTTGTCAGTGCATAATCGATGGACCGAATGGCCTCCTTCTGCACTGTAGGGATTTTATGATCATAGTGAGGTTATACTTCTGTAGTGCTAAGGAAAATGTTATACACAGCCTCATCAACTGGATCCCAAGCCAAGGAAGTTATGACTGTGGAAAAACAGAAATCACAACAGGTGTGGTGGCATGACTGCAACGTTGTCTAATACTTTGTTCCTGCTGCACTTAAACATTTCTGGTTAGCAGGAAACTGGGAGCATTCAGCCTATGAAAAGCTTCCCCAATGCATCATAACAAATGGAGGACATTATCCATTTGTCTCCATTCATGATACACTGCAGGAGTTTTACCTGCTCTTGGGTTGCTTCCAATCAGCAACTCAAAATATAATAAGATCACAAGGACTGAAAAAAAAACTTTGCACCATCTGACGCCCAGCCCAGTTATAACACTGAATAGTTGTTGGACAAGTGCACTTCAACAGGAAGTGACTTTACCACAACATAAGTTTATTTATTAGTCACAAGTAAGCTTACATTCACAATGAAGTTACTGTGAAAATCCCCTAGTCACCACATTCCGGTGCCTGTTCGGGTACACTGAGGGAGAGTTTTGCATGGCCAATTCACCTAACCTGCACATCTTTGACTGTGGGAGGAAACTGGAGCACCCAGAGGAAACCCACACAGACACAGGGAGAATGTGCAAACTCTATACAGACAGTGACCCAAGCCAGGAATCAAACTTGGGTCCCTAGTGCTGTGAGGCAGCAGTGCTAACCGCAGTGCCACCGTGCCACCCACATAGCAAATGCTTCAAGGTTAGTTTAGAGTAAGATGCCTTGGTGTATTTCTGAAAGTACCAGCACGTGCTTCACAAGCCAATTGTTTTAGAGCAAGCAGGAATTTACATTGGAACCCAGTACCCATTGTGTAAGATGAATAAGAAGTTATTTTTGGTTTAGCTGGTTGAGACAAAACCTTCCTATTCTCCGAATAGGGTTTATAATATCATATCAGCCTGAAGCAGAACATGGCTTCCGTTCAACATCTCATCTGACAATGAAGCACTCCGTCAGTATTGTAGTGAAGTGTTTGCCGAGTTGTGTTAGAGTCCCTAGTAGGTCACGAAACACAATCTTTAACTATGCAACATAGTTGGTCATAGCTCAAATATCAAACTCTGCAACAATAAAACAACTTTTCCTATATAACATGTTTACAATCACAAATTTCCAAACTTCAAACAATCTCCACACATTTCATCAAGGTCAATAAAAGTCCTGAGTGTCAAGCTTGTGTCCTAAACTAAAGCTGCATTTGTGCCCAAATGTAGCGGAGAATCATAAATTGACAAATTGTTGGCCTGAATTTTGCTCGGAGAATGCCAGTAATACTAACAGGACTCAGCATTATTAGCGAGTAAATCAAACATCTACTTCCAAAGTATGCACATGCAGTTAAACATGGAAAACCTGAAGACACTGTCCAAGCCACCCTGTTCCTCCACATTGGCATTGAAATAAATGCAAGGGCATGTGGTCCCTGTACTTAGCCAGTTAATCACTAAGCATGATAGAAAACGTTACGATCTGGTGCATACAGGTGCAGTGGATTTTTCACAGTTGGATAACAACAGAGGATGGATGGGAGAATCTCAAGGGTGACAGAGGGTGGGGAATATATTGAGAGGAGTCCCTTGGGGGTCAGTCTGGGTATTAAAAAGTTATCCAGCAGTTAGAAGAGCTTTTATTTCTTCTAACTGTGTGTAACTATAAGCATAAACTGTCAGAACCATCTGATGATAGCAATTTAAATCATATTTTTGGATGTTCACAGCACAGTACAATTGGTCAGAAGTTGGTGCTTCAGGATAATTGCCATGCAAATGCTTCCCTTGGAAATTCCAAGGGATTTCAAGTGCATCTTTGGAACACTGCCCAAATCAGCTGCTAGGGAACCTGGAAGTTACAGCCCATTGTTCATTCGTATTTTTATTCCTTTGTATTTTCAATTTCGAAGGTAGCCTAAAATTGAGATAAACTAAAAGAATTTCTGCAGCATCATTTTATACTTTACTATACAACAGAGTAATCTGCTGAGCAGTATTCCATTGAAAATAAGCTTTCAAACTATACTCCACTTAAATGCAAAATTATAGGCCAAACCAAGTGATGCTTCAGGCCTCTGAAAACTATTTTTGATCTAAACATTATCTTTGAATTATCCAGTATATAAATAGTTGTTTGGTAGAACAGAACTTAAGTACTGCTGAAAAAAAGACATCCTGTCAAAGCTTTTGATCTTGAACTCATCAGAACAGATATGCAAGAATACTAATTGTAAAAGGAACAGGAATTGATACTGCATAAAAGGACGCTGATTGATGGGACTCTGGTAGAGGCATTGTCATGGCGAATGCACAAGGGAACAGTTAACTGCTAAGCTTTTGCTTAAATTTAGACCAAGCAGGTCTACTGATTGGTCAAATCATTGCCATGGGCAATGGCTGTCTCCATGTTTTTTAGTTGGAAAAAAAAGCACAATGCGTTTGTCTGGAAATGACAGGGACCAGGGTGTAAATGATTGTAGCTTCTAGCATGTATTAAGTAAGCAATATTGCAAGCCCGACTAAATCTGAAATTGATTGTCAGAATTGTTCAGCAAGTGTTGTCCAATTGCAGAATCACATTTGATATCGAATATGAGTTGTCCAAGCACGGAGATTGGGTACGGTCAGCACTGTGTTGAGAACAGCTGAAGAGTTTTGCTGGATAAGTTCCACCAGCCATTAGGACATATAGCTCACATATCTGCCATCATGCTGGCACTGAAATTCTACCACATTACTCATTTGCATGGAAGACAGAATGCCCTTTGGACTTGACAGCAACATCCTGCTCGTGGCAAATACCATGCGTTGCTACTAGATAATAACAGCATGAAATGGGGAGCTTTACCTTTTGCTTAGATTTTTGAGATATCTTACCCTTCCAGAGTAATCCGAGGTAGAATAGGCACTTAACAAGCCTCAGTATTTTCAGGACATATTGCAATGATCAGAACATGGAAGCCACATGATATGCCCTATTTCAGCATCAAGCTTGCAGTGAGCAAATGGCTCAGGCCTCATTTACGAGGTTGTTAGCAAAACCAATCTTATAACATGTGGAACCATAAGAATCCCAACGTATATTGGCCAATGAAGATAGGCTTGTCATTGTTGATACAACTAGCATGTCAAGGAAAGGGAACTCCATTTCAGATTCAGGATGGAGTCCATTAGTGTGTGTAAGGAAATTCTTATATGCAGCTGCGGATTCAAATACAGTAACTGTATCACCTGCGTATTGGAAAGGTGCAAGGGATAGGAGGTGAGGGGTCATTTCTCATGGAAACTGACAAAGCTGTTGGTGAGAGCTGGGCCTAGATGGGTTCCATGGCAATGCCATCTATTTGTACATACATGCCTTTGAATTGAACTCAACTGCTTGAGTTGCTGAGTTCATAATTTCAACATACAAGAAATCATAGAAACCCTACAGTACAGAAAGAGGCCGTTTGGCCCATCAAGTCTGCACCGACCACAATCCCACCCAGGCCCTACCCCCAAATGCCTATATATTTACCCACTAATCCCTCTAACCTACACATCTCAGGACACTAAGGGCAATTTTTAGCATGGCCAATCAACCTAACCCGCACATCTTTGGACTGTGGGAGGAAACCGGAGCACCCGGAGGAAACCCACGCAGACACAAATTCAAACAAAGGTGATACATCTAAATCACCATAGAGATACGGGGCAAATGTTTATGGCTTCCTTGAATGGGCAATCGGTGAATAGGTGAGCAATGTTGACATGGACACAGCATTGCAACTGACATGCATGTCCTGCATGGTCTTCACAAAGGTGAAGGATCCATGTATGTGCAATACTTTAACTTGCTCAGAAATAGTTGTAGCTGCCCAACCATTTGGCCAATTTACACTGTGCAGCCTATATATATGCAGGTGCAATGGACAAATTTTATATGTACCATCCAACATCTTGATATCACCGTTGTTAGTCTTACACAAGCCCAACAAACGTTTTTGTAATTTTCTTTCAAGCAAGTTGCCTGATCATGCTTTGTGGCAGGTGCAAAAAACATCAATTTTGACCTATTAAGAAAATGGCAGGAATTTTGTTGATGTGGTCAAACATGTTGAGGACTATTCCTGCCCTCTTGTTGAGTTTACAAATCTGTATGTCTGAGCTGGCCTTGAGGCCTTGCAACTCTATCAGATATTGGCATTGCTTGTGAAAAATCAGCAAAGACTTTCAGCATCCTGCAACCTTTACGCACGAGATCAGCTAAGTGCATAGCAACATCCCTACCAATCAACATACACCCTCAAGCAGTACAAATTCTTGTTCCCCTTATAAATGATATTCTTACAAATCTGATCTGACGAGTGCATGATGAAAAGCTTTTGACAGCATGTCTCTTTTCAGCAATAGCCACTCCATTATCTAGGATGCTTTTAATTCACAATAATGTTGTCTATTGCGACTCAAATGTGAGACCCACAACAGAAAGAGACATGCACATGCCCATTGTGGATCTGCCTTACAAATGGATGCTACACATATGCAGAACTAGAGAGAATAAAAAGAAAAGTCAGATTTAGCCTAAAGGTATGTGACTTAGTCAATTAGAAGGCACAGCAAATATGCAAGAAACTGCAATGGGTTGTGAACATAGCCCAGTCCATCACACAAACCAGCTTCCCATCCAGCCTCAAAAGCAGTCAGCATAATCAAGGACCCCACACATACTCTCTTCCACCTTCTTCCATCAGGAAAAAGATACAGAAGTCTGAGATCACATACTAACCAACTCAAGAACAGCTTCTTTCCTGCTGTCAGACTGTAGAAATGGACCGACATCATTAAGTTGATCTTTCTCTACACCCTAGCTATGCCTGTAACACTACATTCTGCACCCTCTCCTTTCCTTCTCCCCTATGTACTCTATGAACGGTATGCTTTGTCTGTTAAACACACAAGAAACAATACTTTACATCGTGTCCCAATACATGTGACAATAAATCAATTCAAAAACTATGGACAGAAACAATTGCATTTTTTTTTATGCCTTCTATGACCTCAAACGTCCCAAAGCTGTTTGCAGTCACTGAAGTATTTTGCAGCGTAGTCACATGGCAGCTAATTTATATACAGCAAGGTCTGGCGAACAGCAATGTGACAATGACCACATCATCCGGTTTAATGATTTTGGTTGAGAAATGAATATTGTCCAGGGCACCAAGGAGTCGCTGTCTGCTCCTCGAAAACAGGGTTATTTAACTCAGACCCAGGGAGTAGGAGAAGCCAAAGACAACAAGCACCTCAGACAATGTAGCACTCTCTCAGGAGTGGGTCTCCAACTCTCTGGCCCAAAGGCAATGTTCCCCAGGGCAAATAGACAGCCCCTCAGATTGGGATCAATCTTTCCAAGCTGATTGAAAGGATCTTCCCGGGACTTCATAGAAATCATAGAAACCCTACAGTGCAGAAGGAGGCCATTCGGCCCATCGAGTCTGCACCGACCACAATCCCACCCAGGCCCTACCCCCACATATTTACCCACTAATCCCTCTAACTACGCATCTCAGGGACAATTTTTAACCTGACCAATCAACCTAACCCGCACATCTTTGGACTGTGGGAGGAAACCGGAGCACCCGGAGGAAACCCACGCAGACACGAGGAGAATGTGCAAACTCCACACAGACAGTGACCCGAGCCGGGAATCGAACCCGGGACCCTGGAGCTGTGAAGCAGCAGTGCTAACCACTGCGCTACCGTGGCCTCAGTAACAGCGACCAACCCAGAAACTGGCTCCCTTCTCCCTGAGCGAGGAGCGGTTCCTGGCTTGGGGCCGGGCTCCACGCAGACACTTGGCAGCCGGCCCGCAGCTCCGTTCAAGAGCCTGCCAGCCTGGGGCTCCGGGCGACGGGCTGGGGTCGGTACGGGGGGGGGCGGGAGGGGTGACAGCTCCAGACTCACCCGCACAGCTCCGGGTAGCTAAAAGGCTCGGCCGCCTGCGCTCCGCTCCACACACACCAAAGGGTAAGCAGCAGCCACTTCGCCGCTCCTACAGAGCCCGAGCGCGGTGTCCGGGCCCACATTGTTGCTGAAGAGACAAGCGGCAGCTTCCACCCTCCCTCCGGCTGAGACAAACCAACACAAACCGGGGCCTCCTTCTGCAGCAGACAGCCTGCCCCCCATCACATGACGGACCCGGAGAGGCGGGGCTTATCCCCGTCACATGACTGACCCCGAGGCGGGCTCCTTCGTCATGTGTATCAGCCGCGCGCGTGGGTCTGCAGCGCGCGCGCTGAGGGACGGTTGGGCAGGTTCAGGGAGTTAAAATCTATTCTTTCGTTTGAGTTTGTGACTGTGGTTAGTGTTGGCTGAATCAGACCCGCTGTGATGGTCATCTATTGCTCTATTTTCTATAGGCTGCCCAATAGTAACAGGGAGGTGGAGGAGCAGATAGGGAAACAGATCCTGGAAAGATGCAGCAATAGCAGAGTTGTTGTGATGGGAGACTTTAATTTCCCAAACATAGATTGGAATATCCCTAGGGTAAGGGGATTGGATGGGGAGGAGTTCATTAGGTGTGTTCAGGAGGGTTTCCTGACACAGCATGTGGACAAGCCTACAAGAGGAGAGGCTGTACTCGATCTGGTACTGGCTAATGAGCCCGGACAGGTGTCGGATCTCTCAGTGGGAGAGCATCTTGGGGATAGCGATCATAACTCTGTCTCCTTTATGCTTGCATTGGAAAAAGAGAGGATCAGGCAAGCTAGGAAAGTGTTTATATGGAGTAAGGGGAAATATGAAGACATTAGACAGCAAATTAGAGGAGTAAATTGGAAGGAGGTATTCTCGGGGAAATGTACTGAAGAGAGGTGGCAGTTTTTCAAGGAATGTCTGTCTAGAGTTCTGCAGGACAACGTTCCGAGCAGACAGGGAGGTGTTGGTTGGTTAAAGGAACCGAGGTGCACGAAAGCTGTGCGGGACCTAGTCGAGAAGAAAAGGAAAGCGTACAAAAGGCTCAGAGAGCTTGGCGAAGATAGGGATTTAGAACAGTATACGGCTTGTAGGAAGGGACTAAAGAAGGAAATTAGGAGAGCCAGAAGGGGTCACGAGAAGGCCCTGGCAGGTAGGATTAAGGAGAACCCTAAGGCGTTCTATAAATATGTGAAGAGTAAAAGGATGAGACGTGACGGAATAGGGCCGATAAAAGGTGAAGGCGGGAAAGTCTGTACGGAACCAGTAGAAATGGCAGAGGTGCTCAATGAGTATTTTGCCTCGGTTTTCACAGAGGAGAAGGACCTGAGTGGATGTACTGCGGGCGTGCGGTGGACTGAAAGGATTGAGTATGTGGACTTTAAGAAAGAGGTTGTGCTGGAATCTTTGAATGGCATCAAGATAGATAAGTCGCCGGGTCCGGATGGGATGTACCCCAGGTTACTGTGGGAGGCGAGGGAAGAGATTGCAGAGCCTCTGGCGATGATCTTTGCGTCGTTGATGGAGACGGGAGAGGTGCCAGAGGATTGGATGATTGCGGATGTGTTTCCTATTTTCAAGAAGGGGAATAGGGATAGCCCAGGTAATTACCGACCGGTGAGTCTAACCTCAGTGGTTGGTAAACTGATGGAGAAGATCCTGAGGGACAGGATATATGAGCATTTAGAGAGGTTTAGTATGCTCAAGAATACTCAGCATGGCTTTGTCAAGGGCAGATCGTGCCTTACGAGCCTGGTGGAGTTCTTCGAAAATGTGACTAAACACATTGACGAAGGGAAGGCGGTAGATGTGGTTTATGTGGATTTTAGCAAGACGTTCGATAAGGTCCCCCATGCAAGGCTTCTAGAAAAAGTGAGAGGGCATGGGATCCAAGGGGCTGCTGCCCTGTGGATCCAGAACTGGCTTGCCCAAAGGAGGCAGAGAGTGGGTATAGATGGGTCTTTTTCTAAATGGAGGTCGGTCACCAGTGGTGTTCCCCAGGGATCTGTTCTGGGACCCTTGCTGTTTGTCATTTTCATAAATGACCTGGATGAGGAAGCAGAGGGATGGGTTGGTAAGTTTGCCGACGACACGTAGGTTGGTGGGGTTGTGGATAGTCTGGAGGGATGTCAGAAGTTACAGAGGGACATAGATAGGATGCAAGACTGGGCGGACAAGTGGCAGATGGACTTCAACCCAGATAAATGCGCGTGGTCCATTTTGGTAGGACAAATGGGATGAAGGAGTACAATATAAAGGGAAAGACTCTTAGTACGGTAGAGGATCAGAAGGACCTTGGGGTCCGGATCCATAGGACTCTGAAATCGGCCCCGCAGGTGGAGGAGGTGGTTAAGAAGGCGTATGGTGTGCTGGCCTTTATCAATCGAGGGATTGAGTTTAGGAGTCCGGGGATAATGATGCAGCTATATAAGACCCTCGTCAGACCCCACTTGGAATACTGTGCTCAGTTCTGGTCGCCTCACTATAGGAAGGATGTGGAAGAGATTGAAAGGGTGCAGAGGAGATTTACAAGGATGTTGCCTGGATTGAGTGGCATGCCTTATGAGGATAGGCTGAGGGAGCTCAGTCTTTTCTCCTTGGAGTGACGAAGGATGAGAGGAGACCTAATAGAGGTGTATAAGATGTTGAGAGGCATAGATCGGGTGGACTCTCAGAGGCTTTTTCCCAGCGTGGAAATGTCTGCTACGAGAGGACACAGGTTTAGGGTGCTGGGGGGTAGGTACAGGGGAGATGTTAGGGGTAAGTTTTTCACACAGAGGGTGGTGGGCGAGTGGAATTGGCTGCCGTTAGGGGGTGGTGGAGGCAAACTCAATAGGGTCTTTTAAGAGACTCCTGGATGAGTACATGGGACTTAATAGGATGGAGGGTTATAGGTAGGTCTCGAAGATAGGGATGTGTTCGGCACAACTTGTGGGCCGAAGGGCCTGTTTGTGCTGTAGTATTTCTATGTTTCTATGTATTGGAGACCAGGAAATAGGTACATTCACAGTGGCGGATTTACAGTTCGTGGGATGCTGTGTTCGGCTTCAGTTTTGTTCCCTGCCCTAGCTGAAGTCAAGAAAATACATAAATTGATGAGTCAAAGACAAAAAATGCTGGAAAATTTCAGCAGGTCTAACAACATTTGTGGGGAGAGAATAGAGCCAACATTTTGAATCTAGATGACCCTTCATCCCTAGATGATGAAGGGTCATCTAGACTTGAAACGTTGGCTCTATTCTCTCCCCACAGATATTGTCAGACCGGCTGAGATTTTCCAGCATTTTCTGTTTTTGTTTCAGATTCCGGCATCCATGTTGTTTATATTAATGATTTGGATGAGAATATAGGAGGTATGGTTAGTAAGTTTGCAGATGACACCAAGATTGGTGGCATAGTGGATAGTGAAGAAAATTATCTCAGATTGCAACGGGATCTTGATCAATTGGGCCAGTGGGCTGACGAATGGCAGATGGAGTTTAATTTGGATAAATGCAAGGTGATGTATTTTGGTAGATTGAACCAGGGCAGGACTTATTCAGTTAATGGTAGGGTGTTGGGGAGAGTTACAGAACGAAGGGATCTAGGAGTACAGGTTCATAGCTCCTTGAAAGTGGAGTCACAGGTGGACAGAGCGGTGAAGAAGGCATTCGGCATGAACATTGGTCAGAACATTGAATACAGGAGTTGGGACGTCTTGTTGAAGTTGTACAAGACATTGGTAAGGCCACACTTGGAATACCGTGTATACAGTTCTGGTCACCCTATTATAGAAAGGATATTATTAAAGAAGAGATTTACTAGGATGCTACCGGGACTTGATGGTTTGAGTTATAAGGAGAGGCTGGATAGACTGGGACTTTTTTCTCTGGAACGTAGAAGGCTGGGGGGTAATCTTATAGAGGTCTATAAAATAATGAGGGGCAGAGATCAGCTAGATAGTCAATATCTTTTCCCAAAAGTAGGGGAGTCTAAAACTAGAGGGCATAGGTTTAAGGTGAGAGGGGAGAGATGCAGAAAGGTCCAGAGGAGCAATTTTTTCAGAGGGTGGTGAGTGTCTGGAACAAGCAGCCAGAGGTAGTAGTAGAGGCGGGTACAATTTTGTCTTTTAAAAATGCATTTAGATAGTTACATGGGTAAGATGGGTATAGAGGGATATGGGCCAAATGCAGGCAATTGGGACTAGCTTAGGGGTTTAAAAAAAAGGCGGCATGGACAAGTTGGGCCGAAGGGCCTGTTTCCATGCTGTAAACCTCTATGACTCTATCTGCAGTGTTATGCTTTTATCTTAATTGATGAGTGCTTACTCACTTGTAAAAATGTCTATGAATAACTGAAATCCAAACTTACCTCTTGTCTGTATGATGCTAAATATTGTGATGTGAGGTGAGCAAACATGGAACTTGCCTTTACTGGATGCAATTAACCAACACAATTCAGATTGTGCCTTTTTTTTGGTTTGTTTCCTAAATGTGATCCCATTATACTCAATGTGACCCCTCCAATCTGCTCCCAATCATTTCTCTACTCAACTTCCATAAAATCTTTTTGGGCTGGCTTTCTCAATAATCCAGATTGCATCTGCTTTCTAAGTAAAATCCCTGAGACTGACTAAATGAATGGAAACCTTCATGACTTTATAAATTAGATCTCACTCTCAGATCACTCACATGAGATCCCTCAGAGCAGTTCTGTCCCTCTAAACTTGCCACAATTTGAGATTTTAAAAAAAAAGAAAATACAAACATAAGTAGTTTTCTAATAACGTAATTTGAGTGGAAATCTGTCTCAAAGGGATTTGTTTCCTGAGACGGCTCCATTGTAGGTGATGCATCCATAGCTAGGCAATAAATATTTAAAATTCCCAGAATCATCACAGGGAATCTACTTATTATCATTTTCCACCCCACAAGTCTCTGAATTCGACAGATAATTCTCTGCCATTTCAACTACCTTTATCACAATTCTACCATCGAACACGTCTTTCTCCTTCCTTTCAGAATTCCAAAGTGACCGTTCGTGCCATGACACCCTGGTCCACTGCTCCACCACCTATAACACCTTTTTCCTTTCCCATGTGATTGCAGGTGATACAAACCCTGACCTTTCACCCCTTGTCATTCCACCTTTCGGGGCCCCAAACATGTTCTGGGTCCCTAAAAGACAAAAAAAACATGTTCTCGGTGAGACAGAAATTTGTACTTTCCACCCACAACAGCCAATATACTGTGCTTGCTGCTCACAATGTAGTTTTCTCTAAATTTGGATTAGGGGATCGCTTTACTGAACATCACTATTCTGTCTGTAAGAATGAAGATCTTGCCGGTGGGAAGGGGAGGAAGAGCCTGTCCCAGTTTCTCAATTACTCACTCATAAATTTACTCTCTCCCTCAGCGTTAAATGATCACTCAGTACAAAATGGATTTGTGCTCTCACAGCTATAGATTAATAGCTGAGAATGAGCACAACTGACTGAAAAATCCATTGCAGCTATTCAGCCAATCACAGGCTGATTCCTCCCCACGGTTACTGCTGATTGAGCCTATCGGCAGTAAATGTGGGGAGGAATCAGTGTGTGATTGGCTGAATAACTGCAATGGATTTTTCACACAGTCAGTTGTGACTGTGCAGGAAAGCCTGGAATGTCACACACAAAAACAGAAAATGCTGGAAAATCTCAGCAGGTCTGACAGCATTTGAAGAGAGAGAGAATAGAGCCAATGTTTTGAATCTGGATGACCCTTCGTCAGAGCAAAGAAAATCAGAAGAGATTTATACTAGATGGGTAGGGGGAATGTAAATGATAATAGAATAGGCTGAGAAATGGCAGAACAGAGGTACAAACTTATAAGGAACTGCCTGAGGAATGTGGCTGTTGCCCTGTAGGGGGTTTGGGGGCAAGATAGAGAGCGAGAATGGAGAAGTAGAAAAATGGAAGTGAGAATGATGGATGATAAAAATGGATCAATGAGATGAAAAGAAGAAATAAAATAAATGGGGTGAAGGGGAGAGTTCATGCTCTGAAGTTGTTGAACTCAATGTTCAGTCCAGATGGTTGTAAAGTGCCCAATCAGAAGATGAGGTGCTGCAAGGAGGAACAGAATCTCATCTTCTGATTGGAAATTCTATTTGGTTCCAAGAATTAACAGAAGGAATGTTTTGAAACTCATTCATTTTGGGGCCGCCTTGGTGTTTTGAGATTCCGTGCCAGGGTACTGTGTGTTTCATCGTAAATCACCCTCTGTACATTCAAGACCTGAAGGGAACAGAAACTGCGCAGGTTTATGAGGATTCTGTTTCATTCCCACATGACGTTGTTGATTTTGATTTTAAAGTTATGCATCATGTTTAATTGTAAACACAATTATCATTTAAAACAATTGTCTAAAAATAAATGCATCTCAAAAGTATTAAAAGGTTTGCATTGGCTTTTGGGATTATCCTTTCCTTTCCAATGCAAGCTACCCCGTATCCTTATAAACGTGGTCAGCTTTCCATCGTTCAATCCCTTTAAATATTCCATGGGCCTTTCATTTTGTTTCCTTCAGTACTTTTTAACCTACTTCAAAATCTGTTTTTATTTCATTGCATTGTGAGGCCTTCAAACAGTGTACCTGATCAGCTTCCCAGCCCATGAGGAGATACATGGCAGCCGGGATCCCCCTGAAGTAGATGGTCAAGTGCTAGTTTTACTGGACCAGGCAAGAAGCTTCATCTGACAATGACTTTGGTGGAGATGCCAGTGTTGGGATCAACCTGCTTTGTGACATTGTAAGTGTAGTTTGAATAACTTTCCTTCCTTGATTTAGAGAGTGGTAATACTCAGATTTCACTTCCTGACTCAGTGCAAAGATTGCATGCCTGGTGCCAAGGCCAAGCAGCATTCCTCCCATTTTTCCAAATGTTTTTTAGAAAGGAGATAATGTTATGAATATACAACTACAGTTTTGTTTTCTGAGCTGATAATGGAGCTGCAATTTGGGAATTACGCCCATCATCATTAGGAGTGAGTGAAGAATATTAAACATGCATCACAAGTCAAATGTACACATCCTTTAGTAAAGGGCTCATTAAATTATAATTTTAAAAGCAATGTGGCTCTCTTCCAAAGGTACTGGGGAATCATTTCCACTTTTGACACAATCTGGAAACTGGGCACAAAATGCACTTGAAATTCTGTTGCTTTTCCTTAGTTCAAGTTATCATTCATGTTCATACACCACTAAATGGATGGGGAGTGATCAACAAATGACTAAGAACAGAGCCAATTGGGCAAAGAGGCATCATACAAAAGCCAGTCTAAAAACCCCTTCACAGTAAAGGTGAAGAGTAAAAGGTAAGAGAACTTGGGCGGCACAGTACGGTAGCACAGCGGTTAGCACTGCTGCTTCACAGCTTCAGGGACCTGGGTTCGATTCCCGGCTTGGGTCACTGTCTGTGTGGAGTTTGCACATTCTCCTCGTGTCTGCGTGGGTTTCCTCCGGGTGCTCAGGTTTCCTCCCACAGTCCAAAGATGTGCGGGTTAGGTTGATTGGCTATGCTAAAAATTGCCCTTAGTGTCCTGAGATGCATAGGTTAGAGGGATTAGTGGGTAAATATGTAGGGATATGGGGATAGGACCTGGGTGGGATTGTGGTCGGTGCAGACTCGATGGGCCGAATGGCCTCTTTCTGTACCGTAGGGTTTCTATGATTTACTCTATGAGTAACTTGTGACTCAAGTAAAAACTCTGCATTCTGTCTGGAAAACAATGTCAAGTTGTTTGATTTATCAGCTTAGTTAATTTAGTATATTGTAGTGGCGCATGATTCCAATATGAGCTGTGTTTGTGCAAGTTGATTTAAGAAATGCATTAATCTGATTGATTCAATTTTAATTAACTTAAATGTAAATCATGGTAGTTTTAAGATTAGTGATGAGTATTCTCAATTTGGACAGTGTGCAAATGGATTTAAGGGATTAATTGATCAGATCTGATTGATTTGAATTCATCTTAATTTAGTGATGGATAAGTTTTAGGATCAGTGATGAATGTTTTCAGTCTCAGCAATGGGAAAGTTGATTTAATGTGGTAACGCACTAAAATGGTTGGGGCTGTGCTCTCTGGAAAATATGCTGGTATAATCCCAGACTTGTTCAAGTATCTGAAACAGCTCCAGAGGTCCCCAGTATCAAGGCCTTGTGAAGAGAAGGACCTGATTAAATTTCACTTCTGCCTCAGTGTGTGGTGCTCAAAATGTAGTCATCAGCCAAGGAAGCAAGGGTGAACCATATCCTTGTTGAATCAATAATCAGGCCAATTACCTTCTCCAAATATATGGCCTAGTCTGAGTTCCTCACAATAAACGTGTGTTGATTCACGTGCATAACATTCATATGGAAGAATAACATACGGGCATTACACATTATCTGAACAATAAGAGGGTGGAATCCCTTCCTGGTTCAGTAGCTCTATGGGTCCCCACTAGTGACATTTTATGTCACATGTGTGCCATCAATTTCTCCAAGTACCTTTGGAAAGCTAGGTATTCACCAAAATATAATGACCTCTCTGCCATTCCTCTGCAAGTCTTGGATCAAATTTTTACAAAATTATTCACCTCACAGAAGAGTATATCTGTCCTATTCCAGATGCTAGCTTTCACAGACTTTGGACCTGGAATGAGCCATTCATGTAGAAGTGTATGGCTATTTATGATCTTCATCTGCACAACAAAGGCTTTGCTGGCTGATAATTCAGATCCTCCCTCCGTAAGTTGCAGAGCTGACTGATTGCTGCTTTGATGGAGGATAGACAGTGCATGACTGTACGGAGACACGAGTTCAAATTCCACCAAGGCAGCTGGAGAATTTAAATTCAATTAGTAAAATAAATCTAAAATAAAAGACCATTATGAGTAATTGTCACTGTAAAACTACCGGATTGCCATAAAACCTGTCTGGTTCACTAATGTCTTTGAAGAAAGGAAATCTATTGTTCTTATTTGGTCTGGCCTTTATGTAACTCCAGACCGACAGTAATGTGGTTTTCTCTCCACTGTCCTCTGGCCAGGTAAACCACTCAGTTTAAACAGATTACTTGGAAAATTTCTAATAAAAATAAAGCCAGACAGACTACTCAACATTAACTTAGATATCAGATATGACAAAGACGCATCCAGCCCAGTCAACCTTGCAAAGCCTCACTTCACTACCATCTGGGGACTTGTGCCAAAATTGACAGAACAATTCCACAGACTACAGAGGAATCAGCCTGACATAGTCACTGAATGAAGCCTTACAACCAATGTCCCAGGCTCCTCCATCACCACCCATGGGTATATCCTGTCCCACCAGCATAACAGGCCCACCAGAGGTTGTGGAAGAATGGTATACAATAAGGAGGAAGTGGGACTGGGTGTTCTCAATATTGACTCTGGATCCCATGAAGTCTCATGACCTCAAGCAAAACATGGACATTACTACCGACAGCCCCCTCTCAGTTGAACGAGCATTCCTCTATGTTGAGCACCACTTGGAAGAAGGATTCAGGGTAGCAAGGGTGCAGAATGTACTCTGGATGGATAAATTCCATCACCAATAGTGGCTCAGCAGCAGAATTATTCACCAAACTGGCAAAATCTTGATGGACACATCAGCCAGGCTGGACCATACCTGTTGTAGACACATCTGTCCATGACAGTATTTGTAGGACTGTCCACCACACAGTTAAGAAAGATTTGCATTTAAGTATCACCTTTCACAATTCTCAGATGTCCCTCAGCAATTTACAGTGAATGAAATACTTTTTGAAGTGTAGTTACTGTTATAGGAATCACAGCAGCCAATTTGCACAAAACAAGCTTCCACAAACAACAATGTAAAAATGACTAGATATAATAAATCACCTTTTCCATCATTATCAGCTAAATGATGATAAAGATCTCCAGAACAGAGCAGGTGCAAGCAGACAGGGCATTGTTACAGTACGTGGGTACATCATTCACTGGTAAATTAATGTTGAATTTAGTCAGGAGCAAATGATACCAGAGGAGGAAACGTTTTTCAATTCTTCAATTCAGCAGCAGCAATCCAAGGGGAAACCTTAGAAGTGAGTGAGATGATGATCGGGTTGACTGGAACAAAACAATGAAATGAATTTAAACCGAAAAGCTTTGGGTTGGTGTTGAACCTGATTCACCGTTCCAAAGCTCGCCTTGGATAGGAAAATACCAGCTATGCTAACAATAAGGTGGTGCTGAATTCACAGCTTAATGATGCACCAGAAATATCTACACTGAATAGTAAAATCCCTGTCTAAAAAATGACTAATCACACACTGTCCATCTGTATAATCAGCAAACAAATGTCATGTTATCAGACCAAGTGCCTCCCTTTAGTACTTTCTCAGCAATTGATGCTGGTGTCAAAGTGCGATTCAAATCATTGCCTCTGTTCTACTGGATTGGTACACGTGGATCTGACAGCATATTTGTTTTCATGATAATTGTTCAGTCTGTATGTCCAATCGGAGCAAGTGTGATCCCAGGGTCGCCCCAGTTCTGTCAGAAATGAACTGATTGTTGAGGAGCAGCTAGAGTGCTTCCAGTTCTAATTGCTGAAAATGACTTCCCACACAATCTGATTAGTGAGGGACAGGGTTGGAACTAACTCCGGTATCACATGATGGAGTGCATCAGTAGCTGGAGTATTGATTCACCATCTTGATTCTTAACTGTGTTCAGGGCCAGTCACATGATTGTGACTCACAGTCTAGCCATTAGGTCACAACCTTAGATTGTTTTCTAGTCGCTTAGAACAGATTGGCCTCAGGACCTATCAAGTGACCAAATGTGTTTGATTCTTAAACTGATTCAGACCCTGTCACATGATGTGAGAATATGTGGCTCTTGTCCAAATTCTACTAAATCATCTTATGACTCACAGCCTAACATAGTAGTTGCTGACTGGATTGGAATGATGTATTAACCAAATAGCAGGAACCATCTCTTGTGAAATTGAAATTGCTGTGAACTGTTTTCTACTGACCCTATTGGAAAGCATGAGAACTTAAATGAAAGTTGAAACTAGGCTCTGCTGGAGTCCACCACAAAAGGTTTCCAGTAGCTTCCTGACAGTATACTCTACTGCTGGCTTGTCCAGTCTTTTCGCTTGGGAACCACATTTCCATTTTTCTCACTCAAGGGACCGATGAGCAAATTTCTGAACGGTAAGGTTTGGCACCACATTAAACGTGAATTTCAAAATAAAATTGAGGTGTGGAGAATATAAAACTTGCTGAGCAAAAATAAAGTAATACCAAAGCAATAAATTGATATTGAAAAGGAGTAATTAATGAAGATCATCATGAGAGTATGAGAGGGACAGAGTCTGTGGGTGGAATTTTCCCGTCTCGCCTGCCACGGGAATTATAGTGGTCGGGACACAGACCGTGCAAAGGGCGGTGACGTCAGGCGGGATTTTCCGGTCTTGGAGTGAGCATGGCCTGAAAATCCTGCCCTGTGTGTCTGACTCACTCCCGCTCTCTTGATGCTCACTCAGTCACCTTCACCTATGCGTTCGTGGGTGGGAATCCTGCCACAGAGAATGAGCCAGACCCCTCTCTCTCTCTCTCTTCCACACACCCTCTCTCTCACTCACTGACACTGTCGCTCTCTCATGCTCACTCCTTCTCATTCTCTCACACTCACTTCCCCCCCCCCCCACCTCACTCACTCTCCCACGCTCCCCTCTCTCTCAGTCACTCTCTTATTCTCACCCTCTCTCTTCCACACTTGCTCTCCCACACCCACCCTCTCTTGCCCCCTCCCTCCGGCCTGCTCGCCCTCTCTTGTGAGTTTATTCAACGGAATTTTGAGCTAGCATTGTTATGTGAATTTGACGAGAGAAGCGAGGTCTGGGTTCAATAAGTGAAGAGGGTGCAGCATTTAGTTTTAACAAATGGGAAGGACGATAAGGCGAAGCAGCACTTGATTCTCCTGATTTTGTGCGCGCGTGCGTGTGTTGATGAGGAATCATGCCATGCCACAGAAACCAGGGAAGATTTCAATTGCAGAGTTAATAGCTCTGGTCCAGAATCATCATAATCTGAAGCCCTTGGTGATTGTTCAAAGATTCAAACTTCATAGCTATTTTTGAAAAGCAGGTCAATCGGTAGCTAATTTTGTGCCAAAATTACGCCAGCTTTCAGAAACTATGATTTCAGAGTAGTTTCAGAGGATATGCTCGGAGATAGGCTAGTCTCTGGCATTAACAAGGACAACATTCCGGTTGTTGAGGGTAGCCACAGGGATTTAAGAAGACTCTAGAAATTTCTCAAGGCCTACCTAGAAATGGCTGCCAGTAATACTAGGGATATTCAGCAGGCAAATATAGTGCCCAGATGGGGGTGCTGCATCAAGTACAGAAAGGTGAAAGCAGTGGAGTATTTTATGTGTGGACGGCCACACTATGCCAGTCATTGCAAGTTTAGGGATGCTGTTTGTCACTGATACAGCAAGAAAGGACATTTAGCAAAGAAATTCAAGGATGCGAAGAGCAAGATGAGGGCTGAGACAGAAGATTTTAATTCAAAGAAGTCTCAATCGGTTACACACCACATGGAAACCTTGAAGTAGGCAGACATGCAAGTTTACAACATGTTAAATATCAGTGAGGCACGAGCAGATATTTTTGCACTAGTTGTAGTTGATGATAAACAGAAGAAAATGGAGGAACCTCCGCATCTCTAATTAGTGAGGAAATCTACAGGTTGATGTGGGACTCTAACCAAGGGCCAAACCTTACTCTGACAGAGATTAATCTTCAGACGTACATCGGAAAGTCCATACCTTTGCTTGGGGCATTGGAAGTCCATATTGCATATAATAGCCAAGAAGCAAGGACATACCTCCTTGTGGTCAAAGGGAAGGGGCTGATTTGCTAGTAACTAGCTCAGCAAAATTCCTTTGAACCGTGGTGAGATCAAGCACATGTGGGTAACTGAAGATGTTGTTAAGAAGTATCCAGACATGTTCAAGAATGAACTGGGTACATTGTGTGGTACTACTTGGGTGTGGCCTGATAGGCTACAGTCTAGGATGGATCTGGACTTTGCAGGACTTTGGTTGTTGTAGATGCGCATTCAAAATAGCTGGAAGCACATATCGTGAGTAATATCACAACTGCTGTGACAATTGAGAAACTACGTCAAATTTTCGCAACTCATGGTCTATCAGATTCGCTTGTTTTTCAGGTAATGGTAGTACATTTACAAGTGAGTTATTTCAAGAATTCATGCAAAAGAATGTTATCCGGCAATGTGTATTGAGCCATTTCATCCAGCTTCAAATGGTTTGGCGCAGTGAGCTATTCAAAATCTGAAGGAGGGATGGAAGAGGATGGCAGTTGATATTTTGAGAACAAACTGTCCACATTTTTATTCCAGTATTGTATCATGCTAAAATTCCCAACAGGCTCTCTCCAGTTGAATTGTTGTTCAGTAGAAGGCCAAAATCTCACTTGGATTTGCTTCATCCAGACCTCGGAGCAAAAGTGAGCAGGCGGCAAGAGAAGCAAACATAGGGGCATGACTGCCACGCCAAAGAGAGGCAGTTCAAACCAGATGATCAGGTCTATATCGGGACCTTTGTTAGCGGTGGTTACCAGGAATAATTTTAAACCAAAGTGGTCCAGTATCTTGGGTCATGAGAAGAGTGGTTCACAGACACCAAGATCATATTCATTTACGATATGACATAGGATCAGAAAAAAAATTCAGAGTCAACAACTGTGGTGAACCATCGTTGGTTCACCACTGGGGTTGTTATTGTATTACTGTTGGGCTAGGGTGTTGTTGTTATGGGGGTTGTACTATGTTGTTGGGATAGGGTGTTTACCTGTCCTATGTGTTATCATGGCACACTCCAGTGGGGTCCCGCCTCCGGTGGCAGGGTATAAGACCCCCTGCTCCGGCAGGACCCCTTCAGTCTGAACGGGTGAATTTGTGTTAGTAGTTTCATTGTTAATGTATTAAAGCCTTCAGTTCTAAAGCCTTGTTTCCGGGTGCTCATTGAGGTGCATCAATTTAATACATTAACTGAGAATATGGAACAGATCCTAAAACCGGATCGTCTGACACTGGACCCACGTGCGGTCGGTGCAGCTAACACGTTCGAACATTGGTGGAAGTGCTTCGAGGACTACCTGGCAGCCTCGGTAGCTATCACTACAGACAGTGATAGACTCCAGGTCCTCCACGCAAGGGTAAGCGACACGATTTACCTAGCCATTCGTGCAGCTTCCACTTACCAGGGTGCCGTCGAGCTCCTAAAGAATAGGTACATTACGCCACCCAACGAGATTCACGCTCGTTATCTCCTCGCTACACGACGTCGGCAGTCGGGCGAGACCATAGAAGACTACGCCAATGAACTCCTGCAGCTTGCCAGGGGTTGTGACTGTAAGGATGTCTCCGCCGAGCAGTACATGCAAGACCTCGCCCGAGACGCGTTCGTAGCAGGGGTAGGGTCCTCGTACATCAGACTTAAATTATTAGAAAAGGGGAAACTCAACTTGACCCAGGCAATGGGGATGGCCGTGAGGTTGGAGGCGGCGTCGAAGAGCTTGGCGCTGTACCCCGAGGACCACGTGCAGTCAACGTGGTTGGAGCAAGCTCTGCTCCCTCCTCGCCCCGCGAACCCGCGCTCCCAGATCGATTCGACGACGGCGGCAGCTCCAGGTGGCCAGCGATGCTATTTTTGCGGTGGGGCCAAGCATCCACGGCAACAGTGTCCGGCAAGAACGGCAATCTGCAGCCAGTGCGGTAAAAAAGGCCACTACGGCAAAGTCTGCAGGTCCAAACCTAAAAACGGCAGTGCAGCTTGTAACCCTCCAGAACGGAGACCATCTCCTTCGGCGCTGCAGTACCCACGAGGTCCGACCACGCGCGATCTCAGGACGGCGCCATCGTGGCAGACAGAGGAGGAGGAAGACCACCAGGAGTCGCTGCGCTTGGAGCCCTCGGCCACATGCGATTCATGGGGGCGGCCATCATGGTCCACGACGACTAGGAGCGACCAGCAGGGGTCCTCAGCATCCACATCGGCAGCATGCAGCAGCGACCAGCAGGGGTCCTCAGCATCCACATCGGCAGCATGCAGTGACGCCCAGGGGCCAACGGTGGCGTCGATCTCTCTGGATCAGACCAGGCATTACAGACTGGAACATTCCATGATGGAGGTAAAGGTTAGTGGCAGAACTGTGAATTGTCTGTTTGACAGTGGGAGCACCGAAAGTTTCATACACCCTGAAATTGCTAAAAGGTGTGGACTCCGGGTTCTCCCTGCCAAACAGACAATTTCCATGGCATCACAGTCCCGGTCTGTACCGATCCAAGGACAATGTATGGTAACTCTTGAGGTACAGGGCACAGTTTACGAGCAATACAGGCTCCTTGTGCTACCTCACCTTTGCGCGCCAATTCTCCTCGGACTAAACTTTATGGCCCACATGAGGAGTGTGATCCTACAGTACGGTGGGCCACTCCCTTCACTGGCAGTAGGGAACCAGCCGCAGCCTCCAAATTGCCCAAAGCGCCCCGCGTGCAATCTATCCACCCTGAAGATCACGACACCATCCCTTTTTAAAAATCTGGTACCTGGCTGCAAGCCCATCGCTACTAAAAGTAGGCGTTACAGCGCTGAGGACCGGATCTTTATTAGATCTGAGGTTCAGCGGCTCCTCAAGGAAGGGATCATACAGGCCAGTGCTAGTCCGTGGAGAGCGCAGGTCGTGGTAGTCAAAAGCGGGAACAAACCTCGGATGGTCATCGACTATAGTCAGACCATTAATAGATACACGCAGCTGGATGCGTATCCTCTCCCGCGCATTTCTGATATGGTCAATCAGATTGCGCAGTACCGAGTGTTTTCTACCATAGACCTTAAGTCCGCCTACCATCAACTCCCCATCCGCCCAGAGGACCGACAATATACGGCTTTTGAGGCGGATGGTCGTCTATACCAATTCCTCAGGGTTCCATTTGGTGTCACCAATGGGGTCTCGGTCTTCCAGCGTGCTATGGACCGAATGGTGGACCAGAACGGGTTGCGGGCTACCTTCCCGTACCTGGATAACGTCACCATCTGCGGCCATGACCAGCAGGACCACGACACGAATCTCCAACACTTTCTACGCACTGCATCTCGCCTGAATCTGACCTATAACAGGGAGAAGTGCGTATTCCGTACGCATAGGTTAGCCATCCTCGGATACGTGGTGGAAAACGGGGTCATTGGCCCTGATCCAAACCGTATGCGCCCACTCACTGAACTTCCCTTGCCCGCTAGCACGAAAGCACTGAGGAGATGCCTCGGGTTCTTTTCGTATTATGCACAGTGGGTCCCCAACTACGCGGACAAAGCTCGTCCGCTCATTAAGTCCACGACCTTCCCACTTACGCCGGAGGCCCAATTGGCCTTCAAGGTTTTGAAAAGCGACATCTCGAAAGCCACGATGCACGCGGTGGATGAATCCATCCCTTTCCAGGTGGAGAGTGATGCATCGGACTTCGCCCTAGCCGCCACACTAAACCAGGCAGGCAGGCCCGTCGCGTTTTTTTCCCGCACCCTTCAAGGCCCAGAGATTCGGCACTCAGCGGTGGAAAAGGAGGCTCAGGCCATTGTGGAGGCAGTCAGACACTGGCGCCATTACCTGGCAGGTAAGCGGTTCACCCTGATCACGGATCAACGATCCGTGGCGTTTATGTTCAGTAACACGCAGAGGGGCAAGATCAAGAACGATAAGATCTTGCGGTGGAGAATTGAGCTCTCCACCTATAATTACGATATTATGTATCGTCCAGGGAAGCTCAATGAGCCCTCGGATGCCCTCTCGCGCGGAACATGCGCCATCATGCAGGAGGACCGCTTGAAGGCTCTCCACAATGATCTGTGTCATCCTGGAGTCACCAGACTCTACCACTTCATAAAAGCCCGCAACCTACCCTACTCGGTGGAGGAGGTCAGGTCAGTTACTAGAAGTTGTCGGATTTGCGCAGAATGCAAACCACACTTTTATCGACCAGACCGGGCACATTTGGTCAAGGCCACTCGCCCTTTTGAGAGGCTGAGTGTAGATTTTAAGGGCCCCCTTCCCTCAACGGATCGGAATGTCTATTTTCTTAACATAATAGACGAATTTTCCCGGTTTCCGTTTGTTTTCCCCTGTGCGGACACGTCGACTGCCACCGTCATCAAGGCATTCAGTGAGCTTTTTACCCTGTTCGGGTACCCCTGCTATATTCATAGCGACAGGGGCTCGTCGTTCATGAGCAACGACTTGAGGCAATTCCTGCTCTCATTCGGGATTGCCTCTAGTAGAACCACGAGCTACAACCCTAGGGGTAACGGACAGGTGGAAAGGGAGAATGCTACAGTCTGGAAGGCTGTCCTACTGGCACTGAAATCCAAGGGCCTTCCAGTCTCCCGGTGGCAGGAGGTCCTTCCAACTGCGCTCCATTCTATCCGCTCCCTCCTGTGTACGGCAACCAATGCTACTCCCCACGAGAGGATGTTCTCATTCCCTCGGAAGTCGTCCTCGGGGACCTCATTGCCAGCCTGGTTGACGTACCCAGGACCCGTCCTTCTGCGGCGCCATGTGAGGGCTCGCAAGTCCGACCCCTTGGTCGAACCGGTCCAACTCCTCCACGCCAACCCTCAGTATGCCTATGTGGCATATCCTGACGGGCGAGAGGACACTGTCTCCATTAGAGACCTGGCGCCCGCAGGGGACGTAGCAACTCCTGTCGCTCCTATTCCCCCAGTCACAGATCCACTACTCCTCATTACTTCCCCAGACGTGGCGCGGTCAGCACCGGGACCAGTGCATAACACTTTTACTCCCATGTACAGCTTGCCTGAGACTCGGAGATCGGCGCCACCATCATCACCACCACCACCACCACCAAACGTTCCAGGATCCCCTACACCATCGCCTCATCAGGGCCGGCCGGCCCGGGAGTCTTTGAGGGGACAGCCAGATGTTGTTTTGAGAGAGCCACCGCAAGCACCTGCTCCGGTTTCGCAACCGGTGTTGAGAAGATCGCAGCGTCGGTGTGGTCCTCCAGACCGTCTGGACTTGTGAATCCTGTTATTTTTTTTGTCATTGTCTGTTTTCATCCACCCCGCCACCTTTGGTTCCTAAAGGAGGGGTGAATGTGGTGAACCATCGTTGGTTCACCACTGGGGTTGTTATTGTATTACTGTTGGGCTAGGGTGTTGTTGTTATGGGGGTTGTACTATGTTGTTGGGATAGGGTGTTTACCTGTCCTATGTGTTATCATGGCACACTCCAGTGGGGTCCCGCCTCCGGTGGCAGGGTATAAGACCCCCTGCTCCGGCAGGACCCCTTCAGTCTGAACGGGTGAATTTGTGTTAGTAGTTTCATTGTTAATGTATTAAAGCCTTCAGTTCTAAAGCCTTGTTTCCGGGTGCTCATTGAGGTGCATCAACAACCATTACTGATAACATGACAGAAGGTCATGCTGCTGTGGACATTCACTAGGAAGTTGTTCCTGAGGTTCAAGGTTTGCCACTTGACTCAGCTGTGGGAGTGGAAGAGGAATATCCATTTACAGAATCTCAGCTGACTTCTACTGCAATTCCAGATCATCCACAACAAGATTCACCAGTAATATTACGCAGATCACAACAGAACCGCAAAACTCCTGACAGACTTTCATATAGTCAAGACTTTACTTTCATTGTATTTCTGTCCTAGTGGGGGTTTGAAATTTAAAGGGGGAGAAGTATTAAAGAGTTTCATTTTGAGTACAGAGTGTTCTTATGAGCCCTCTCTCTTATGTAATTGTTTTACTGAGGGTTCTGAGCATGTGTGTGTTTTGGAGGGTCTGCAAGAGTGGCTGTGGAAATAGTGGTTGCATCGGTTGTCATACTGTAGATTCTGGAACAGTCCTCGTAGATTGGAGGGTGGCAAATGTAACCTCGTTATTTAAAAAAGAAGGGAGGGAGAAAACAGCTCATTACAGATGTAGATTATCAGGTCCAGGGGATTTCGTGACTTTCAGTCTCATTAATTTCTCGAGCACTTTTTAAAACTAGTATTAATTTCCTTCCATTCCTCCTCATTCTCTCTTCCACCTTCTTCTGAAAAAGATACAAAAGTCTGAGGTCACATACCAACCGACTCAAGAACAGCTTCTTCCCTGCTGCTGTCAGACGTTTGAATGGACTTACCTTGCATTAAGTTGATCTTTCTCTACACCCTAACTATGACTATAACACTACATTCTGCACTCTCTCATTTCTTTCTCTAGGAACAGTATGCTTTGTATAGAGCACAAGGAACATTACTTTTCACTATGTTAATACATGTGTCAATAATAAATCAAATCAAATCACTAGACTTAGCACCAGAAAATAATGTATACTGCATGTATTCATTCCTTAAATGTTAGCCATTACCTATCCACCATCATGCCTTTTAATGAAGTTCCCCAATCAATCACAGCTGACTCACCCCTCAAAACTTTGTAGTTTCCTTTGTTTAGATTTAGGACCCTAGTTTTGGATTGAACTACTTCACTTTCCATCCCAATGAAGAATTCTATTATGTTATGGTCACTCTTCCCAAAAGGACCCCGCACAACAAGGTTATTCATTAACCCCTTCTCACTGCACAATACCAAATGTAGAATACTCTAATTGGCTCCTTGGTCTAAAAAACATCTCATACACATTCTAGGAATTCATCCACCATAGCTAATTTGGTTTGCCTAACTTGTGTGCAGATTAAAGTCACCCATGATTGTTGTAGCATCATTGTTACATGCATCTTGAATTTCCTGCTTAATGCCGACCCTACCTTACTACTACTGTTCGGAGGACTATAGATAACTTCCACTCATGTTTTCAGCCCCTTGTTGATTCTTAGCTCCACCCAGACAGATTTTACTTCTAGATTTTGAGCTAATACCCTGTCTCACTATGGCACTGATTTCAACCTTAACTAACAACATCACCCCATTGTCCTTTCCTTCCTCAATATTGAATATCCTTGAATATTCAGTTTCTTGTCTTGGTCACACATCCTAGTATTTCTGATCTGACTCGCATGTGGCACTGGTAGTAATTCTGAGATCACTACCTTTGAGGTCCTACTTTTCAACTTACTTCCTAACCCCCTATATTCGGCCAGATCTTTGTTTGACCCCTTCCCTCATTCCTGTCAGTGTATTGGAAAGGTTTTTAGATGAAAAAACCCTAGGGCCCATCTGGTCTTACCTCTGCATGCATCTGCCAGGGCCAGACAGCCATACCTTACAAGATGCAAAAATATGTAACGTTTCAGGAAATTGTAGAGATTCGCTCAGAGCTTCCCGTTTAGGGATAATCGGGCACCAGACCTACCCTGGAAGATGTGCTACCTCTCAGAACTCCGAATGCAAGGACTCTTATGAGAATTATCTGGGAAGTTTGAACTTCCAATGGGCATTTCCTGATCCCCAGGACCTTCCAAAAAGGCCTCCAACAGAGACTTCAGATGATTCCAAATTACTTACCTGGATAGTTACCCAAAACATGTTAGCCAGAAAAAACCTAGTCTAACTCCTGGGTAATTATACAGCTGAACCTCCCCACCAATCACTCATACGGACGGCACCCCCTACCCCCCATGTCCGACTACCCCAACAACTTCCCCAAACCCCTCAATTCAACTTGACTAGACCCCAACCTGATTCCTTCCCCTCCTAACAACCCACCTTAACGACCAGCCACTCTGCCCCCTTATCCACCCTGCCCCCTTACACACTTACCTTCTCTCCATAGCTGTTTTCAAAGAAGTTTTGGGACATTTAACCTCCTTGCTTACCAGGATATGGCAGCTAACACCTTAAACAAGGAGCATGAATTCTGCACAAACTGTCTGCACTGCTGCCTATGAGGTTTGCTGCACTGGGTGAAGGATCCTTCATCAGAAGATTGCTCAGAAAACTTGGAGGAAGATCAGAATGCACTATTTTAATCAGGGTCGGAAATTTGGGGAATTTTCCCCAAAAATGACTGCTTCGGGTGAGAAAACCTGTGTGTTTGCAATTTTCCCAATTCTTGTGTAGGTTGTCTTGGAGACTGCAAGACCAAAAGAAGGATAGAAAACTGTTGCATAAGTTAGGGTGGGATTGGCAAGGCCTAGGATGTTTACTGAACTGGGAAGCAAAACAGGACGGAACAGACACGAGGGCTTAATGTAATTAGAGCAAAAAAGAAACACGGGAGTGAGTGAATGTGGACAGCAATGGAGAGGAAGCAGCTGGAAGTGGAAACAATCCATCGGGAAGAAGGGGAAACATTGAATTTTATGAACTGGAGAAAATGTGATGCAGAGCCACCTTGTGTCCAGATATGGAAATACAAGATTAATGCACAATTAATCATTGTTTTTGAATTAAAGTTCTGAACTTTAAATATTTTTCCAGCAGGATTTTTGTAAGTACAGGACTCATCAATACTGCTTTAGAATTATTTAATAAGCAGGAAAGTTATCAATCAGAAGATTCATCTGATACTTTGTCCATTTCCTTAGCCTGTTTTATAAACATGTGTGATGTGATAATGAATGTCATGATCTTGTTGCTCGGTACCTAAGCCACAGAATGTGAGCTCAAATTCCACCATGACAGTTTAAGGATATGGACTTATTTTTCCTTTTAAATCTGGAAGTAATAAGCTGGTATCAATAAATGTGACCACAAAGTTGTCTCATTGTTGTAAACCCAACTGGTTTAGTAATGTATTTTTGGCAAGCAAACCTGCCACCCTTAACTGGTCTGTTTTGTAAAATAAAGTGACTCGAGTCCCACACCATTGAGTCTTAACTGCCATAAAACAGTACAGCACAGAAACTGGCCTTTTGGCCCTTCTTGGCTGTGCCGAACCATTTTTTCTGCCTCGTCTCACTGACCTGCACCTGGACCATATCCCTCCACACCCCTCTCATCCATGTACCTGTCCAAGTTTTTCTTAAATGTTAAAAATGAGCCCGCATTCACCACTTCATCTGCCCTCAGTTTTGTATCAATCCACTGTAATGAGGAAGACCCACCACCATATTCGTAGTACCCCATCATCAGTGAATTAAAGCAGTTTTCAAAAGGCACTCAAAGCAAAGCACTTTAAATCCAGACTCTGTGCTGTGAAAAGGCAACGAGAGATGGGCAATAAATGCAGACCTTGCCAGAAATGTCCACACTGAGAATAAATAAACCAGACAGCAAAGAGTTGCTCCCATATATTAGGCTGGATTCTCTGACCTCGCCCGCAGCTGCGATTCACCGGTCCTGCTACAGTGAATGGAGATTTGGCTACGTGCCAAATTCTCCATTCTCGCTGGCAGCGGTAATGGGATGCACGAGGCTGGAGAATTCCAGCCGTTACATACAGGAATTTAAATAACTGTGACATTTAGTTATCTGCAATGGTGAAGGGACACAATTTAAATAATGTTCAGACATCAATCAAAAACACTTGTCTTACTGTCTCTTGACAGATCATTTACAAATAATTCCAAATTATTTCACTGGAGGTGAGTTGTTGTATCCATAACTGAGTGACCTCTGACTCACATTTAGCACTATCACAGTTATTGCCCATGTCATATTGATTGTCAATCAAACAAACTTATCTCCTCATCCAATTTTTGTTTACTTACAAAAGTATTCAGAGAAAATGAAAAATCCATGCAATTTGACAATGATTTATTTCCTAGACTTCTCACAGCAATGTCCAGAAGATTGTTCTTTGATCCCTTGGGACATGGAGGGTTCCTCTTACAACTTAGAAATGCTTTTAAACTGATAACCAATTTATCTTTCAGGCCTCGCAACATTAAGTACCACTGTCGCTCAGCTTTGTTTCTGTAATTGACTCTAGATAAATATTTTATTCAACTATTATTATTTTACATTTATACCTTGCTTTAACTCTGATATTGCCTTTATCTTACCATTTTTCAACTGTCTCCAAGACCTGCTTGTCCTCCCCTTCGTAGGGCCTTTGGCTTCAGGCTGACACAGTCCACCCAACCTCACTTATAACACTGTACTTGAAACCAACGCCCAACGTGAACCCTCAGAATTATCAACCCTCCAGAATTATCCTGGAGTTTGTAAGAATTAAGAGATTAATCTCCAGGACATTGCCGCAAGCAGGCTGAGAAAAAAAACCAATTGGGACTTTTTTTAAAAAAGAGTCTTATTTTGTTTCATTTACTTTAAATACTTTCATTTATTAGTTTTAAAATATTGGAGATTGGAGGAAAAATGCTGTTTGGCTGACATTCAAGCCGCATCCAATCTTTTTTTAGCAAGAGCCTGTTTGCTTTCCAATCGGTATGGCAAGGTAGTGCACTGCAAAGATGGACAAATTGGGTGGTAAGTGGGGTGGTGGGGTGGTTAGAAGCAGAAGTTGTGTAATGAAGCCTTTGGAACTAGATCCACCAGAATTAGCAATCCTCATCCTACAACTCTATATCTACCAGGTCCTACAAGAAGATCACCATCAATCTGCAACAGGGTCTTTTTTTGAGTGGGCCTCATCGCTTCCACCACCAAAAGCCTGAGACACACATTCATCACCTCTACTCCCCATGAACTAATCCAAAAAGCAGATACCTGGTTCCTCTCCTGCACAAAGCATCCATCCTCCAGACTAATTGCTTTCACAGAGGGGAAAGTCAATCCATTTCCACCCTGGCTACCTCCTTGTGTCTAAAAAATCATAATGACACAATTCCAGCCATATAGTGAAACTCACATCCTCCTCTCCACAGACTCTGGATTACTGCTTTGTCCCTGAAGCATTTGGCCTGTCATAGTGCCTTAGTCCCTTGTAACTATCTTTCCAATTATTTTACCTTGATGTTTCTCCCTCCATCCTTTATTAACTGTTAAAATTCACTAACAGGTCATCTATCTTCCGAAATCCCAGAACATTGAAAGTAGCCACATTGCTCATCATCGAACTCACTAAAAGTAAATGTGAAATCTTGTAAGCGCGAGTTTAGACTCCCTTGTGAGCACAAATTTAAACTCAGTGCCTCTTTTTATGAGCTTTTAGTGATGTTGTTCCCTTCCTTCTAAAGTGCCTTTGGATGTTTTCCACATTAAAGGCATTATGTAAATGCACACAGTTGTTATTAGTCCGTACAACAGTTCTACTCTGGACAGAATTGCTCTCTGTGTTCATTCTGAGAAACACAAACTCCTAACCATATGACTTCCTCTTTCATGTATTAATGGCATTTGGTGTTGTGGCTGCTGTTTTATTCTTGCCCCCTTGTTAAGGATGTAATGAGTGATCTTTTCAACATTCACTTAGAATAATGATGTATTTTATGTGTAAACTACTGCTAGTCTCCAGGGAGCAGTCGGAGGGCAGAGCGGAGAGTGAGTATAAAACTAACTTACCTCGGAGATTCGCAGCCTAGTCTCCAGGGAGCAGTCGGAGGGCAGAGCACAGAGTGAGTATAAAACTAACTTACCTCGGAGATTCGCAGCCTAGTCTCCAGGGAGCAGTCGGAGGGCAGAGCGGAGAGTGAGTATAAAACTAACTTACCTCGGAGATTCGCAGCCTAGTCTCCAGGGAGCAGTCGGAGGGCAGAGCACAGAGTGAATATAAAACTAACTTACCTCGGAGATTCGCAGCCTAGTCTCCAGGGAGCAGTCGGAGGGCAGAGCACAGAGTGAGTATAAAACTAACTTACCTCGGAGATTCGCAGCCTAGTCTCCAGGGAGCAGTCAGAGGGCAGAGCGGAGAGTGAGTATAAAACTAACTTACCTCGGAGATTCGCAGCCTAGTCTCCAGGGAGCAGTCGGAGGGCAGAGCGGAGAGTGAGTATAAAACTAACTTACCTCGGAGATTCGCAGCCTAGTCTCCAGGGAGCACAGAGGGCAGAGCAGGAGCACTGTATATACATAGTAGTGAAAAAAACTGAAAAATGACATCACAGGGAAGCTGTGACCTGATTGGCTGGTAGGAAATCTGTACCAAATTTGAAAAAGAACACTGCAAAACTAATCTAATAAATTAATTAACTAAGTAGAGATGGCTGGACAGATGATGTGGGAGCTGGCAGATCCCGTCGCGAGCTGCAATGACTACATCTGCAGCAAGTATTGATTGCTCGAAGAACTTTGGCTCGGAATTGATGAGCTGGAGTCTGAGCTTCAGACGCTGTGGCACAACTGGGAGGAGGAGAATTACCTGGGTACTTTGTTTCGGGAGGTAGTCACACCAGATAGATTAAGTACCTCTAATTCGGCCAGTGGTCAGGGACAGTAGGGTGTGACTGCAAGTGAGGCAGGTAGAGGGATCCTGAATTGAGGAACAGAGGAGCCTCAGCTCTTGACCTTGTCCAACAGGTATGAAGTACTTGCTCCCTGCGTGGATGAGGAAAAGGACTGTAGAGAAGATGAGCTAGCCGACCACTGCACCATGGTACAGGAGGCCATTCAAGAAGGGGGAGCAAAAAGACAAGTGGTAGTTGTAGGGGATTCTATAATTAGGGGGATTGATAGCACCCTTTATAAGCCAGATCGTGAGTCCCACATGTTACGTTGCCTGCCAGTGCCAAAGTGAGGGATGTCTCTCACCAGCTTGAAAGGATATTGGAGTGGGAGGGGGAGGATCTAGTTGTTGTGGTCCACATTGGGACAAACAACATAGGCAAAACTAAGAAAGAGGACCTGTTTGGGGATTATCAGGCACTAGGAGCTAAATTAAAGAACAGGTCTTCAAGGGTTACAATCTCTGGATTACTACCCGAGCCACGTGCGAATTGGCATAGGGATAAGAAAATTACTGAAGTAAACATGTGGCTAAAGGAGTGGTGCAGGAAAAAGGGGTTCCATTTCATGGGGCATTGGCATCAGTATTGGAACAGGAGGGATCTGTACCACTGGGACGGTCTTTACCTGAACTGATTTGGGATCAGTGTTCTAGCGAAAAGGATAAATACGGTGGTCACAAGGACTTAAATCAAGCAAGTGTGTGTGTGTGAGTCTGTTGGGGCGGGGGGGCGGGGTGTGTAGAGGGAAGAGTAAAACTACAGGAAGTTTAATGGTAAATGGGAAACAAAGCAGCAGGTTAGCACGCGAGAAGCAAGTTTCAACTACATCAAAAATTAGGAAAAAAGTTAAAAGGAAGGAGAACTCAGGAGATGTTATTAATGGGGAGGTTAGGATTCAAAAAGAAGATACAAAACCTAACATAAGGGCACTTTACCTGAATGCTCGTAGCATTTGAAACAAGGTAGATGAGTTGACAGCACAAATCATTGCAAATGAGTATGATTTAGTGGCCATTACAGAGACATAGTTGCAGGGTGGTCACGACTCAGAGTTAAATATCCAGGGGTATCAGACTATTCGGAAAGACAGATAGGAAGGTAAGGGAGGTGGTGTAGCTCTGATATTTAAGGATGACATCAGGGCAGTAGTGAGAGATGATATAGGTTCAATGGGAAAAAGGGTTGAATCCATTTGGTTGGAAATTAGAAATAGTAAGGAGAAAAAGTCGCTGATAGGCGTAATCTATCGGCCACCAAATAATAACATCACGGTGGGGTGAGCAATAAAGATATAATTAATGCATGTAAAAATGGTACAGCAATTATCAAGGGGGATTTTAAGCCACATGTCGATTTGGTCAAACCAGGTCGGTCAAGGCAACCTTGAGGAGGAGTTCATAGAATGTATCCACGATAGTTTCCTTGAACAGTATGTAATAGCACCTATGAGGGAGCAAGCTATCCTAGATCTGGTCCTGTGTAATGAGACAGGAATAATTAATAATTCCTGTCTCATTACACAGACAGGAATAATTAAATTATGGTTGAATTTAAAATACAGATGGAGCGTGAGAAGGTAAAATCCAATACCAGCATCTTGTGCTTAAACAAAGGAGACTACAATGGGATTTGGGAGGAGTTGGTTAAGACTGGGAGCAGAGACTTTATGGTAGCACAATTGAGGAACATTGGAGGATTTTCAAAGTGATTTTTCATGGTGCTCGGCAGAAGTATATACTAGTGATAAGGAAGGACTGTAGAAAAAGAGATAATCAGCCAGGGATATCTAAGGAAATAAAGGAGAGTATCAAATTGAAATGAAAGGCATACAAAGTGGCAAAGATTAGTGGGAAACTAGAGGATTGGGAAATCTTTAAAGGTCAACAGAAAGCCACGAAGAAAGCTATAAAGAAAAGTAAGATAGACTATGAGAGTAAACTAGCTCAGAATATAAAAACAGAGCAAAAGTTTCTACAAATATAAAACAAAAAAGAGTGGCTAAGGTAAACATTGGTCCTTTAGAGAATCACATCCTGGCACTTAGTGCTAAAAAGTGCCAGGATGCAATTCTTGACCGGGGAGGGGGGGGGGGAGCCTCAGCTGCTGAGCTCTCAGGGCTCCATTGTGCAGGTGTCCAATCTTCCAGTGTACTGGGAGATTTCCTGTTGCCCACCCCACAGACTTCAGGACACCCCCCTCCCCACAGACATCATCACCACCCCACCAAATTCCCTCCTCCTCCCCCCCCTCCCCCGCAGAGTTCTCTCCCTCCATCACCAATTGCACCACCCTCCCCGCAGAGTTCCCGCCCCGATCGTCAATCACTCCCCCGGCAGAGCTCCCCCTTTCTCTCCCACCCAAGCAGAATCCTCCCTCCTACCCCTGCAGAGCTCCCTGTTTGTCTCACCTCCTCTATCATTGCTCTTCCCTCACTGTGGTTCTGCTCCCTTGGCACTGATCCTGGTACAGTTATGGTGCCCAATGGGCAATGCCAGGGTGCCAGGCAGGCAGTTCCAGGCTGTCAGGCAGTGGCAGGCTGGCACTACCCCATGGGCACTGCCTAGCCCTGCCCCCAACCACTCGTGGTGGGGGGGCTTTAATTGTTACTGATTTCCCCCAGTGAGGCCATCACATCTGGTCACCATTGGTGGGAATTGTATGTGATTCTCATTGGGGAGAACCTCAGCCAGCGAGGTGGTAAAGGTAAGTGAGCCTGGACAATAGCGTCCAGGACTCGTTAATGACATTCAAATGGTGTCATTAATATTTAATAAAAGCAAATTACTGTGGATGTTGGAATCTGAAACCAAAGAACAAAGAACAATACAGCACAGGAACAGGCCCTTCGGCCCTCCAAGCCCGTGCCGCTCCCTGGTCCAAACTAGACCATTCTTTTGTATCCCTCCATTCCCACTCCGTTCATATGGCTGTCTAGATAAGTCTTAAACGTTCCCAGTGTGCCCGCCTCCACCACCTTGCCTGGCAGCGCATTCCAGGCCCCCACCACCCTCTGTGTAAAATATGTCCTTCTGATATCTGTGTTAAACCTCCCCCCCTTCACCTTGAACCTATGACCCCTCGTGAACGTCACCACCGACCTGGGGAAAAGCTTCCCACCGTTCACCCTATCTATGCCTTTCATAATTTTATACACCTCTATTAAGTCTCCCCTCATCCTCCGTCTTTCCAGGGAGAACAACCCCAGTTTACCCAATCTCTCCTCATAACTAAGCCCCTCCATACCAGGCAACATCCTGGTAAACCTCCTCTGTACTCTCTCCAAAGCCTCCACGTCCTTCTGGTAGTGTGGCGACCAGAACTGGACGCAGTATTCCAAATGCGGCAGAACCAACGTTCTATACATCTGCAACATCAGACCCCAACTTTTATACTCTATGCCCCGTCCTATAAAGGCAAGCATGCCATATGCCTTCTTCACCACCTTCTCCACCTGAGACGTCACCTTCAAGGATCTGTGGACTTGCACACCCAGGTCCCTCTGCATATCTACACCCTTTATGGTTCTGCCATTTATCGTATAGCTCCTCCCTACATTATTTCTACCAAAATGCATCACTTCGCATTTATCAGGATTGAACTCCATCTGCCATTTCTTTGCCCAAATTTCCAGCCTATCTATATCCTTCTGTAGCTTCTGACAATGCCCCTCACTATCTGCAAGTCCTGCCAATTTTGTGTCGTCCGCAAACAGACAAAAGAGAAAATGTTGGAAAATCTCAGCAGCATCTGTAAGGAGAGAAACGAGCTGACATTTCGAGTCCAGATGACCCTTTGTCAAAGCTGTTTAATATTTAAATTGGCTTCATGCCCCTTCTGGGTGCGAAGCCTATCTCACTGGTGAAATAGTGCCGGTATGATTGGGGGAGGTGAAAAACCAGGCGCAAACCTGATTTTTCACCTCCCACCTGATCCTACCACCTCACCTCGCCAAACGTCGGGTGGAATGTGGTCCAAAGATTGCACTCACATTTCGGTTCGGCTTCCCTCCATTCCACTTGTGCTTGTTGTTGCTATCACACAATCCCCTTAGTGTTTGGAGATTTCAAAAGATCAAATACAGAACGGAGCTGCTTTATTATCATGAGTAAGGCAGGAGAGAGAGATCTTGGTCGTGGAATGTGTGGTATTCCAGTTGACTGGTAGGAATTTGTTAAGGCGTTTGATAAGCAAACCTTATTCCTTGGTTGCTTTCAAGATGTGTTTCAAGGTTTGGATGAAGCATTCTGCTAGTCCATTAGTAGCAGGGTGATGCAGTGTGGAAGTAATGTGTTGAATACCATTTTCTTGTAAGAAGTTCTCAAATCCCTGCAAGACAAGTTGAGGTCTATTGTTGGTTACCAGCTGTTCAGGAAACTGTTCCTTCTCGCTTCTTAGGTGAGGTCAATGTCATCACAACGACCTCTGGCCATTTGGTGTGAGCATCAACCCTTACTAAGAACATATGTCCTTCGAAAGGTCCTGCAAATGCACACATTGCCAAGCCTCTTCATGCCATTCCCATGGATGTAGCAGCACTAAGGGTGGCAGGTTTCTTCCTTTCACACAAGAAGAACATATTCTAGCTTTCTCTTCAGTTTGAGCATCCAATCCAAGCCACCAGAAATCATCCCTTGCTATTTCCTTCATGCATATGTGGCCTCATGTAGCCTCCCTAACATCTACGTCCTCTTTGGTATAGAACATAGAACATAGAACAGTACAGCACAGAACAGGCCCTTCGGCCCACGATGTTGTGCCGAGCTTTATCTGAAACCAAGATCAAGCTATCCCACTCCCTATCATCCTGGTGTGCTCCATGTGCCTATCCAATAACCGCTTAAATGTTTCTAAAGTGTCTGACTCCACTATCACTGCAGGCAGTCCATTCCACACCCCAACCACTCTCTGCGTAAAGAACCTACCTCTGATATCCGTCCTGTATCTCCCACCACGAACCCTATAGTTATGCCCCCTTGTAATAGCTCCATCCACCCGAGGAAATAGTCTTTGAACGTTCACTCTATCTATCCCCTTCATCATTTTATACACCTCTATTAAGTCTCCCCTCAGCCTCCTCCGCTCCAGAGAGAACAGCCCTAGCTCCCTCAACCTTTCCTCATATGACCTACCCTCCAAACCAGGCAGCATCCTGGTAAATCTCCTCTGCACTCCTTCCAGCGCTTCCACATCCTTCCTATAGTGAGGTGACCAGAACTGCACACAATATTCCAAATGTGGTCTCACCAAGGTCCTGTACAGTTGCAGCATAACCCCACGGCTCTTAAACTCCAACCCCCTGTTAATAAAAGCTAACACACTATAGGCCTTCTTCACAGCTCTATCCACTTGACTGGCAACCTTTAGAGATCTGTGGATATGGACCCCAAGATCTCTCTGTTCCTCCACAGTCTTCAGAACCCTACCTTTGACCCTGTAATCCACATTTAAATTTGTCCTACCAAAATGAATCACCTCACATTTATCAGGGTTAAACTCCATTTGCCATTTTTCAGCCCAGCTTTGCATCCTATCTATGTCTCTTTGCAGCCTACAACAGCCCTCCACCTCATCCACTACTCCACCAATCTTGGTGTCATCAGCAAATTTACTGATCCACCCTTCAGCCCCCTCCTCTAAGTCATTAATAAAAATCACAAAGAGCAGAGGACCAAGCACTGATCCCTGCGGCACACCGCTAGCAACCTGCCTCCAATCCGAAAATTTTCCATCGACCACCACCCTCTGTCTTCGGTCAGACAGCCAGTTGCCTATCCAATCGGCCAACTTTCCCTCTATCCCACACCTCCTCACTTTCATCATAAGCCGACCATGGGGGACCTTATCAAACGCCTTACTAAAATCCATGTATATGACATCAACTGCCCTACTTTCATCAACACACTTAGTTACCTCCTCAAAAAATTCTATCAAATTTGTGAGGCACGACTTGCCCTTCACGAATCCGTGCTGACTATCTCGGATTAATCCGCATCTTTCTAAATGGTCGTAAATCCCATCCCTAAGGACCCTTTCCATCAATTTACCAACCACCGAAGTAAGACTAACCGGTCTATAATTACCAGGGTCATTTCTATTCCCTTTCTTAAACAGGGGAACAACATTCGCCATTCTCCAGTCCTCTGGCACCATCCCCGTGGACAGCGAGGACCCAAAGATCAACGCCAAAGGCTCTGCAATCTCATCCCTTGCCTCCCAAAGAATCCTAGGATACATTTCATCAGGCCCAGGGGACTTATCGACCTTCAGTTTATTCAAAACTGCCAAGACATCCTCCCTCCGAACATCTATTTCCTCCAGCCTATTAGCCTGTAACACCTTCTCTTCCTCAAAAACATGGCCCCTCTCCTTGGTGAACACTGAAGAAAAGTATTCATTCATCACCTCACCTATCTCTACTGACTCCATACACAAGTTCCCACTACTGTCCTTGACCGGCCCTAACCTCACCCTGGTCATTCTTTTATTCCTCACATAAGAGTAAAAAGCCTTGGGGTTTTCCTTGATCCGACCCGCCAAGGACTTCTCATGTCCCCTCCTAGCTCTCCTAAGCCCCTTTTTCAGCTCATTCCTTGCTAACTTGGTAGTGGAATGATCACGCTGAGCTCCCATAGAAGACATCCTGACTACTCCATTCTCCTGGAATAGTAGGATTTCAGGTTCGGTAAAACCAGCTCCATCACTTCTGAGAGCACAGGATCACTCTGAGTGTGTTTTCTCATTTGCCTAGAAGTGATGGGCATGTTGTCTATTTGTTCAAAGTAGAAGATATTCCCCTTGAGCAGTCTGACGAACTGTCTGGTAGTGGCAATCTTGAAAGTCTATCCGTGTTACAATGTAGACTTGACTGTCGGTACTTAATGGTGTTGGCATATGCAGGCAAAAGCTGCCCATCTTTGCATTCTACTTGCTGCAATTGATGGAATTCCCTTGTGTGTGGTCCAAAAATGGCAGTGAGTGGACGATGGTCCATCAACAACATAAACTCTCCCCATATAGGAACTGATGGAATTTTCTCCAAAAATGATCCCTAGTGCTTCCCATTCAATCTGGGCATAGTTACTTTCAACTTTGCTGAAGGTGAGAGAAGCAAAAGCATTGGGTCTTTCTTTATCCAATGGCAGGACATACCGCTCCTACACCGTAAGAGGGATACATCACAAGCTAACTGCACCAGTAAAATAGGATCAAAGTTTATGAGAGTTTCAGACTTAAGTAACACTTCATTGGCTTGCGTGAAGGCATCAATGCATTGATCTGACCATTTCTGCATCTGGTTCTGGCAGAAGAGGTCATGTAACGGTTTCAGAATTGTTGCCCAGCTTGGGACAAATCTCCCATATTAGTTCAACAATCCCAAGAAGGAACGTAACTGGTTAATATTCTGAGATGCTGGTGCCTCTGTAATGGCCTTAACCTTAGAAGGAGATTTGTGAAGGCCAGTGGTGTCAATCATGTGTCCCAAATATTCAGTGGCGGATTGGAAAAACTCACACTTGTCCTTTTAGCCATTCAGACCATAGTCTTCCAATCTCTGGAGAATGGCATCCAAGTTTCGAAAGTGTTCCTCTTCACCTCTTCCACTGACTAGGATGTCATTCAGATAGCACTGGATTCTGCTTAGTCCACTCAGGATCTGATCCATTGCCCTTTGAAACAAAGCAAGAGCAGATGTGATACCAAACGGCAATCTTCGGTACCAGAAAAGCCTTTGTGTGTCGTGATTCAGAAGTTCCTGTGACTTCTTGTCTACATTCGTCTGCAAGTAACCCTGGCTCAGGACAATTTTGCTGAAACTTTGGCCTCCAGCCAATCCTGCAAACAGGCCTTCTGTGTGAGGTAATGGGTACTATTCAGCACATTACACTAGATTTATGGTGACCTTGAAGTCCCTGCAAATCCTTACAGATCCATCTTTCTTGATGACTGGAACAATTGGTGTGGTCTATTCACTGATGCTGACAGGTTCCATAACTCCAGTTTTCACCAGTCACTCCAAGTCAGCCTCCACTTTCGGTTTAATAGCATATGATATAGACATTGCCTTCAAGCACTTTCCTTGGCTTCCATCTGTTATTTTCAGTTTGACTGTGATGTCCTTCATGCTCCCTAATTCTCCATCAAAAATCAACAGTATGCTTTGTTAAAATTTTAATTAAGCCTAATTCTCCATTCATTGTCATGTTGACTTCAGCCGAGTTCAGTCAAATCTTCTCCAGCCATGCATGACCCACCACGCTGGATAGCTTCCCTTCACTATGTGTGGAGGCAAATCTGCTCTTTGCCAATTGAGTTTCACAGCCATTTCAATATGGTCCTTCAGGGAACCACTTGTTCCTGTGTATGTCTTCAGCACGATCCTTAATAGCCTTAAGGGAATGTGTTGGTGTTTCTCATTGTAGATAGTCTCTGGCACCAGAGAGACTGCTGCCACATTGTCAACTTCCATCCTTACTGGCTGTCCATCCAGCAGTGGAGTGACCCAGTATCTGTGGTTAGTACCAGCAATGACTAACACATTTAGTGATATCTCCTCTTCTGACTGTGAGTCTCTTTGCTTTTTTTGACCCATTTGTACCGCATGGACATTTATTTTGTTTAAATCCTGTCTTGGTTTGTTCTTGCTTCTTACTTTTATTCATAGCTTGCTTTTTCTTCCTGCAGGCATGCTCTTTGTGTCCTTCTTTTCCACTGCTTCAAAGTTCCATGTCTTTACACCAGCATTCGGCAGCAGAATGCTTTGGCTTTGCACACTGGTAACAATGGCCTTTTGCAGAGTAAAATTACTTTCAGTTAACAGATGTTTTTGTGTCACCACTGTATAGACCACAAACAAACCTGTTCCAAACATTGTGAGTTTGCAGGTGTGCTAAATGACAATCTTTTAAGCACAGCCACAAATTCGCAATTAACTTCTCCTTCTCTTGGTTTCTTTTATGGAATCTAAAGCGCTCTGCTATCACCAGGAGTTTTGATGAAAAATGTGCTTGCAGAATGTCCACAATCTGTACGTTTTAATGCTCAGTTTGTCAGGTTGCACTAAACTATGAAGGAGTTTAAAAAGCTCCCCCCCCCCCCCCCCCATTATCACACTCAGGAAATTAGACACCATAATGTTTTCAGCTCTTTTTGCCTGCACAAGATAGTCAAAACATTCAGTATAAGAGCTCCATTGCTCCTCCTTTTCATCAAAAGGTTCCACGATGAGAACTCCTGCCACTTTTTCACTTAAGCAGGTTTCCCATATGCGTGCTTCACAACCGCATTTCCAGCAGCTATCTCGATTTTCTTACACACAAGGTACCTAATAGAACTTCAGCCTCTTATTTATCCCAGCCAGCACTAAATCTGCTTGCTGAATATAGTTTACTCATGCCCACCTAGCCCGTTAATCTCCATAGCATGTTAAAAAAATTTCTTTATCCCAACTTTTCCTTGGTTAGTTTCTTTCCAGGTGGCTAGCAAGCTCATGGCCATAGTCCTCGTTGCCAGTTTTTGTTGTGTATTGGAGGATAGATACGCCGGACAGACTTTGGTTGAAAATGAACAAAACTTTATTAATGATGTGTGATCTCTTCCAAGGCTGTCTCTTTTTCTATTTCTAGCACTAGGTCTATTACTTCATTTCCAGTGCACACATTAATACAGCAGAGCTCCAGTGAGCCAACAGAAATAAATATAATTAATTCCAAGAAAACAATTTATTGTGTTGAAGTCAACTCAGATCCTAATATGGTTGGTCATTTGTTAACATTAATTTCTATAAATAGCTTGTCATCTTGTTGCCAGTTTCCTTTATTTCTCACAATCTTGTAAAGGGAACAAGTTGACTTATGTACTGCTTGTACAAAGCATACAACTGGAGTCCCTATTCTATTAGAAATATATTTTATTGACCTACAATTGAGAAATAAAGCATATGCTAAACATTGTTAACTCCGAAACTGGAGTAATTAAATTATTTCACATTTGATTTAGAGTTGCAAAATATACCTGAGTTTTGTGCATTGGTGAGGAGCTGACTTGCTTTATATTTTTGTACAGGGAGAGAGTTATCTCAGGTCCATAGCTCCCAGTCCCTGTGAATGGGAAAAGTTCAGTTTTTTTTTACATCAGTTGCATTAACTATTACTGAGGAAGAGCAAGTATTAGGTAACAACTGGACTATGTCATAGGACCTTTTGCAGGTTTGGCCACTGACAAGGGAGCTAGTGAACAGAGTATTCAATAAATAAAAACAGAAAAAGCAGGAAATACTCAGCAGCTCCAGCAGTATCTGTGGAACAAAGGGCTGGAATTTTACCAGTACCTTAGCAACAGCTAAGAGGCAGGAATGCTGTCAAATTAGTGTGGGAAGCCAATGGGTTGTCCATTTTGCCAGTGACAGAGAAATTGGCAGATGTGCTGCCACTGGGGTAGTCACTGAGCTGGACAATCAAAAGCCACTTCTCATTTCCATGACCATTTGGCCCATAGTGAGATGGTTGTCTGCCACATGGAAAATGCTCCAGTGGCAGCATCCCAGTCAGCTCAATGGCGGGCCCTTCTATTTGGACAGTCCTTGGCCCATGAAGGGGCCCCTTGGCAGCAAAGGCTGCACCCTTCACAAGGCATAACACTCACCCAGTTAACTTGGCCAGCCTGTCTAACCCACATCCCCATCCCACTTACCCCACTTTGAGGACACTTTACAATTAAACCATCCTCTTTCTGTAACCTCCGCAATGGTCATCAATAGCAATGCTGTGCTGCGGTAACTCTTTGAATTGGACTGCCATCCTGAATCAGAATGGCAATCCTGGCAGCAGGTACTTAATTGGTTCCATCACCAAGAATATGCCTCCCTGTCTTCCTAAGCTGGGTCACTTCCTGCTTTTGATTCTCGCTGCAGAACTTCAGTCATCATGGCAAACCAATATTTCAGGTTTTTGACCTTTTGTTGGAACTGGTCATCAACCAGAAATGTTGGCTGGGATTCTTCCAAAAAATTCAAAGTTCCCAACGTGTGGGAAAATGAGAGTAATTCCTGCCAGTTTTTTAGCGTACTTTTCAGAGCGAATCTCTGATACTCTACTCTGGTAAGTAGAGGGTGGGGTCTATTCCTGCCCGAGAGACCAGCAGCATAGTGCTGAGCGGGCCACTGCACATGCGCCGAAGTGTCAGCACAGAGTGGCCCCCCGATTGCCAGCCTCCTGATCGCTGGCCAGCCCCATTAACCCCCCTCCCCCCAACAATCACGGCCTTTCAATCACCTCCCCCACAATCACCCTATCGCTGGCCTCCTGGACCTTGCTGGGCCAGCCCTATGTTCCTCCCTGATGCCAACTCGGCAGCCCCGAAAGCCCTCACTCCCTCCTTTCTCTCACTGATCCTCTTAGAGTGGCAGCGGGTTCCCCCACTGATCGTCTCCCCCCCCCCCCCCATAGGCCCCACCCCTGGGCAATGCCGAGGTGCTGGGTGGGCAGTGCCAGTTTGCCCCTCAGGCAGTGAGAGTGCCAGGCCGGCACTGCCCAAGGGGCATCCCCCCATACCCTCGACCTCCGTGGGGGGCCTTAATGGCTTCTGTTCCCTCCAGCGGGATCGGGTGCCTGTTCCCCGTTAGTGGAGAGCAGTCGTAAATCCTGCTGGAGGGAACCACTCCCAGGTAGGAGGGAGATGATAGTGGGCCGGGAGAATACCATCCTGCGCGCGCTAATCTATTGAAATGCTGATTATGCTCAAAAACGTGGCATGGGAGAGCACGGAGGGCCGGGTGCTGCTGATGTCTCCCGGCCCACTGCGCTACACAAGCAGCACAGCAGGCTGGTAGAATTCTGACCGTTAACTCTGGTTCTCTCTCCACGGGTGCTGCCAGATCTGCTGAATATTTCCAGCATTTTCCTTTTTTTTTCTGATTTCCAGCATCTGCAATATTTAGCTTTTGTAAATTACTCAATATACAGAACTGAACATTGACAGGACACCAAGAGAATGTTTTCTCAATTCTAATTGTGTATTTCTTATGATTGTGTGTGTGTGTGTGTGTGTGTTGATAGCCCTTGTGCAATAAAGGACTGCACTTGGGGTTGGGGGGCCCTGCGGTCATGTTCATTTCTGGAAACCCCCCATGAGCCTACCCCTCAAAAGGGTTCGTGAGATTCAAGAGAAGTTAGAAGTATTCATTGAAGCTCTTCATCAAGAAAAATAACGCTGTCTCTCGTCACACACTTGCCATACATCCCCCCCAGCCTCCCCCTCTCTCTGCTCTGCTGTTTTTTTCTTTGGCGCCCAGGCGCGCTGCTTCAGATTTTTTTTCGAACTGCGCATGCGCAGTTCAGAGCTCCGATCGGTCGGGCAGCGCTAAACCCCGCCCACTGTGCGGATCGGACTGGAGCCGGCAAAAAGCGTATGGGCTGGAAAGAGAATTCCAGGCTCGGATCTGTATTACGCCCGGATTCGGCACTTAGACTCAAAATGATAAAATCAGGCCCTATGTCTGCCAGCCCTTTCACTGAAAGTTGAGGCTCAGCCTTGGATGATAGTGCAAAGGATTAACTCCTGAGGACCCATCAGTGTAACTGGGCATAATTGGTTTGTCCCTCAGTGCTAGGTTGTGCTAACAGTCACCCTGGTAGCTCAAGCAGCAGCCATCAGGGAGCTCAATGCTGTTATCCCCTACATAATAAAAATCACTGGATGGTAGGTAAATCCTCAGCTGCAGCCAACCCAAAGGAGGGGGCTTAAACATGCATTGTCATGTGGGCACTCACCCACCTAGCTGGCCAGGCTGCATTGAATAGAACAAGAGTCCTCTCCACCCTCGCAGACCCACACCCCGCCTCACAGCCCACTCCGACCTCACAGACACCCTGACCTAAACTTCCTGATCTCACAGATACCCCTTTTTCCTCATAGCCTCCCCAACCTCAGAGACTCTCACAATGTCAATTATAGACACCCTGACACCTACCCTCTTTCAGTAATCTTCCCAATCCTCTGTCCCCCTCCCAAGCTGTCTTGTGCATTCTCTCACCTTGGACTTTCTGGTGGATAGTGATGACATGCGCGCTCACCTCCAACCTCCCCCTCTGATATCACAATTCAGGTTTCCATTTTTCAAGAGCAGCAATGATTTGTGCTGGCATGACATCACACCGGCTGGCTGAAAAGATCCAATGAGACGGACAATGCATCTGCTGATGAGATGGTAATGCCTGCAAATCAGAACCTGGTTGTGTCAGCGGAGAGGGGCTGGGAAGATTGCAAACTGAAATCTCACCGTCAAGAATTGCGTTTTCAGCATCTTGCAAGATTTAACAGCCATTACAGGAATTGCGCCCATGGATAATGCAGCTGTTAAATCACAGCCATGATCTTGTAAAGTGTAGATGAGTAGAGAAGCCTTGAAGGACATCAAAAACAGAATAAGCCAAATGGAGCAGTGGTCTGGAGGCAAAGCAGAGAGCTCTGTCGATGGAGAAGAATGTGAACTAGAGTGTGCTGGATCCGCACAAATTGTCCACTGAAGACAGACCCTCTGAAGAAGGGAAAGGGTTAATGTATTTTGTACCTAAAAGGTTGAACTTTGTACTTAGAATGTATCACAAACATAACCCTTCATTGTGGCTAAACTCCTCAGGTTTATATTGCCTCTGACATTAATACAAGTTATTCATTCTTTAAACTCTTCTTCTTATAACGATAGACAGTCAATGTGAATGCTAATTGTACAGTTTTACCTTTTCTACAAGCTTGTGTGTGATTTGAGGAAAGAAAGCTCCACAAGATGTGGAGTGCGATGCAGCCGTTTGACAGGAAGACTCCCCGCTGGGACAGCTGCAATTGCGCCGGTAACTTCAAAGGGGAAACCGCGGAAGAGCAGGAAACCGGAGTTTACTTCGTGACCAGCAGTTGTGAATTGTACTTTTGATTTGTAATTGGTCTGGAGTTTGCTTCGTGACCAGAGGCTGTAAATGTATTTTTGAGTCGTGACTGATCTGGTGTTTGAGTCGTGACTGGTATTAGAAGCCATGCTGTATAAATATCCCCACTTTTCTGCATTCAGGGAGAACTTTGACTTCCGCTTTCAGGGGTCAGGTTCTCCCGCAAGCTTGTGAGAATAAAGCCTTACTGTATTTTGACTCAGATTGGTTTCAGAGGTATTTTGTACCTACAACACCCTCTTTGTGGAGATTCACCAATTTTAAAAGAAATATGAATTTCCTAGTGACCAACTCAATAGTTCGTACAACAAGAGTTCGTATTTTAAGACTTACCGTCACAAACACACTAAAATCAATATGGACTAAAGTTTACTTAGTAGGCAACAAATGACAGAAAAGATATTCTCTATTAACTTCCTAATACAACCAAAAACCCAGTCTATGTCTTAAAGAGATCACATAGTCCTCTCCTAGCAACTCAGTTTTTCCTAGAAATGAGTGGAACACCCTAAGCATCCTGTAAAGTCGAGCTGTCATAACACCACCTTCCCAAAAAAGAAAGATTATTACTATAGTAATGAATTTTCTACGACACTATTAAAATATAACATTGTATGCATTTTAATAATGAACAGACAACATACAATATGTATTCTTCCCTCTTTTTCATATTTCACCATTAAACATTCTGTCTTGGCAATATTATAAGGCTTCTCTCACACAACCACCTGCATGTGGTACTTGGGATTTAAAGTCCAGTATGCAGGAGTTCTTAAAGTCCCAACTCTCTTCATTTATTGTAAGATTTATGTTATCTATAACTTAATTGATTTCAGCCATCCCAACTTGCCAGACTTTGGACTGGATAAGATGTTAACCAATTAAAGACAGAGGCAAAACTTATATGTACATGTGCAGCAAACATAACTGCAGAAGAGGGGGCAGACAGTCAGGCTGGACAACAACCTTCAACTGTCCACTGCCTGACCCTGTTAATGGCCAGCTTGGCTAGGCCCAGGAACAGGCCCTCTAAAGTATGTGCGTCCACACACGGGTACTCAACAATCATGAATGTTTTACCCACTGAAATAATGAAGGGTACTCACAACAGTGAACTAACATGATGGAAGGCATGTGATGAGGCTGAATATGTCATTCCATTGGTATGATTGTGAGTTTGGATCAGATTATGAGTTTCCTTTCACTGGCAAGAATATGAAGCAAAGGGTAAATTGTTGGAAAGTATCTTGAGAGACAGGATCTACAGGCATTTAGAGATGCAAGGACTGATTAGGGACAGTCAGCATGGCTTTGTGAGTGGAAAATCATGTCTCACAAATTTAATTGAGTATTTTGAAGGGGTAACAGGACCTTGGTGAGACCACATTTGGAATATTGTGTGCAGTTCTGGTCACCTCACTATAAGAAGGATGTGGAAGCGCTGGAAAGAGTGCAGAGGAGATTTACCAGGATGCTGCCTGGTTTGGAGGGTCGGTCTTATGAGGAAAGGTTGAGGGAGCTAGGGCTGTTCTCTCTGGAGTGGAGGAGGCTGAGGGGAGACTTAACATAGGTTTATAAAATGATGAAGGGGATAGATAGAGTGAACTTTCGAAGACTATTTCCTCGGGTGGATGGAGCTATTACAAGGGGGCATAACTATAGGGTTCATGGTGGGAGATATAGGAAGGATATCAGAGGTAGGTTCTTTACGCAGAGAGTGGTTGGGGTGTGGAATGGACTGCCTGCAGTGATAGTGGAGTCAGACACTTTAGGAACATTTAAGCGGTTATTGGATAGGCACATGGAGCGCACCAGGATGATAGGGAGTGGGATAGCTTGATCTTGGTTTCAGATAAAGCTCGGCACAACATCGTGGGCCGAAGGGCCTGTTCTGTGCTGTACTGTTCTATGTAACCAAGAAGGTAGATGAGGGCAGTGCAGTTGATGTTGTCTACATGGACTTTAGCAAGGCCTTTGACAAGGTACCGCATGGTAGGTTGTTGCATAAGGTTAAATCTCACGGGATCCAGGGTGAGGTACCTAAATGGATACAAAATTGGCTTCTTGACAGACGCCAGAGGGTGGTTGTAGAGAGTTGTTTTTCAAACTGGAGGCCTGTGACCAGCAGTGTGCCTCAGGGATCAGTGCTGGGCCCACTGTTATTTGTCATTTATATTAATGATTTGGATGAGAATATAGGGGGCATGGTTAGTAAGTTTGCAGATGACACCAAGATTGGTGGCATAGTAGACAGTGAAGAAAGTTATCTCCAATTGCAACGGGATCTTGATCAATTGGGCCAGTGGGCTGACGAATGGCAGATGGATTTTAATTTAGATAAATGGAAAGTGATGCATTTTGGTAGATTGAACCAGGGCAGGACTTACTCAGTTACAGCACAAAGAGATCTAGGGGTACATGTTCATAGCTCCTTGAAAGTGGAGTCACAGGTGGACAGAGTGGTGAAGAAGGCATTCGGCATGCTTGGTTTCATCGGTCAGAACATTGAATACAGGAGTTGGGATGTCTTGTTGAAGTTGTACAAGACATTGGTAAGGCCACACTTGGAATACTGTGTGCAATTCTGGTCACCCTATTATAGAAAGGATATTATTAAACTAGAAAGAGTGCAGAAAAGATTTACTAGGATGCTACCGGGACTTGATGGATTGAGTTATAAGGAGAGGCTGAATAGACTGGGACTTTTTTCTCTGGAGCGTAGGAGGCTGAGGGGTGACCTTATAGAGGTCTATAAAATAATGAGGGGCATAGACAAGGTAGATAGTCAATATCTTTTCCCAAAGGTAGGGGAGTCTAAAACTAGAGGGCATAGGTTTAAGGTGAGAGGGGAGAAATACAAAAGTGTCCAGTAGGGCAATTGTTTCACGCACAGGGTGGTGAGTGTCTGGAACAAGCTGCCAGAGGTAGTAGTAGAGGCGGGTACAATTTTATCTTTTAAAAAGCATTTAGATAGTTACATGGGTACGATGGGTATAGAGGGATATGGGCCAATACGGGCAATTGGGATTAGCTTAGGGGTTTTAACAAAAAAGGGCGGCATGGACAAGTTGGGCCAAAGGGCTTGTTTCCATGCTGTAAACCTCTATGACTATGACTCTAAACCCGGATTTTCAAGCTGTGTGTACCCTTTCCGCTCCTCTACTCTTCTGACAGTACAAACTGTTATGTTGGAAAAGAGGATTAACAGGTAATTGTGGGATTTGAGAGGAGGGAGAGGACGGGGTGCATGAGTGGAGAGACAAGAAAATCAGTGAGGAGAGAGGTACACTGGGAGACGTGAGGGTGCATTATGAAGCAAAGAGGTGGAGTTGGGGTCAAAGCTTTGAGGTGAGAGAATGGGGCGAGTGGGAAGGGAGAGATGTCTCTTTCAAGGCCGACAGCAATCTGGAATATAGCGCAGAAAAAATTAACAGGCTGCTCACAAATCAATGAAGGCTCGGTGACATCAAAAATATAAACAGCCCGTGGATAAATATGTAGCACTAAGTGCAGTGTGTAGCCCACACAGTGTAAAGAACAATTTGAAGAAATAATAAATTCCATATAAGCGAATGTTAACAAACTGAGAACAGATGGAATATTGATACTATATCAGGAAGGCTAGAATGGCAGGCAATGGAAGTAATGGAGCTGTACATAGTCGAGGTTTGACTGGAGTTGGAGTACTTTGTTTATTCTTGGACATATGCCAAGAGCATATCAAGGCTTTCCAAGTGTAATGAACATAGAACATAGAACAGTACAGCACAGAACAGGCCCTTCGGCCCACGATGTTGTGCCGAGCTTTATCTGAAACCAAGATCAAGCTATCCCACTCCCTATCATCCTGGTGTGCTCCATGTGCCTATCCAATAACCGCTTAAATGTTTCTAAAGTGTCTGACTCCACTATCACTGCAGGCAGTCCATTCCACACCCCAACCACTCTCTGCGTAAAGAACCTACCTCTGATATCCGTCCTGTATCTCCCACCACAAACCCTATAGTTATGCCCCCTTGTAATAGCTCCATCCACCCGAGGAAATAGTCTTTGAACGTTCACTCTATCTATCCCCTTCATCATTTTATACACCTCTATTAAGTCTCCCCTCAGCCTCCTCCGCTCCAGAGAGAACAGCCCTCGCTCCCTCAACCTTTCCTCATATGACCTACCCTCCAAACCAGGCAGCATCCTGGTAAATCTCCTCTGCACTCCTTCCAGCGCTTCCACATCCTTCCTATAGTGAGGTGACCAGAACTGCACACAATATTCCAAATGTGGTCTCACCAAGGTCCTGTACAGTTGCAGCATAACCCCACGGCTCTTAAACTCCAACCCCCTGTTAATAAAAGCTAACACACTATAGGCCTTCTTCACAGCTCTATCCACTTGAGTGGCAATCTTTAGAGATCTGTGGATATGGACCCCAAGATCTCTCTGTTCCTCCACAGTCTTCAGAACCCTACCTTTGACCCTGTAATCCACATTTAAATTTGTCCTACCAAAATGAATCACCTCACATTTATCAGGGTTAAACTCCATTTGCCATTTTTCAGCCCAGCTTTGCATCCTATCTATGTCTCTTTGCAGCCTACAACAGCCCTCCACCTCATCCACTACTCCACCAATCTTGGTGTCATCAGCAAATTTACTGATCCACCCTTCAGCCCCCTCCTCTAAGTCATTAATAAAAATCACAAAGAGCAGAGGACCAAGCACTGATCCCTGCGGCATACCGCTAGCAACCTGCCTCCAATCCGAAAATTTTCCATCGACCACCACCCTCTGTCTTCGGTCAGACAGCCAGTTGCCTATCCAATCGGCCAACTTTCCCTCTATCCCACACCTCCTCACTTTCATCATAAGCCGACCATGGGGGACCTTATCAAACGCCTTACTAAAATCCATGTATATGACATCAACTGCCCTACCTTCATCAACACACTTAGTTACCTCCTCAAAAAATTCTATCAAATTTGTGAGGCACGACTTGCCCTTCACGAATCCGTGCTGACTATCTCGGATTAATCCGCATCTTTCTAAATGGTCGTAAATCCCATCCCTAAGGACCCTTTCCATCAATTTACCAACCACCGAAGTAAGACTAACCGGTCTATAATTACCAGGGTCATTTCTATTCCCTTTCTTAAACAGAGGAACAATATTCGCCATTCTCCAGTCCTCTGGCACCATCCCCGTGGACAGCGAGGACCCAAAGATCAACGCCAAAGGCTCTGCAATCTCATCCCTTGCCTCCCAAAGAATCCTAGGATACATTTCATCAGGCCCAGGGGACTTATCGACCTTCAGTTTATTCAAAACTGCCAAGACATCCTCCCTCCGAACATCTATTTCCTCCAGCCTATTAGCCTGTAACACCTTCTCTTCCTCAAAAACATGGCCCATCTCCTTGGTGAACACTGAAGAAAAGTATTCATTCATCACCTCGCCTATCTTTACTGACTCCATACACAAGTTCCCACTACTGTCCTTGACCGGCCCTAACCTCACCCTGGTCATTCTTTTATTCCTCACATAAGAGTAAAAAGCCTTGGGGTTTTCCTTGATCCGACCCGCCAAGGACTTCTCATGTCCCCTCCTAGCTCTCCTAAGCCCCTTTTTCAGCTCATTCCTTGCTAACTTGTAACCCTCAATCGAGCCATCTGAACCTTGTTTCCTCATCCCTACATAAGCTTCCCTCTTCCTTTTCACAAGACATTCCACCTCTTTTGTGAACCATGGTTCCCTCACTCGGCCATTTCCTCCCTGCCTGACAGGAACATACCTATCAAGGACATCCAGTATTTGTTCCTTGAAAAAATTCCACTTTTCATTAGTTCCTTTCTCTGACAGTTTCTGTTCCCAACTTATGCCCCCTAATTCTTGCCTAATCGCATCATAATTACCCCTCCCCCAATTGTAAACCTTGCCCTGCCGTCCGGCCCTATCCCTCTCCATTGCAATAACAAAAGACACCGAATTGTGGTCACTATCTCCAAATTGCTCTCCCACAACCAAATCTAACACTTGGCCCGGTTCATTTCCCAGTACCAAATCCAATGTGGCCTCACCTCTAGTCGGCCCATCCACATATTGTGTCAGGAAACCCTCCCGCACACACTGCACAAAAACTGCCCCATCCAAACTATTTGACCTACAAAGGTTCCAATCAATATTTGGAAAGTTAAAGTCCCCCATGACAACTACCCTGTGACCCCCACACATATCCATAATCTGCTTAGCAATTTCTTCCTCCACATCTCTATTACTATTTGGGGGCCTATAGTAAACTCCTAGCAACGTGACCGCTCCTTTCCTATTTCTAACTTCAGCCCATATTACCTCAGTGTGCAGATCCCCCACGAAGTGCCTTTCCGCAGCCGTTAAACTATCCTTGATTAACAATGCCACTCCTCCACCTCTTTTACCAGCTTCCCTACACTTAGTGAAACATCTATACCCCGGAACGTCCAACAACCATTCCTGTCCTTGTTCTACCCACGTCTCCGTAATGGCCACAACATCGTAGTCCCAAGTACCAATCCACGCCCCAAGTTCATCTACCTTGTTCCGGATGCTCCTTGCATTGAAGTAGACACACTTCAACCCACCTTCCTGTCTACCAGTACCCACCCTTGACCCTGATACCTTCCCCAATACCTCACCACCCTCACTGACTTCTGGACTACAACTCCCTTTCCCACTCCCCTGACAAATTAGTTTAAACCGAATGACCGAAAGGAGTTCTGCAAAGAGAGTTTCCCACAGCTTGGTATAAACGCTACAAACTGCATGACCACACCATAGATGGACAGAGGAAAAACAATAACAGAAACCGTTAAATGGATGAGTGATACTTGGGTAAGATTAGGATGTTAATCTTTTGAGGGCAGTTTTTAAAATTCTTTCACAGGATGTCACTGGCTAGGCCAGCAGCTCTGCTCATCCCTAATTGTCCTTGAGAAAGTTGAAATAAAGGCATCTTTTAGGAAACTGTGACAATAGGTGATATAAGCTAAGGGGAGGAGCCTATAATCTCTTACCACCTGCCCTAAATGGCCTTTTAGTACATGACCAATTTTTTTTTCCATTGGAACATAGGAATTAGGAACAGAAATAGGCAAATTCAGCCCTTTGAGTCTGCTCTGCCATTCAATCAGACCATGGCTGATCTCTCCCTGGTCTCAAATCCACCTCCCTGCCTATTCGCCATATCCCTCTTTCCCTTTCTGTATTAGAAATATATCTATCTCCCTCTTGAAACCATTCAACGATTCAAACTCCACCGCGCTATGGGGCAGCGAGTTCCACAAATTCACCACACTTTGCGAGAAGTAATTCCTCCTCATTTCAGTTTTAAATCTACCGCCTCACAACATATAACTGTGACCTCTTGTTCTAATTGCCTCATAAGGGGAAACATTTGGTCTACATTTACTTTATCAATCCCTTTTAAAATTTTATATACCTCAAACAAAACCCCTCTAATCATTCTAAACTCCAGTAATTGACAGTAATGACATTTCACTTGGAAAAATGTCTGCTTTTGTGACTAAGAGCAGCAGCTTATCAGCCGGCGCAGAGGCAGCTTTGGAGGAAGGAGAGAGGACTATCCCTGAAAGATGCACCTGCGCTCCTCTACCTGACACATTCCTGCCTCTGAGCGATCTTGCTGGAGACAGGGGTCAAACTGACATTGGCTCCCTGTCCAGCTGCAGCAGGTTAGCCAATTAGTAACAATTGTGAGCCCGCTTGGGGGAGTTGGGGGGCAATTGATGATGCCAGCAGGATTTTCCTTGTGCCAGATGGGCCCCACTCTGAGGTTGAAGCCTGTGGCTGGTGCTCAGAGGTGAACCCCCCCACCCCCCCCCCCCCCCCCCCCCACCTCCAAGGGGCAGCAAGCCAGTGGACTAGACACCTCTTTGAAATCCCTCCAGCCCCCTGCTGTAGAGATCAGAGGGCCGCAAATGCAACTACAGGACATCCTTGTTTATCGGCACTGGGTAAACATGCAATATTCTCCTAAGCATTTTTTGGATGTTGTGAAAGAGTACAAGCCAATGAAACAACTGGTACTGCCCAATGCATGAACTACAATAACAGCAGCCAAGCATTTGCCACTTGGGCACATGCCCTACATTGTTCACAATGTCTTTTTCTAAATGGAGGTCGGTCACCAGTGGTGTGCCCCAAGGATCTGTTCTGGGACCCTTGCTGTTTGTCATTTTCATAAATGACCTGGATGAGGAAGTGGAGGGATGGGTTGGTAAGTTTGCCGACGACACAAAGGTTGGTGGGGTTGTGGATAGTCTGGAGGGATGTCAGAAGTTACAGAGGGACATAGATAGGATGCAAGACTGGGCGGACAAGTGGCAGATGGACTTCAACCCAGATAAATGCATTGTGGTCCATTTTGGCAGGTCAAATGGGATGAAGGAGTACAATATAAAGGGAAAGACTCTTAGTACGGTAGAGGATCAGAAGGACCTTGGGGTCCGGGTCCACAGGACTCTAAAATCGGCCCCGCAGGTGGAGGAGGTGGTTAAGAAGGCGTATGGTGTGCTGGCCTTTATCAATCGAGGGATTGAGTTTAGGAGTCCGGGGATAATGATGCAGCTATATAAGACCCTCGTCAGACCCCACTTGGAGTACTGTGCTCAGTTCTGGTCGCCTCATTACAGGAAGGATGTGGAAAAGATTGAAAGGGTGCAGAGGAGATTTACAAGGATGTTGCCTGGATTGAGTGACATGCCTTATGAGGATAGGCTGAGGGAGCTCGGTCTTTTCTCCTTGGAGAGACGTAGGATGAGAGGAGACCTAATTGAGGTACATAAGATGTTGAGAGACATAGATCGGGTGGACTCTCAGAGGCTTTTTCCCAGGGTGGAAATGGCTGCTACGCGAGGACACGGGTTTAAGGTGCTGGGGGGTAGGTACTGGGGAAATGTTAGGGGGAAGTTTTTCACACAGAGGGTGGTGGGCGAGTGGAATCGGCTGCCGTCAGTGGTGGTGGAGGCAAACTCAATAGGGTCTTTTAAGAGACTCCTGGATGAGTACATGGGACTTAATAGAATGGAGGGTTATAGATAGGCCTAAAAGGTAGGGATATGTTCGGCACAACTTGTGGGGCCGAAGGGCCTGTTTTGTGCTGTAGTTTTCTATGTTTCTATGTTTCTAATAGTAGTTAATGATGCTGGACTTGGAAATTACCTGGCGAAATATAGAGATCTCATAGGCCATTCCAGACATAGAATAACTATTAGTGCAGGATTATTTTAGAAATATTATGATAAATGATTATCACTATTTTGTGCAGCACTCATTCTATTTCATTATAAGAAATATACTAGGATAGAAACAGGAATCTTATACAATATGTTTCTAGATGGAAGATCTATTTGGAGATGGGTCAATGATGGCTAGAGTCTCTGTCACAGTCACATAAGCTTCCCTGAAGTGCAATCTAGCTGTGCCCATTCTTGTTGCATGCTGCAAACACGACAGTTATAAAATGCTGGGGAGGTGCATCATTAGAATGACACATTAACCATTATTTTGGAGGAAAAATTGAGTTAAAATATGCAATGAGTTCTACAAATTGCCATTTAATTCTGCCCATGTTTGTGTGTTGCTTCTTTCACCATCTTTGCTTTACATTTCGGGGGTGGCCTATTTATTGGGCAAGATGTCCACAAGGTTACACATGCCACATTGCTGTTATGGGACTTACATGCCAGTAATTTGCTGCACAAATATTATATGATACCAATGGGGAGTTTAAAAGTCCAATTAAAGTTAGATCATTACCAGTTGCTGGATCCAAGAGTTGTGTTGTCTGTGAAATATTCTATACAGACACTTCGCCCAGTTTATCACATTTACTCAAGTGCTTTTACTTTATGAGACAAAGGACTGTGGTTCAAACTTAGCTTTATTAAAAACACTCAGGTTAAAGAAACCTGACGGCACGGTAGCACAGTGGTTAGCACTGCTGCTTCACAGCTCCAGGGACCTGGGTTCGATTCCCGGCTTGGGTCACGGTCTGTGTGGAGTTTGCACATTCTCCTCGTGTCTGCATGGGTTCCTCCGGGTGCTCCGGTTTCCTCCCACAGTCCAAAGATGTGTGGATTAGGTTGATTGGCCATGCTAAAACTGCCCCTTAGTGTCCTGGGATGCGTAGATTAGAGGGATTAGCGGGTAAAATATGTAGGGATATGGGGGTAGGGCCTGGGTGGGATTGTGGTCGGTGCAGACTCGATGGGCCAAATGGCCTCTTTCTGTACTGTAGGGTTTCTATAAAAAACAATTCTTACACAAATTAAGTTAACTTTCCCCAAAGTAGGCTAATTGCCTGAGAAATGGATACCACCCGGTCTGGGGAAATTGATTGGGCTGTTGAATTCAATTCACTGAGCTCATGGCGACAGATGAACTCAGGGTCTGAAGGTGGATCTCACATGCCCTCTTGCATCGTCCCAGGTCACAGAAGGTTTGGCGGAGTCTTCGCTGAAGTTTGTCTTGAAAATGACTGTTTATCCTTTCTGTTTTTGAATGTTCCTTGGCTTTCGGCCAATTGGATGACAGGGTGAGGGTGAGGGTGGGGGTGGGGGGGGGGGAGGGGGTGCAGGGGGGTCACAACACCCAATGAGGTTAGGCCAGGTCATCCTAGTTGTACATATCTCTTTTCAGGATATGGTTAATAGCAGGCAATCTGCCTGAAACTAGGAAACACACAATCATAATGTCTTCTGACTGAGTACCTCCTAATAGGTTTCAGGCCGTAATGATTCTCCCATTGTAAAGTTTGAGTCGCTCTATTCAATATGTAAAAGGTCTGGTTTCGGATCATGACTTCACTACTGTTAAGGTGAAGTACCCCTGTTCGATATGCGCGACAGTTCTGGTATGTGTCTCTGTTGGCTTTTGATCTGTGGTAACCTTTTGAAACAGTTCTTAGCTGTATTAATTTAAAATGTCCAGTTTTATGCTGGGCTTAATTTCCCAGGCCATTTCCATTTGACCACAGTTGTGGTTGGAAAATTCAGAGCAATGGAAGAAAATATATTTAAACACAGATCCATTCATCAGTCTAGTAGATGCAGTTATCACTTGCATCAAAACAGTTATAATTCAAAACACCATTTGAATCTCTCGAATATATGGCTGTAGAATGAAAATTGCTGGGTATAATTCACGATTTGTCAAGTGCCATCCCCCCAGGAAAGAAAACATTGTGCGTAATATGACACTGTGATTGGTTTGCTAACATATTAAAACTTCAAAGAAAAATGTCACTCAGTCAAGTGTTAATGTCCTGTAATTGTTTTGATTTGATTTGATAGTGATAAATAAAGACATTGTAGAACTATGGTATTTACAAAAATTGGAATTGTTTTGAATCAAAACAGTTGGGCGGCACGGTAGCACAGTGGTTAGCACTGCTGCTTCACAGCGCCAAAGACCCGGGTTCAATTCCTGGCTTGGGTCACTGCCTGTGTAGAGTTTGCATGTTCTCCCCGTGTCTGCATGGGTTTCCTCTGGGTGCTCCGGTTTCCTCCCACATTCTGAAAGATGTACTGGTTAGGTGCATTAACCCGAACAAGCGCCGCACTGTGTGACTAGGGGAGTTTCACAGTATCTTCATTGCAGTGTTAATGTAAGCATTATTTGTGACTCATAAATAAATTTTAACTTTAAAATGCAACAGTGAAACGATTGTGAAAAAGTGTTCAGCAAAATTTTAATAGCTTGTGAAAAGGAATACAGCTGCATAGTTTTTGGCATGTGAATGTAAATGTAAGTGCTGGCACAAAGCACAATTATATATTATGGTTTATGGTATTGTATTCTGTACCTGTGAACAAAACAAATCAGTTTGAAAAATATTGTTCATGAAAGCCGTTTAAATACAAACAAAACGTTTCACAATGCGCATTTAATGTACCAAACCTTAGTCACAAGCATGGAAAAATGTGCTATTCACAGACAAATCAACACTCATGGAGGGATGCGGGTTTAAGTTTCACTTTGAATGTTGGAGTGAAGCATAGCTCCTTGGACTGGCCATCCAGTATATATCCCAGTTGATTCTGTTCCCTTTCAATGGCCCATAACATAAAAAGAAAGTATGACAGGGTGTATTATGGGAGCAGCTGACCTGACATTGCCCCTTATATGCCACCAATAAAAGTTAAAATACCATCAGGACAGAACTGTAATGAACAAATTTATCACGTGACTTCCTGTGACATAGCTGAAATTGAAATATGCTGTTTTTGCCCCTTTAAAACCTAACATACAAATATTGAACTTGACAACTGACATCTCAAAATGTTCAAGAAATGTGAGGACATATAGAGCCTGACCTCAGATATCTTCCTTCATAATTCCATGGCATCCTATTTGAGAAATTCCAATTCTCTTCCTTTACCTACTGGTGTACTAAGCGGACATTAGTCTATTTCCATAGGTAGTTATTCCTGGAACAGGTCGCTAGTCTGTCACCAGAACTTATATATCTTGAGGGGTGCCATGATGAGTCTCTCCCACTCTTACTACCAGCCACTGACCTGTTGGGAGGATTTGCAGGTTGACACTCAACCTGTTTGACCACATTATGAACGTGTCTTCCGTGGCTATCCGTTGGTGGGATTCAGATCCAGAGATTCTGGCTTATAGCTAGTGATGGTACCCACAAATCTATTTGGGAAATTGGTCCTTCTGTTTCTTAAACAGAAATGGAAATTGCAGAAACATCTAGAAGGTCAAGTGGCACTTGTTGAGAGACCATAAATCAGTTGATGTTTCAAGAATAAATCTTCCTCAGAACTAAAATATATTGCAGATGAGCTGCTTTTTTTATATATATTTATTGAAAATTTTCTTATATTTTACATAGCAAACAAACACAATGCTTGCATGTACATTCCAACATGACTGGGCTCAGGGCTCCCCGTGGCCAGGGGACAAACCCCTGGCACCCACCCCACCCCACCCAACTCCCACCTAATTTCACCGGTAATGACAGTGATAATATAAAAACAAAAAGGCAGAGGACCACTGCTGGAGAACCAACTGAGTGCCCAAACAGCCCAGGCGATAAACTAGCGAGCAGAGAAAAGAAAGAGAGACAGCGAAGGAGAAAGAAGAGAGTGAGAGGGAAAAGTGACAAGTTCTCATGTTGGTCCCCATGTGGAAGTTGGGTTACAACAATTGTGAAAATTAAAGTTCTATAATTGTCAAAAAAAAACTCGGTGTCAAGTAATGGAAAATGATTATTAGCCAAACACAGCCTTCAGTAAGGCCAACACTGACTGCAGAACAAGTGGGTATATCTAAAACCTTGTTCCATAAACACTGCATTGCAGGTCAGGACAGCAGGATGAAAACAAAGAACAAGTTACCATGGCGATTACCAAATAGCAAGATAATGGGGACATATTATGCTAATGAAGGATTGGTTTTCTATTGGATAAGAAAGGGCAAAAGGGCAATGCTATGATTGGTGGATATGTATGTCAATGAAAGATGTGAAAAATCTCGTGTTCCTGATTTGCTGTAATTGACTATAACTGCTGAGCTGTTTCTCTGTAACCTCAGAACTGCTCCGGTCATCCGGTGTTGGCCGTTGAGAGTTCTCCTTGTGCACAAGTAATTAAAGACCTTGCATTGGATGCATGGTGTCCAGCGCTGTTTGTGTTAAGAGTCGACTGAGTGCCTTTAGATTGCTGATACCCAAGAGAACGCTAACACCCACACCTCAGCAGGGTAGGCAGGCATATTCAGGTAAAGGGCCAGGGCACTTCCACCAATTGGGAGGGGGGGGAGGGGGAGGGGGGAGGAGGGGGCGTGGAATTCTGTCGGAGCACCGTGGTTCCTGGGGCCATCAGGTATCTACTCACCCGGCTCCCAACAGCGTCCCAACATGCGCTATAAATGGTTGCCAGGTCTTATAGAACCTAGCAGTGCACCCATGCAGTGTGCACCTCATCTTCTCCACCTATCTACCACCTCCTTCACCCACCGCAAGTGCATTGGAGGTGCACCTGATTTCCACCTAAACAGGATTAGTCATCTTGCCAGGAGTGTAGTGAAAGCTACAAAATCTGCTTGGAATTTCGGCAGCAGCGGATTTAAAGGCACGACCTCAAACAGGGCAGCCTGGGGAGATGCACTTATGTCCCAATCTAGCGTTGCCACAATCATCTCAAATATCGATATCCAGTAGTTATACAGTGATGGGCAAGCTCAGAATATATGTAACAGGATGGCGGGAGCTTGTTGGCACCATTCACAAATGGGGCTTGTGCCTGGGTACATTCTAGAGAGTCTAACCCTAGTTAGATATGTTCTGTGGAAGAGTTTACATTGTATCACACCCAGCTTGGCACATAATGAGGAGGAGTGTACTTGATGTCCTAATCCTCCCCCAGCCTTTCCCATAAAGATTTAACCACTGATAGAGAGTTTTATTGGGACAGAATTTGAGAATAAAGAACAGAAATGATACCATGCATAGTAATAGAAGGCACTAAGATGTCAATGGAGACACAAGGTGGGAGCGTCGGAAATTGGGGGTTGGCCCTACACACACAGACTCGAATTTGCAAATATCTGAAAAAGTGCATTGCAGATGTGCTGCTTTTAAACATAAACAAGGAAAAAGGTGAAATGGCAGAAAACAAACACATGGTGATTACACATACAAACATTATCATCTTTCAGATTTGAGCCTCCGATGATTTCTCATCAATACTGTAGTGTGATTTTTTTTAGTAATAATAGGTCTATCCGTCTGAAAATGCTGACTGACTCTAGAGTATGGTCCCATAGATGTTGAGCTGTCATGCATACTTCATCCAAGAGATCATCCTTCACGTCCAAGCCAGACAAGGATTGTGAGCAGATCATAAGAACATAAGAAATAGGAGCAGGAGTAGGCCATCTAGCCCCTCGAGCCTGCCCTGCCATTCAATAAGATCATGGCTGATCTGATAGTGGTTTAGTTCCACTTACCCGCCCGCTCCCCATAACCCTTAATTGCCTTATTGATCAGAAATCTATCTACCTGTGTCTTAAACATATTTAACGAGGTAGCCTCCATTGCTTCAATGGGCAGAGAATTCCAGAGATTCACTACCCTCTGAGAGAAGAAGTTCCTCCTCAACTCTATTCTAAACTGACTCCCCTTTATTTTGAGGCTGTGTCCTCTAGTTCTTGTTTCCTTTCAAAGTGGAAAGAATCTCTCTGCCTCTACCCTGTCTAGCCCCTTCATTATCTTATATGTCTCTATAAGATCTCCCCTCAGCCTTCTAAACTCCAACAAGTACAGGCTCAATCTACTCAATCTCTCCTCATAAGCTAACCCCCTCATCTCTGGTATCAACCTGGTGAACCTTCTCTGTACTCCCTCCAAGGCCAATATATCCTTCCGCAAATAAGGGGACAAAAATTGCACAGTACTCTAGTTGCGGCCTCACCAGTACCTTGTACAATTGCAGCAAGACCTCCCTGCTTTTATATTCTATCCCCTTCGCGATAAAGGCCAACATTCCATTTGCCTTCTTGATCACCTGCTGCACCTGCAAACTGAGTTTTTGCGATTCATGCACAAGGACCCCCAGGTCCCTCTGCACAGTAGCATGTTGTAATTTTTCACCATTTAAATAATAGTCCATTTTACTATTATTCCTTCCAAAGTGGATAACCTCACACTTGTCAACGTTATACTCCATCTGCCAGATCCTCGCCCACTCACTTAGCCTATCCAAATCTCTCTGCACTTTCCGCATCCTCCACACAATTCGCTTTCCCACTCATCTTTGTATCATCCGCAAACTTTGTTACCCTTCACTCGTTCCCCTCCTCCAGATCGTCTATGTATATGGTAAACAGTTGAGGCCCCAGTACCGATCCCTTCAGCACGCCACTAGTCACCAACTGCCAACCAGAAAAGCACCCATTTATTCCAACTCTCTGCTTCCTGTTAGATAGCCAATCCTCAATCCACGCTAACACTTCACCCCCAACTCCGTGTACCCTAATCTTCTGCAGCAACCTTTTGTGAGGCACCTTATCGAACGCCTTCTGGAAATCCAAAAACACCACATCCACTGGTTCCCCTCTGTCAACTGCACTCGTTACATCTTCATAAAAATCCAGTAAATTCGTCAAACACGACTTTCCCTTCATGAATCCATGCTGCGTCTGCTTGATCGAACCATTTTTTTCCAGGTGTCCTGCTATTTCTTCTTTAATGATGGATTCCAGCAATTTCCCAACTACGGACGTTAAGCTAACCGGCCTGTAGTTACCCGCCTTTTGTCTACCTCCTTTTTTAGTATAAGGAATTTTATACTTATTTTATACTTTTTATACTTATTTTATTTTAAAGAATTTATTTAAAGAATTTTATACTTATTTTATTTAGTATAAGGAATTTTATTAAAGTGAAGAAAAATTATTGACCTGGTTTAGAAATTGGCTTAGCAGTAGGAGACTGAGAATTGGATTTTTGCAGACTCGGGAAGACTCTGTTGGCATTTAAAAATGGCCGGCTGGACCCGGATCCAGGAGTCCAACCTCCATTTCCAACAGGGCCAACCTTTGCCGGTAGGGGAAAAGACAGATGTGATTCTCACAGGAGGGAAATCAGAATTCAGGAGGGCTATTTGAACTCTGCTAAGTTCAAATAGAACCAATATAGGCTGCTGTAAGAGCACTAACCCACAATGTGGGAGTCACAAATTTAAGGAGTATATTTAAAGGCTCTTGCAGGGCAGATAAGGTCATTTTAACTATGATGATTTAAAGTTTTGTTTTAATTACCCACTCTTTAAACTGTAAAAAGAACTGGCTGCAACTGCCAGTGGTTGTTGGACTGCTTTGACTGACAGACCGGCTGGTGCAGTATCTGTTCAAGCAGTGTCAATACAGTTCTTTATTGGCATTTCTGCAGTGGCTATTCGTTATGAATGGTTGACTGAGTTTCAAAAGCTACAAATAATTCAGCAGGCATTTGAGTTCACAGTTTGATTCACAGCTTAAAGAGGCCATTAAAAGATTATGGGCATAAACAGAAGTTTATTTTTATGAAAGATTAACCACTTGTAATTTAAAAGCTTTGATACTTTCATGAATTAGAGTTTTTCACTAGCAAGTCTATCATGAGAGATGTATTAGATCTTATAAAGTTAATTTTATTTCCTCCTGGCTCCTGAGGACTCCCCATGGTCAGTGGTTGACAGTGAGTTGACATGAGCGGTATGAAAGGCTATGGGAAACAGTGGGACACATAAGTTGGCATTGACTTTGCATGGGAGTTAAGAGGGATGGTTGGAGACATGAGTTTGCATGGAAGGTATGAGAGTCCATCAGTTGAAGGGGTGTGAGTGGTGAGGATTAGATGGCCTAAAATCTTATAAAACAACTAGGAAGAGTTCCAAAGAATCTAGGTCGGCCTTCTGACCAGCCACTGTAACCCTCTAGCACTGATTCTGGGGTTGGTAGACTTGATTTAATCCCACTTATGCCTCCCTGGAGCAGATATTTCATGATTCATGGCACCCTTTAACCATGGCGAGTTCAGCTCGACGGGAATTTTCAGTAGCCAAAATCTGGCCAGGAGTGTAGTGATCATGGGCTGGCACTCTAATTGACAGGATGTGACTACTGGTGTCCTGCAATTGGAGCCTCAACTATTCATTAAATACATTAACAACTTAGATGGTTGAATTGAAAGCCAGATATCCAATTTGCTGATGGCAAAAAAAGATATATGATGTTGTAATTCGCATAGAAATGAGCATAAAATTAAAAAAAGATATGTTGACAAAATAAGCAAATGGACAAATCTAGTAGAAAGTAGAAAGAAACTTAAACAAGGAGTAAGGAGGGCTAAAAGGGATCATGAAAAATCATTGGCCAGCAGGGTTAAGGAAAATCCCAAGCCTTTTTATACATATGTACAGAGCAAGAGGGTAGCCAGGGAGAGGGTTGGCCCACTCAAGGACAAGGGAGGGAATCTATGCATGGAGCCAGAGGAAATGGGTGAGGTATTAAATGAGTACTTTGCGTCAGTATTCACCAAAGAGAAGGACTTGGTGGATGATGAGTCTGGGAAAGAGTGTGTAGATAGTTTGTGTCATGTTGAGATCAAAAAGGAGGTATTGGGGTTATTGAGATACATTAAGGGAGACAAATCCCCAGGGCCTGATGGGATATACCCCAGAATACTGAGAAAGGCAAGGGAGGAAATTGCTGGGGCCTTGAGAGAAATCTTTGTACCTTCACTGATTATAGGGGAGGTCCCAGAGGATTGAAGAATAGCCAATGTTGTTCCTTTGTTTAAGAAGGGTAGCAAGAATAATACAGGTAATTGCAGGCCGGTGAGCCTTATATCAGTGGTAGGGAAATTATCAGAGAGGATTCTTCGAGACAGGATTTATTCCCACTTGGAAATAAGTGGACGTATTAGTGAGAGGCAACATGGTTTTGTGAAGGGGAGGTCGTGTCTCACTAACTTGATCAAGTTTTTCAAGAAAGTGACAAAGATGATTGATGAGGGTAGGGCAGTGGATGTTGTCTACATGGACTTCAGTAAGGCCTTTGACAAGGTCCTTCATGGCAGACTGGTGCAGAAGGTGAAGTCGCATGGGATCAGAGGTGAGCTGGCAAAGTGGATACAAAACTGGCTCGGTCAAAGAAGACAGAGGGTAGCAGTGGAAGGGTGTATTTCTGAATGGAAGGCTCAGGGATCAGTGCTGGGACCTAAATGATTTGGAGGAAAATGTAACTGGATTAATTAGTAAGTTTGCGGACGACACAAAGGTTGGTGGATTTGCGGATAGCGATGAGGACCATCAGAGGATACAGCAGGATATAGATCGGTTGGAGACTTGGGCGGAGAGATGGCAGATGGAATTTAATCCGGACAAATGTGAGGTAATGCATTTTGGAAGGTCTAATACAGATAGGAAATATACAGTAAATGGCAGAACTCTTAAGAATATTGATAGGCAAAGGAATCTGGGTGTACAGGTACACAGGTCACTGAAAGTGGCAATGCAGGTGGAGATGGTAGTCAAGAAGGCATACGGCATGCTTGCCTTCATCGGCCAGGGCATTGAGTTTAAAAATTGGTAAGTCATGTTGCAGCTTTATAGAATCTTAGTTAGGCCGCTCTTTGAATATAGTGTTCAATTCTGGTCGCCACACTACCAGAAAGATGTGGAGGCTTTGGAGAGGGTACAGAAAAGATTTACCAGGATGTTGCCTGGTATGGAGGGCATTAGCTATGAAGCGAGGTTGGAGAAACTTGGTTTGTTCTCACTGGAACAACGGAGGTTGAGGGGTGACCTGACAGGAGTCTACAAGATTATGAGAGGCATGGACAGAGTGGATAGTCAGAAGCTTTTTCCCAGGGTGGAAGAGTCAATTACTCGGGAGCACAGGTTTAAAGTGCAAGGGGCAAGGTTTAAAGGAGATATACGAGGCAGATCTTTTACACAGAGGGTGGTGGGTGCCTGGAACTAGCTGCCAGGGGAGGTAGTGGAAGCGGATATGATAGTGGCTTTTAAGGGGCGTCTGGACAAATACATGAATAGGATGGGAATAGAGGGATATGGTCCCCGGAAGGGTAGGGGATTTTAGTTAAGCCAGGCAGCATGGTCGGTGCAGGCTTGGAGGGCCGAAGGGCCTGTTCCTGTGCTGTAATTTTCTTTGTTGTTTGTTCATTATGGTAAAAGGAATTCAATGTAGACAAATTTGAGATCATCCATTTTGACCTAAAAAGGTTAGTATTTCCTAAATGGTGAAAAACTATAAACATTGGAGATCTAAAGAGGCTTAGGAGTCAGGTACACAGATCTATAAATTACATGAACAGTTACAGAAATTAATCAAAAAGACTAATGCAATGTTGGCTTTTATGTTCAGAGAACTAGAATATGAGGGTAAAAAGCTCTGTTACAGCAATACAAAGTTCTAATTAGGGCACATCCAGAATATAGTCATTCTGGACACCGCACTTTAGGAAGAATATATTGGCTTTGGAGGGAGTGCACTGTAACTTCATCAGAATAATACCTGGACTCTGGATTAAATTACAAAGAGGGATTACACAAACTAGGATTGCATTTCCTGTAATTTGTAAGATCAGGGGGTACTCAGCAGGTTTTCAACATACTAAGAGGAACATATGGCAGATGGGGAGAAACTATTTGCATTATTTGGGATACTCAGGCTATGACAATTAAATATGGCAGGCTGGATGGACTAGAGGGTCTTATCCAATCATTGTTGACATGTCTGTAATTAGGGGCATTTGGGATAAAGCTGCTGATTTCAATGCACTTTGCAGTCGGGAGCAGATGATGGAAATCAAAATCTTGGCCCTGGATTATATTTTGATTCTAAGTGCTGAATCTGGGCGCAATTCAGATCCGACTTGGAAACCTGTTCTCAGGCGCACACATACGCACTTAGACTGAAAAAAATATTGCGGGTCTGAATCGCGCTGTGGGCGGGGCTTATCGTGCCTGAAACGCTGTAGCTCCGATCGGAGCTCTGAACTGCACATGTGCAGTGAGAAAACAAATTGAAAAACGCGCCCCTGTCATGTCGCTCCCGGGCCGCAAAAAGCAGATAAAGCGGCCCGGGAGCGAAAAGCGGGAGCAATAGCCCCCATAGACATCGCCCCACCCCCACAACATAACTGTCCCCCTTATCCACCCACCCCCCTCCCCCCCGCTACCCAGACCGATCGCGACCTTCTGCCCCCCCTTCCCAACCCACAGAATGGCGGCGGTCCCCCCTTGCCCCCCACCCTCCATCCCCCAGAGAATGATCGGGCCTCCCTCTGCCCTCCCACCGCCCCCGCCCTACACCAGACAACAATCTGGCCTGCCCCCCCTCCTCCCCCCACCAGACAACGATCCTGCCTCTCTCTGCACCCCCCCCCCCCAAAGAATGATCTGTAAACTGGGCATCCATGCGGACGTGGGCACGGATCGTGCTAATCGCTTCACGCCCGACTTTACCAAGCTTTCGTGCCCGTTTGCAATGGTAAAATCAGGCCCATTGTTTCCAGCTTTTAGCTCAAAGGAGGTTGACATGAATTCTAATTTCGTAGCAGTTGCCCTAAGTTAGATCATGATCTGAATAATAGGGAACTGAAAGCTCTTTGGTAAATGTGTCCAACACGTTCAGGAAGTCCTGTGCCACAGAAGTTTAACTAATATTTAGGGGAAGAAGTTTTTTGATCTGATACTTTAATTATTTTGAAATAGTATAAAATATGGAATGACCAATCACAAACGGTTAACATTTTTTACTCATGGTTAACTGGATAAATTTCAAGAACATTGGCATATTTACTTGTGATAAAATTTTAAAAGTTGAACAGCATTTTTTTAGGGAGATGGGTAAAATACCAACAAAATGAAATGACCTAACAAAGATATAACTTTCATGAAAGCTGAATCGCTTCAGGTTTAGAGCTTCTCCTAATGGTACATTTCTGTCTCCAGGACTGTGTTAATTCTTTAAAATATTGCTTGAAACGTCTTGACAGGAAGCAGTAAAGAACGGGGTCCAGAATACAATTGATAGACATCAGGCACAGAGCGACTTGATGAACATCGTTGACAGATTTTCTGAATGTGCAGTTCTTAGATTCCCAGAAATTCAGAACTAGAAGTGTCCAGAACAGATGGACTATATGATAAGGTAGAAAACAAACAATGTAAATGACAAAGACGGCAAGCACCATTCGAAAAGCCCGTGTCTTCAACCTTTGGGAAGGTCTCAATATTTCCTTCGTCATTGAAAGTCTTTGAAGAATAAGGACACTGTTAGCAATCACCACTCCAAAACCAACGATAAAACCCAGTAGCATTACCAAGTGCAAAATTAATAATTTTATTTTGGTGTCTGCCTCCTGATAATATTCAAAACATCGTATAGTCCCGTTTGTTTTGTTAATGTGATCTTTGTGGTTGATTAAAATTGGTAAAGCAACCGATATAGTGAGTGTCCAGATTAAAGCTGTTAAGGCGACGCCTCTTCTGTTCTGACTCGACTGAGCCACCTTGACCGGCTGTGAGACGGCGAGATAACGAGTGAAACTGATCAGAGCCAGAAGGAAGATAGTATTGTAAGTATTGATGTAAAACAGAGATCCCCACAGGCTGCACATGAAACTGGAGAAGATCCAATTGCCTCTGCGATAGTAGTAATCAATCCAAAAAGGTAGAAATGTAACGAACAGCAGATCAGCTATTGTTAGACTGATCATGTAGATTTTGATTTCAGTCACTCTTTTTTTGCCACGTACTAAAAAGCAAAGTGATGCAACATTTAGCGGGAATCCCACAATAAATAGAAAACTGTAAAATATCGAGGATATTGAGTACCTAAATTCAGATGAATCATAAAAATGTTCTTCATTGCAGTTTTCATATATTGAGGCATTCATTTTAACTTGCAAAAATCTAATATCGCTGGACGTTATTATTTCCTCCTGTTCTTAAACATTCATAAATTTATGTTGTAAGGTAAAGTCACGAGTCACTTTACCGCTTTTTTCAAGATGGTTCTTCTGTCACTTTTAGGTCTGCGATTATTTAAAAATCACAAAGCGCGATTTCTGTGAAAATGAGTGAATTGTGCAACAGACTGAGTCTTCACAACCAGTTCAATGCGGGTACTTGCACAATTCACACTTGTCAAATGCTTCTCTGTTATAAGAACTGAAAAACGGTGGAAACACTCAGCAGGTCAGGCAACATCTGCGAAAAGAGAAAGAGAGTCAACATTTCAGCTCCATCACCTTTCATCAGAATTCCGGCTGGAGAGCAGAGCAGAACTTTTTCAATGCGGACATCCCGGGCTTCTCTGATCAACACAACGAGAGAAAACTGCACCTTCTGCTCCATGTATCTGGCAGGATGTGATGCTGAATGTTCACAACAGCTGAATGGTTAATAGTGATCAGACTGTGGGCAGTGTATCTCTAAATGCTGCATTTGCTGACGCATTGAAGGGTTTATGTTCTCCCACCAATCTTCTGTTTTCTAACTTGCTGCCCGATTTGAATTAATATCAGCAGTTGGTTATTCGAGCCAAAGCCCAACTTTCCCTCCTTTGGAAATCGGATGGAGTGCTGGTAGTTCCAGGAAGGGGTGAAAACTGTGGATTTGTGCTTGGAATTTTATTGGCGTCATTGTGTGTTTCTGCCAGGGCTTGTCAGCTCCCTTTCTAACTATTTAGCTATTCCGCCTATGCTGGTCACACCACAGTAAGAAGTTTAACAACACCAGGTTAAAGTCCAACGGGTTTATTTGGTAGCAAACGCCACTTGCTTTCGGAGCGCTGCCCCTTCGTCAGATGGAGTGGAGAAAGTCCACTCCATCTGACGAAGGGGCAGCGCTCGGAAAGCTGGTGGCGTTTGCTACCAAATAAACCTGTTGGGACTTTAACCTGGTGTTGTTAAACTTCTTACTGTGTTTACCCCAGTCCAACGCCGGGATCTCCACATCATGGTCACACCACTACCCACCTCTTGTATATTTTAACCCTTTGATATCTCTCATTGCATCTCCTTTTGTTTTCTGCAAAATCACCTATGCAAATTTAAAATATCTCAGTCTTCAGCTATTCAGACATATCTTTTGTTCCTCCAGTGTGTGTGCTGTTTTGGGTTTCTCCTTTCTCCGCCTTGATCTTTTCCTTTTAAAATATTTATCCATTATATTTTCCATTTCTGAGGGTGGGGTATTACCTGAAACATTGACTTTTGTATTCTGCACAAATGTTGTCTGACCTGTTCAGTGTTTCCAGCACTTGTTTCAGATTTTCAGCATTTGTAGCAGTTTGTCTTTGGAAGTTAATGTCCACGTCCAAAAAAAACATTCGCCAAACAGGAACAAAGTAAAAGCTGGTGAACTTAACGCAGGAAATTGCCAAGCTTCTTACATTTATTAAAAACACCGCAGGCATGAACTTGCACAAATGTATGTTTGAGGGAGGAGTTAGTTTGTGATGTTTATGCATGGAGTGAAGGGGCATTTTGTAACTTGCTCTCCTGCGTTCCACTCAAATAAACATTCAGGGCGGAATTTTCCGCTCCTGCCAGCAGCTGGAGTCACGGCGGGCGGGAACGGAAAACTGGCCTTGAGACCAAAACTCCAATATTCGTCGGTAAATAAATTAGTTGGAATCTTCCCCTTGGGATTTTCATGTTGCCTAATGGCGAGTGGCCTGTCTGCTGCTCCATGTTGGGAAGCCAATTTGTAAATATTAGCAGATCATGAATACTCGTATCACAACTGATCAGAATCACAGTCTCCCTCCTAATTTGGTGCCATATCGGTGAGTAATTAGACCGGTCTGATGTACAACAGGAATACCGAGGCATCCACCCGCCCACCTTCACTTTACTCACAATTTCCAGGTGCGTATATGCAGTGTTCTCCCACCTTTCACTGCTCTGCTGTCAGCTCTCACCAGCGCTCAGACTCCTGATCACTGGCAAAGCTGCTCTGTCAGGCAAGAGCAGGGTGGAGGTTGGCAGCCTGGCAGCACTGTATTCAGCGAGACTGTTGTGGGGCATAGGCAGGGCTGCCCTGTAACCTGCGAGACCTGACCGGGCAAGGGGAGGTGGGGGAAATAGTAGTCATGCTGGTGTTGCAGGGGTGTGTAGGTTTCAGATGAACAAGAGAATGAGTGACTGGATGACAGGCAGAGGAACAACTGTGGCTGGGTGGGTGTGAGGAACTAGGGATGGGAGGTAGAGTCATAGAGATAGAGTCGTAGATCTGGCATACAGAGGAATAACTGGGACTGGGGGGACTGGAACCTGACATGGAAGGGGTGGTTGCAGAAGGGGGTTAAGTGGAGTTCAGATTTGGACAAGAGAGAGGGGCTTCACACAGACTCGTGACTGGGTGAGGTGGTGGTTTTATGGAACTGCGAGTTTAAGTGACAATCTCTCATGTAGTCGTGTTTCTTGGGACCACATTGTCGGAGTGGGAAATCAAAGGGGCTCTGCAGATCTTTGATACAGGTGCATGCCAGGCAAGCACATTATGGTCGCTGTCCAGTGAGAGGAAGGCCTATCCGTGCTGCCTGGTGGTTCACTCAGTGGTATGCGGGGCATGATCCATGCCTCATACACAGCAGTCCCAGAAGTGTGTGGCTCAGTATTGGGCGGCACACTACCATAGATTGCTCTAAGGGCTCTGTGGCAGCAGCTACTGATCTTCATCAACATGAAGGGGTTCCACTCCCTCAATGTGCAGCTAATGTGCAATCATCAGAAGAAGACCATGCATGTTTGTGTTAGGTTCCCCAGGAGTTCTCACAGGTCCTACATCCTGATTCACTCCCAGGTGCCACAGATCTTTGAGGGCCCGCAGTGTTTATGGGGTTAGCTGCTGGGAGATAAGAAGACTTGGCTTGTGACACCGTGGGGGGAATGTTCCCATCCTGCCCATCATGGGAATTGTAGCAGGTGGGGGGCAGACCATGCAAAGGTCCATTCCAGTTTTGGGGCGAGCGTGGTCAGAAAATCACACCCCTTGTGTTATCCTCAAAGTGCCTCAGAGGAGAGGTACGAGGTGGCACATACTATGACAAGGTCCATCATAAAGCAAACCATTGGCATCCTGAAGATGTTCTTTTGATGTTTGAACCATTCATGTGGAGCTCTGCAGTTCTCTCCACTGCAGGAGAGGAGTGCAGGGGAGAGAACTGCAGAGCTCATCATGGTCTATTCACCCTGCACAACCTGGCAGTTCAAAGGAGAGATAACTTGCCAGAGGGAGACATGGAAGAGGCAGAGATTTCCACTGAGGAGGAGGATTTGAAAGGGATGGAACCTTAAGAGGGTCAGGGTGGAGACTTTCCATCACAGTAGCACAGTGCGGAAAGATGTACCTATGAAATGCTGATCGCTTCTAGCTTCACAGAGGGGCCAGGCCCACACAAGGTGACAAATGTGCATTTTGTATGTATCCCAGCGGCATGGAAGTGATTCGGAAGACCTTTACAAATGTACAAATCTCAATCAAGCTCATCTTTCAGCCTGGGACCAATAACCCTCAATGATTATGAAAGTATCAGTGTTGGAAGGATCTGCATCAAATGCTGCATGTGGTGTCTGTGCAATGTGAAAAGCAGCACACTATCACTCACAAACTGAGTCAACTGCTGATTGTACAGTCTTCGCCAGCAGCACACAACACTTTTAGCAGCCATTTAGATTTGGACTTGGTTGCAGTGAATATAATGTACTCAGGAAGTGTAGCTTCCACACTCAACCAGGGACACAGCTCAATGCTGATGCTACTACAATAGCCATCACCGACGGACTACTCCATCCCTTGTTCTAGTCTGGTGATTGCCTGGGGTAACTCTGTCTGCTGCTCACCTGCCTACTTCTGCATCTACAGCATGTGTGCAATGGCCGACTGCAGAGGCTCATCATCTGACTCAGCAGGTGCCTGTTCTCCAGCAGTCCTCCAACAGAGACCTGGGCTGTCACTGCCTCCAACTGCTGGGGAAGCATGTCCATGAGGCGTTCTCCAGATAGTGAATCCAATCCTATTCTAGGTCTAGTACCCACCGAGGTATGTGCCCTGATGGTGGGTGCAGGTGAACATTGTGACAGATTGACACCTAGTTGGCCTCAGCATCATCATTCGAGGTGAACTGGCAGTTTGGGTTGAGGGGCTAGTTGGTGGTTTGCCTTGGCCTGCTTCTGCTGGTGCCTGGAAGAGAGAGATGATCAAGTTAGTTCCTGAATAGGCAGTATCCAACATTACATTTAACTCACTGTGAAGGGCATGCTGTCACAAGGGGACACAGGTTCAAGGTGAAGGGCAAGAAGTTTTTGGGGGGATCTGAGGAAAAGCTTTACTACCCAGAGAGTGATGACAGTCTGGAATGCACTACCTTGGAAGCTGGTAGAGGTAGGTTGCCTCACATCCTTTAAAAGTATCTGGATGAGCACATGGCACAGCACAACATTCAAGGCTATGGGCCAAGTGCTGGTAAATGGGATTAGGTGGGAGTTCAGGTGTCTCTCGTGTGTTGGTGCTGACTTGATGGGCTGAAGGACTTCTTCTGCATTGTATGATTCTATGTATTTAACTAATAGAGGATCACTCATTCTGCTTTTCTGGTGTGAACTGATCTGGCTTTGGACACAGGAGCAATCCCTATCCTCCCCTACCAAATCTGTTGCTGCCTCCTCAGATAGAGTCAGTTCCTGTATTTTGGAGGTTCCCAGCTGTTCTGGGATCGCTCCCTCTTGTTGTGGGTGAGCTTGACCTGTATGAAGACAGATGGAATGTAATGTGATGAACATGGTTGGAACAGAAGTTGGGAGTGTGCTGTATGTGCTGTGCCCTTTCCAGTAAGGGCAAAAGCTGTTGAGTGTGGAGGATGATACCTGAGAGAGTGGTGATGTTGAAGTGTGCGTGAGATATTCAGTGCAGATGGAGGATTTGATGTCCAGCCGCACCACATAGCTGGCCTGCAGAGAGAGTGAATGTTTGTTTGGACGCAGCTTAAATATGGCGCCAGGAACCTTAACCCGATGAGGTAGTGTTCTGCAGACTAATTAGTGCCCACTCCCTAATGCGATTCGGCGACCAGCACCCTCATACATAATTAATCCACGCTCAAGTGGAAAATCAGACGTGACAATCCACCTACCAATCAAGGGAAACTCACTGATTATCATACCGCACTTAGTCTGCAAAATGGAAAGTTCTGCCCTGAGAGTGATAGCTTCCATGAGTGTTTTCTTTTCAACATTGGAACGATTTTAGTGGTTAAGTTTAAAATTGACCTGATGGAAATGTTGGAGCATGTTATGATCCTCTTCGTTAAAATTTAAAGAAGAAATCTGAACATCCAATGATTAAGTTGCAGGTTCATTCATTCGTTCTTTGGGACGGGTCTAAAAGGTATATCACAGCACTCTGGAATTTAGCCTGATTTCTCTTCAGTGTTCCAGCTATTCTCCAAGGACAAGATTTAATTGAGAGGATCACTGTAGATGCCAATTTTTAGTTTCCAGCTAAATAAATCTTCCAGTTGGTCTTCCCCTTTCCAGTTTTGAATACAAGCTCCCAACACAGACTGCGTCACGGTTTACTCCAATTCAAGTAAAGGTCTGGTGAAGGTCCGGTTTTGACTCTGAACTTCCAAGGAACTACAAGTTACATACAACCTAACGATGAAACGTTCTCATAGTTGCACTTCCAAACATCTGTCAGTCCTACCTGCTTTCTATGCCCTCACTGAGTTCACAGAGATAAAGTTAAAGCAAAGAATCTCACTAAACTCCACCATCTCCATGGCAATGTAATACACTCTGCCTGCTTCCAGGTCAAAATGCAAATTAACTACCTGTTAATTTCAAAGCTTTCCTTAATTCTGGGAAACCACATGAACAACTATTGGAATAACTGTAAACATTATGTCTTCAGTTCTTTACCTAAGTAAGCCCACCGGACTTTCTAGTTGTTAACCTCTTAGGTCAACAAGGTCCCAATGGTTGAAGTGTAATAAGCTCCAAGCTTGTTTGAATTATATTTACTTCAGTATGGTTTATCAATTTCTTAACTAAATGGCTCAGTTAAAACATTAATTCCTAAAATCAAAGGTTACTCTAAAACATATGAATTATGAACTAGATATTCACAACAAATAAAGGACATTAGATTCATTTTATCATCTATTAGAATATATATAAAACTGTAAGTTAGGTTACATGGTGCACATCGAAACAATATTCTTTTTGTAATGATTAAATAACACCCTAATTTAAAAATGAACTTTCATACAAACAAGAAAACAGTTGAAACAAGAGTCCAGTAAGGACATAATGTTATCAGAGTTTCCCCAATAACCCTGATAAAAGAAATGGATATGGCATAGAGGACTGGCAAATTATAAGACATGCAAAACCATGGTAATGGTTATGAAGTGGGGAAAACATGGAGAGGGGTACACAACATGGCTGCCTGGCCCATAAACGGTCACCTGGGAAAAGAGACATTAAACAGGCACTGACTTTTAGTGCAGATAGTTATTTAAAGTTAA